>NC_056737.1:1589599320-1589946820 GCF_019279795.1 Protopterus annectens
ACTGTTGTTTCTTGTGATCTAAATAAGATGACCTAATATTCAAATTTCTTTAACAACTTGCCACAGTTTGTGGTCCTGTAAATACTTCACAGTAGTCACTAAGAGGATGGTGGCAATTAAATCTCTGGTGCCTCTGTCCTTCAAACACAAGCTTGTACATCTGGCAGTACTCAGTCTATAAACTCGTACTACTGGAGCTAGCTTGCAAGATCTTGAGCATTAACTTGTGAACAAGTACAACTGTTTGACAGTATGAGCACTTTCTAGCATCGGCCTTTTGGGGGAATGGAATATAAACTTATCTTTTTCAGTCTAATGGCCACAACCACATTATCCATTTTGCTGGCAAATTCTAGGCAGCACTGTATCAGCATAACTTTGCAAGAATTTAAGCAATTCGGTGGAATTCTATCACTCCTGTGGTCTTATTATGAGCAAAGTTTTCTAGCGCTCATTTAACTTTATTCTCCAAGATGTCAATCTCCAAATTAATTTAAAAACACTACTACTCTAAGCTTCAGTGACATTAGGGTCCCTTCTTAAGTGTTTTTTTTTTGTATATTCTTGCTACCGCTTCTTAGTATTTTAAGTCCCTCCCATCTAAGTCTTTTAACGCACCCAAGGGAACAGGCCCTTAACTTTAATGTCAGATTTCTTGGCGTTCCCATTCTACTGTCTTCCTCCAATACTATGACAACTCATTTAAATATGGCTATTCATCTCTCCTGTTCCCATTCTACTGTCTTCCTCCAATACTATGACAACTCATTTAAATATGGCTATTCATCTCTCCTGTTCCCATTCTACTGTCTTCCTCCAATACTATGACAACTCATTTAAATATGGCTATTCATCTCTCCTTGCTGTTCACTAACACTCTGCATTCAGTCTGACATTTTTTTCTATGTACATTACCATAAGATCTCGTCCTCCCCTCAGCCACTTCTAAAGCATCCACAATCATACATTTTGCCTTCTTAATCATCCTTCTATTTTCAAAATTTTTGATGCCACCTCCTGAAAAGTATCATGAACTTTTATCCATAGCTCTTCAGGTGCTCTGATCACACGTCTAATCCCTAAAATCTATTTTTTCACTTCCACTGCATATTCACTTGAAACAATGCTATGTTTTCTTTAACTTGATTCTAAACTTTGCAAGATGATATGAATCACAGTCAGTTCCAGGTCTTGTCTTTGCTAACTATGCAGAACTCTTCCATCTCTGATTGCAAGCTGTAGTTTATCTGATTTTGGTATTCACAATCTGGTGATAGCCATGTGTAAAGCCATCTCTTGTGCTACTGAAGTTAGATGAATAACCGCTATAAAATTTACTACTTCTGAAACTAGAATAGTCACTGCCAGTCATATCTATGCTATGCTATGACAAAAAAATTCTCAGGTTTATTAACATGGCTCTTAACCAAGAAACATCACTGTGTTACAGTACACAAAACAAAATAGCTCAATTTAAAGCTGGGGCTCAGTTCTTATTAAAGCCTTTAAATTTCTGCAAGTAAAATGCTGCTCACCCTTGAAAACCAAGTTTCTTATAAGAAATCCTAGACACTCTCTTAGAAGTCAGGAAGGAAGGAACGTAACTCCTGAATCCGTCATGCAAAATATTTATTGAAAACAATTCACCAAAATAGCCCCTTGTCCACTGGAGCAAACCACCACATAACCAGAAAAACTGACAAGCTGTCACTATTTAGGAAGGAATTTAAGGCCTGACTCACGGAGAAAAACAAACGCATTTGTTTTAATGATGCAGACTGAACTACCAAATGCTGGGGACAAATACAGATAAATAACACTGATTTTGCTAATCAAACAGAATGAAAGTGCCTATTAGAAAAGTCAGTTTTTAGTGAGTACTTTCATCAGTGGTTACTTTAACTGTAATCCTATAAATAGCCCTCTCTAAGAATGCACTAAAATATACCCAGAATTGCAAAGTCTGTTTTATTTATTTACAAGTGTTGACTGGATTAGTCCTACTATGCCAGGGGCTTCTTTTCAGTGGAGATTCAAGGTAGTATTTATGCTGACTTTGGGAAGTTTGGCAAAGGCACTCAACAATCACCTTCTGTTTTCAATAACTACCATGACATTTATGCCCTCCTAAGCTATCATCAACTCCAGCAAACAAGACCTCAATTTAACATCTCAAAACAAAGACATGAGAGTGTTACTTCTGTGTTTGTTGATTAGTGCTATAGGTTAACTGATATGCAGTTGCTACTTGTTAATTTAGCATACATCCATGAAAAGCAAAGTTGTAATTTACTAGTAACTATCTTATTGGGCCTTACTTTAGGATATACAACAGAACACTGTTATGTCTATAAACGTGTTGTAGCAGTGGGATACGTTACGAAACCGTAGAGTACTTTATTATTATGAGCTATTGTGGTGTACTTCACCTGCTAGTCCAAGTCACGAGTGAAAAGGTTTGTGAACCAGTTCAATTACAAATAAACTCTATCCAGTATAAGAAATACATACAAAACAATCTACAAATCTTTAATAAGAATGAATAAAACAGGAATTTCAATGGACATTATTTCTGACTGAATAAGGGCTTTTAACATTATATGTGCAGAGCTACCAATAACTATAGAAAACACTAATAAATTTGGCAACCTGATTCACCCTGACTTCATGGCACTATAGTACAACAATGAGTGGCAGACAAGACATGACAATGTATTTCTCCTGCAACTGGCTATGGGTTATTCTAGGAACACTGAAACAATATTGATTTTCTTTCTTTCTTGGCAAAAGATAGGGAACACCACAAGTAAGCAAATTAATGAAAACAATAAACACAACTGTGACCATTACATCTATACTTCCACAGAGACACAATCTAAACATAAACAGATGAAAACACTGACTTTTCACAAAGTTAAACATTTAACCTATGCACACACACATATTTATTGGCTACAAAAAATCTGTGCAGTCACATGCATTTATTTTTGTGCTTCCTGTTACAAGAAACTAATGAAAACATCAACATCTACACTTCACAATACTAGAATTACCTAGTGAGGCATAAGATCCTGGAGGAAGGGCGGCAGCAGAACTAAACGCTGTAGATGCTGGAGTTGTTGTTAGTTTGGACTTTGCATTGGCTGCTGCATTCACATCAATGTCACTACGAGATCGCTGCAGGGAGGCTGTCGTGGATGCAGACTTTGTTGTAACCGTTGATGCTTTAGAGAAATGGGAAAAATGAACATGAAACATTATTGACAGTTTGGAAATTCATAATAATAATATACCCACAATATGCTATGATGTCAAAAAACTTCAGCAAAATTTAATAAACTTACTTTACTATTCTACAGTCTTTTTACACTATGTAGTATGTTTCTTTAAATGTATGTATATATATATATATATATATATATATATATATATATATATATATATATATACACATATATATGTATATATATATATATATATATATAAATTTACGTGCATGAACACACAAAAAAAAAAAAAATATATATATATATATATATATATATATACATACATATATGTGTATGTGTATACACCCACACACACACACATATATATATATATCTATATATATATCTATATATATATATATATATATATATATATATACACACACACACACCCATATGCATGCATACACCCCTTTTGTATAAGAAAACTATCAACAGAGGATATGCAGTTCTGTAAGATGAAGAAAGCACAGGGGTTTACTATGAATATTCATGTTTCATTTAAACAACATGCAACTGTTAGACAACAAAACATCTACGATATTCAAATAGCAATAGTGTCACATTCTTCCCAGGAGCAATCTTCCACATCCCAAAATGTACACTATGCAAATAAACATAACGTAACAGTAGATGCTCAAATAGACATCTGTTACAATAGCCTAAGCTACATGGGACTGGACATTCAGCTAGTATTCAGAACCTTTTGAGTATTTTCCATGTGCACCATATGACTGAGGAAATACAAGGGCAAGCTGGTGTGGAAGTAGACAAACATAAGCCCAAATTAAGTTCTTTCTTGCTTCACAGAAAATTGTGAGGCGGTGCAGCCAATACAGAGGACAAGGTCAAAGTATAAATATATATTTTGTGCTAGGAGAAAAAGAAGAGAGGAATAAGAGGAACCCCATCATGGCCAAATGATTACAAAGAGAAATATAATACAGTAGGAGACCAAAAAATACATTAAGAAGTGGGAAGGAGGGAGGGCCTTAATACAAAAACAGTGATCTATCTGAATACTTACTTTTATGCTAACTTTACTTACACAATTGTACTATGTTTATCATTAGATCACTACTGCTGTAGCATATGCTATATGGGATGACTACCAAAGCCTAAAAAGCTAGGGAAGGGAAAGACTGGACAGAGTCCTAATTTCCCTGTAGAACTGTGCTATCAAAGGAATCAGTCTTTTAATGCTTAGTGAAAGTGTGTACAAAAGACCAAGTTGCCATCTCTAGAATCATTCCAGAGCTCACCTCTTCCTAAAATGCTCCAGAATTAACAAGAAAGTACAGTTGTGTACACTTACTATACATGTAGATGTTCGAGTGTATTCACTGTTGTAGTCAGTAAATTTGGGTTATCTGCCTGCAGGTAGCCCTCAGCCGGCCTTAACACCAGAGTCTTGGATTCCTGCGTCAGATGCTGTCTCCTCTTCCATGATGTCAGGTCGTCAGGGTATAAAACATGCAGCCAACGCCATTACATCAGTTTTTCTTGCCCCAGATGTCAGGTGCCCCCATAATGGGAAGAAACTATATGTTATGTTACACCTGCAACAAAAAGCAAATACACCAGAAAGCTCAAATACACCAAACAAGAAGGAAAGGTAGAGTCAAGAGAAGTCAGGGAGCTGGAGGGAGGGTAACCAGGAATTCAACAGTGAATACACTCGAACGTCTACATTTATGGTAAGTGTAAAAGTACAGTTTTGTACCTACCATAAATGTAGATGTTCGAGTGCTCATACAGCTGCAGTCATTACAGATGGGTTATCCTGCCGTCAGGCGGGTCCACGGTTGGCCGAATTCCAAAGTCTAGGTCCGGCGTCGGTTGTCGTCGCTTCTTCCCTGACGTCAGTGCGGCAGGGGTATAAAAGAGGCAGCCGACGCCATTTTCTTCAGTTTTTCTTGCCCCAGATGTCAGGTGCCCCCAGAAGGAAGGCAAAACATAATATTATGCAAACATGCAATGTAGATAAATCGAGAAACAGTAGTTGCAAGCAAATACACCATAAAAGAATGCCCCAAATAGGTTGTATGATAAAGGTGTTTGTCATAAGGCCTGTCCTAAGAGGGGATGGTGGGATGGTAACCTGGACTGCAACTGTATGAGCACTCGAACATCTACATTTATGGTAGGTACAAAAATGTACTATGTTCATCGTGCATACAGCTGCAGTCATTACAGATGGGTAGAATCCCAAAGCTAAGTAAGGGTGGTAGGCACTAAGTGTAACTAGGAGGGGCGAGGATGCCCTGCAAGACTGCTGTGGCAAAGCCCGCTCTAGATTTTGAGTATAGTGGAAGGTGGTAGTGCTTGGAGAAAGTGTGCACTGAACTCCAAGTAGCTGCTTCCAAAATGTCCCCCCCTAGGGACCCCCCCTGAGGAAAGCTGCAGAGGTAGCTGTAGCCCTGGTGGAGTGGGATCTGATGTATACAGGCACAGATTTTCCATTAAATGAATAACAAAAGCATATGCAGTGGGCTATCCATGTTGAAATTGTCTGTTTGGAAATAGCCTTTCCTTGAGCACCTGTAGCATAGGACACAAAGAGCTGCTCAGATTTCCTGAATGGCTTTGTTCTGTCCAAGTAATAACAAAGTTATCTGTGAATGTCCAAGGAATGTAGTAGTCTCTCTCCCCTTTGTTCTGTGGATTTGGATAAAAGGTAGGTAAATGAATAGTTTGATTCAAAGCAACACTGGATACTACCTTTGGCATGAAGGTAGGGTTGGTTCGTAAGGAAACTCTGTCCTGATGGAAAATGATGAATGGTTGCACAGCCATGAGGGCCTGTAGTTGCGAAACCCTGCATGCTGAGGTAATAGCCAGAAGGAAGGCTGTTTTCCATGACAAGTATTGTAGCTCTGCTGAAAAAGCCAGCTCAAAGGGAGGCAGGGTCAGCTTTTCCAATACGAAGTTGAGGTCCCAAGCTGGGACTGGTGGATTCCGTGGGGGTTTTATATTTTTTGCCCCTCTGAGGAACTGCCTTAATAGAGGATGTGAGAATAAAGGAGGGATCTGTATTGTATTGTGCAGAAATGGCTGAAGCGTGGATCTTGATGGAGGAGAAGGAAAGGCCACTGTTTAACATCTCAGCTAGGTACTGTAAAATTTGAGGTATATTTATTACCCAAGGATTCTGGCCCTTTTCTTGATTTCAGGCACAAAATCGTTTCTAGTAGACGGTCTTCTGGCCTCCAAGATGACATCCTGCACCTCCTTGGAGAGGAGAGTCTGTTGGGAAATTAAGATATTCTCCATGCAGCTAGATTTAGGGTTTTGAGCTGGCTGTGAAGGGTTTTGTAGTTGTGCTGGGACAACAGAAGAGGGACTAGAGGTAGGATCCATGGTGGGGAGTGTGTCAGGCTCTTTAGGAGAGGATACCAGTGTTGTTGTGGCCAGTCTGGAGCAATGAGAATCATTTCTGGCCTCTCTGCTCTGGCTTTTAATAGAACTTTGGTCAGTAGAGGAAGAGGCGGGAAGGCATAGACTGTCAATGTTGTTCAATTGAAGGAGAGTGCGCCCACCTTCCAGGCATGTGGATGATAGGTCCTTGAACAAAATTTTTCTAACTGGTAATTTCTGTGGGTAGCAAATAGATCTATGTCTGGCTGTCCCCATGTCTGAGTTATTTTTGAGAAAACTTGAGGATGCAACTTCCATTCGTGTGGGTCTGTCATATTTCTGCTTAAGCTGTCCGCCAGTGTGTTTTCCTTCCCTGGCAAGAACTGTGCCTGTAGTTGAATTTGCAATTCCAGTGCTGTGTTCCATAGGGTCATGGCTTGCCTGCACAGGGGGTATGAATGAGTTCCCCCCTGTTTGTTTATGTACCACATGACTGTGGTGTTGTCTGTCCTTATCAATAGCGGGCCTGGATGCAGTAAGTCTTTGAAGGTCATAAGAGCATTTTGCACGGCTAGCATCTCCTTTTGGTTGATGTGTAGGTGCTTCTCTTTTTGGGACCACTTTCTCTGAATGCACTGATCTGCCATGTGTGCTCCCCAGGCGTAATCTGAGGCGTCCTTTGTGATGATTTGAGTTGCTTGAGGTACACAGAAAGGGAGACCTGTATTTCTTTGGCATGCTTGAGCCCACCACAAAAATTCCTTTTGAAGGCATGGATTGAGTGGTATAATTGTTTCCAAGCTGTGGCTGTGTTGAGACCATAAGTTTTTTAGGTACCATTGTAGTTTCCTCATATGCAGCTTTGCACATGGTATTAGTAGGATGCAAGATGCCATGTATCCCAGAGCCTGCAGGACTTTCCTTGCAGTTAGTCTGGTGAAAGTTGCTATTTTGTTGAAGTATTGCGACAGTTGCCCTTGTTTGACTGGCGTGAGGTAGGCCATCTCGGTGGTTGTATTTAAGCTGGCACCCAGGAAAATTATCTGTTGAGAAGGTATTAGATTTGATTTCTTTTTGTTCACGGTGTATCCCAGGTAGTTTAACAGCTTTATTACAAATGCCAGATGCTGCAGTAGAATGTCCTTGTTGTCCGCTTGGATCAGGCAGTCGTCCAGATATGGGTAGATTTGTATTCCTTGTTGTCTGCAGAAGGCAATTACTGATGCCAGGCATTTCGTAAACACTCTGGGCGCAGTAGATAAGCCAAAGGGCAATGCAGAGAATTGGTAATGGGTTGAACCTGCAAGAAATCTGAGGTATCTTCTGCAATTTTGTCTGATAGGGACATGCAGGTATGCCTCCTTGAGGTCCAATGTTACCAGCCAAGACTCCTTGCCCAGCATGGGAAGAAGCTGCTGTAATGTGAGCATCCTGAATTTTGGCACCTGTAGATATGTGTTTAGGATGGATAGGTCTAAGATGGGTCTCCAATCTTTGTCTTTCCTTGGTACCAGGAATAGTCTGGAATAAAAACCTTGACCTTGCTCTTTTGCAGGTACCTCTTGAATCGCTTTCATATCCATGAGAGCGGAAATTTGTCTTTGTGCCTCTGCCCTTTGATTTTGTGGCAGGTTTGGCAAGCCTCTCATATTTGGAAGGGTGTGAAAGTGGAACCTGTAGCCTCTGTCTATAATGTCCAGAATCCATTTGTCTTTTGTAACAATGTGCCAGTTTTTTGAAAATAATGCCAGTTTTCCTCCCAAAGGTGCTGCCATTAATGCTTTGTTTGGCAGGCATAGGGGGAAGTCATTGTGTCTGTTTTCTAAATGACTGTGATCTATCTTCTCCACCTCTTGGGGTTGGTGCTTGCCACTGTCTAGCTCTGTAAGATCCTTGAGGTTGTCCTCTACCCCTTGGGTGTCTGTATCTGCCCCTTTGAGGTCTGTCCGTGGCTGGAAAGGACCAATTTTTTGAAGGCCAGTTTCTGCTGTAGCATGGAGGTTGTACCTGCAAGAAATCTTTCACTGTTTGCATAGATTTCGCTTTTTCCTCCATTTTCTTTAGTACCTCCTCATCTTTAACAACAAACAATACATCCTTTTGAAGTGGTGCATCTAATAACGTTGCTTTGACATGATCTGGTAAGGTTTGCTCTTTGAGCCAAGCATGTCTACGTATAACAGATCCCATGACAGCAGCTCTACATGAGGCTTCTAAAGCATCAAAACCACACTGCAAGGTATGTTTACCCACTTGCTCTGCTCCATGCAACAAATCCTGCAACTCTTTTAAATTTGGTTGTTCTGTTTGTGTCATTTTGCTTTTCAGCTGAGATAACAAAAACTGTTGGTACTTTAACATATGAAATTGACAGTTTAATGCCCTGATGGTTAAAGTGGCAGATGTATACACCTTTTTCCCCCACCTTTCTAATGCTCTGGAATCTCTCTCTGAAGGTAAAGGGTTTTTAGCAGTAGAGGCCTTTATTCCCTTGGGACCCTGTGAAATTGTTTCTGGGTATGCAGTATGGCTTTTATAAAGGAACTGGTGAGAATCAGGAACCCGGTAATACCTGTCTGGTTTAACAGGGGCTGGAGGTAAAGAATCTGGATTAAGGCTGGCTTCTGAGTACACATCATCCAAAATATCTAAAACAGGAGGGATAGCCAAGGGCCTATGCTGGGGGAGCAGTAGAAATTCCCTGAGCCTTTTCTTGGAATCTGAGTAATCTTAGCCTTCCCAGTGGAAGTGTTCCCTCAATGTATGCAGGGTTTCCCCAAAAGAGTAATCCTCAGGGGGGGAGACCGAGGGAATAGACTCCTCAGCATCAGAGTCTTCGAAAGGGGAATAAGCATAATCCTGGTCCTCAGAATGGTCTGAGGTAATAGAAGCCTGGTCTGAGGAAGGGTAGTCTTCCTCCAATCTGGGTCTTTTGTCAGAGGGGGGTTGAGAACCCCTGATGAGAGTTATCAAATCCTCAGCCATTTTAAGCATCTGCTTTTTAGGCATGGGGCCTTGAGAGGAGGTCTGGGGACCCTGTCTTTTAGTTTTCATGGCAGCTTTAGATTTAGTGAAGGATTTAATAGAGAAGGTGGAAGGCCTGAAGACGCCTTCAGAAATGGCAGGCCTGACTAAATTTTCAGTTTCCCCGCCAGGAGTGGCGTCGGTATCTGCAGTGGGAATGGAGACCGAGGAGCCTGCGACCTCGGGTACTGAAGTCACCGGTAAAATAGTTTCATCGGTAGCCAGGGGCTGCGTAGGCGCCTCGCTGAGAACCGGAGAACCGGTAGTCGGCCTAAGCGTGGTCTCAGTACTCGGTGCAGACCTCGAATGTCGGTCTTTGTCTTTGCGTCTTTTGCTTAAAACTGGTGTCGGAGCATCCGACGACATGATATAATTAAATTTTTTGCCAAAATAATGAAGGGCGAACTCCGCCCGGTGCTTAATAGTGCACTTGTTGAACCTAGTACAAAAACGGCAGGCTGAGACGTCGTGGTCTGGCCCTAAGCAAGGTATACAGAAAGAGTGGAAATCCTTATGCGGTATTTGCTTCCCACAAGAAATGCAATTATTAACTGTCTGACATCGGTCTGAGGCAAGAAAAGTTTCCCCAACGGGGTACTTAGCTTTAAAGAAGACTTCGGCTGAAATACTTTCGTAAATCTCAGGAGCTGGCCAACCGGCACTTGTTAACTGCTTCTGCTTCGGGCACTGTGCGGCAAGAAAGACTGAAGAAAATGGCGTCGGCTGCCTCTTTTATACCCCTGCCGCACTGACGTCAGGGAAGAAGCGACGACAATCGACTCTGGACCTAAACTTTGGAATTCGGCCTACCAAGGACCCGCCTGACGGCAGGATAACCCATCTGTAATGACTGCAGCTGTATGCACAATGAACATCAACTGTACTATGTTCTTCGTGTTTCAATGTTGCAGTCATTACATCTGGGTTGATTCCCAAAACTAAGGAAGGGAGGAGGAAGTTTGAGACCATTAGGGCCAGCTATTAAGCCCTGCAAAACTGCAGTAGCAAAACCAGCTCTGGATTTAGAAAAGATAGGCATGTGGTAATGCTTGGTGAAGGTACGTAGAGAGCTCCAGGTAGCAGCTTCTAGGATGTCCCTGGTAGGGACTCCTCTGAAAAAGACTGTAGAAGTAGATGCAGCCCTGGTGGAATGAGATCTAATCCCCTGTGGGGCAGGTTTTCCATGGTGCTTAAAGCAGAAATGAATGCAATGGGCTATCCATTTAGAAATGGTTTGCTTTGAAATGGCCTTCCCCTCTGCTCCTGCAGCAAAGGCCAATAGCAGTTGCTCAGATTTTCTGAGAGTCTTAGTCCTGTCCAAATAAAATCTAAGTTGTCTGTGCACGTCCAAAGAGTGCAGTATTCCCTCTTCTTTGTTTTGTGGATTCGGGAAAATGGTAGGCAAATGAATGGACTGATTTAGGGCCACACTAGACACCACCTTGTGCATAAAAGGAATGGTCCTGAGGGAAATCCTGTCTGCATGGAAGATAATGAAGGGTTCCACTGCCATAAAGACCTGTAATTCAGACACTCTTCTAGCTGAAGTGAAGGCTAGAAGGAAGGCTGTTTTTCCAAAAAATTAATTTCAACTCTGCAGTCGCAGCTGGTTCAAATGGAGGGAGAGTGAGTTTTTCTAATACAAAGTTAAGATCCCAGGCTGGAGTTGGAGCTCACCTGGGGAAGGGGGGGTCTTACATTTTTAGCCCCTCTGAGGAATTGCTTAAACAGTGGGTTCGAGGAGAGGGGTGGTTCAGTATTATAATGTGCTGAAATGGCAGAGGCATGAATTTTGACAGACGAGAAGGATAGGCCGTTGTGGAGCACAACTGATAAGTACTGAAGGAAATGAGGTAAGCTGGGCATCGTAGTGCCCATCTCCTGAGTCTGGAACAGTATCTTTTCCACTTTTCAGCATATGATTTTCTAGTACTAGGTGTCCGAGCTTCCAGAATGACATCTAGCACCTGCTTACTGAGGGATGCTATTGGAGAGCTCAAAGAATTAGCCAGACTGCAAGGTTCAGGGTTTGAAGCTGAGGGTACAGAATCTGGCCAGCCTGCTGGGACAGCAGGGAAGGTGTCTGAGGTAGGTGCCATGGGTCCAGCAGTATCATACTGCGCAAGACAGGGTACCAGTGCTGGCGAGGCCAGTCTGGTGCAATCAGTATTGTCCTTGCTTTGTCCTGTTTGATCTTTAGGAGGACCTTCAAGAGGAGAGGCAAAGGGGGAAGGCATAAACGGAAAGGCTTTCCCACGTAAAGGACAGGTCATCTACTTTCCAAGCTTGACTGTTGGGAGTCCTTGTGCAGAATTTGTCCAATTGGTAGTTCTGAGGGGAAGCAAACAGGTCTATCTCTGGAGTACCCCATTTTTTCCTCAAGAGGTTGAATATCTTTGGTTCCAGTTTCCATTAGTGTGGGTCCATGAAATTTCTGCTTAGGTAGTCTGCCAGTGAATTGTGCTTGCCTGGCAGGAACTGAGCTTGTAGGTGCACTTGGTAGCTCAGGGCTGTGTTCCACAGAGCCATGGCTAGTCTGCAGAGGGGGTACGAGTGGGTTCCCCCCTGCTTGTTTATGTACCACATAACTTTGGTGTGGTCTGTCTTTATCAATAATTGTCCTGGAAGGATATGGTCTTTGAGAGCTGTCAGAGAATTCTGTACAGCTAACATTTCTTTTTGGTTTATATGCAGGTGCATCTGACTCGGGTTCCATTTGCCCTGAATGCACAGCCCTGCCAAGTTAGCCCCCCATGCATAGTCTGATGTGTCTGTAGTCAGGGCTTGGGTGGCAGGGGGTAGATTGAAAGAAGCCCCTTGTTCAGGTGGCAGGCCACTGCCCACAAAAGGAACTCTGTCTTTATACAAGGAATGATAGGAATCATTGTCTCCAGGTCCTGAGAATGTTGACACCATAGGCTTTTAGATACCATTGTAGTTTCCTCATATGCAGTCTTGCATACGGAATTAGTAGAATGCAAGAGGCCATGAACCCCAGGGCTTGCAGGATTTTCCTTGCAGATAGCTGGGTCTTTGTGGCCAGTAGTCTGAAGTAAGCTGACAAACTAGTTTCTCTGGCGTGAGGTAAGCCATCTGGGAAGTTGTGTTCAAGCTTGCTCCCAGGAATACAATATGTTGGCAGAGTACTAGATGAAATTTCTTGTTGTTTATGGTGTATCTCAATGAGTTTAGACGTTTCTTTACAAATGCCAGATGTTTTAATAGCATGTCCTGGCTTTCTGCCTGAATGAGACAATCGTCCAGATATGGGTATATTTGAATGTGTCTCTGCCTGCAAAATGCGATGGCGGGAGATAAGACACTTTGTGAATACCCTGGGCGCAGTTGATAAGCCAAAGGGAAGTGTAGGAACTGACAGTGCATGCAGTCTGATCTGAAGTGTAGGTATGTCCTGCAAGATTCCCTTATTGGAATGTGTAGGTAAGCTTCCTTTAAGTCTAAGGTAGCCAACCAGGCATCTTTGCCTAACATAGGAAGCAGCTGTTGAAAGCATTAGCATTTTTAATTTTGGGAATTCCAAAAAGGTGTTTAGAGTAGAGAGGTCCTGGATAGGACAACAGGAGATGTCTTTTCTGGGTACCAGAAAGAGTCTTGAGTAAAAACCTTGTCCCCTTTCTTCTGCTGGGACAGGCTGAATAGCCCTGATACTTAGAAGAGAAAGAACCTGCTGTTGAGCCTCTGCCCACTGATTTGGGGGTAGGTCTGGCCAACCGTTTGGTGTTGGCAAGGTGTGGAAGTGGTATCTGTATCCTTGGAAGACTATATTTAAAACCCATTTGTCCTGGGTAATGAGTTCCCAGTTTTTTGCAGGCAGCTGAGCAGGGCTTGGAAGGTTTAAGGTTAAGTCATTGTGACATTTTCCATAGGGGCGTGTCTTACTACTTCCAGCTTTGGAAGTGGGAGCCCCCCATTGCTTAGGCCTGTGTGTGCCTTGAGACTGAAGCCTAAGTGGTCTGCTGCTCCTAGGCTTGGACTGAGAAGGCCTGGAAGAGACTGGAAAGGACCAGTTCTTAGAAGGCCAATGCTTACTAAATCTGGGAGGCTGTACTTGCAGGAAGTCTTTAACAGTTTGCATAGATTTAGCTTTTTCCTCCATCTTTTTAAGGACTTCTTCTGCTTTGTTGCCAAACAGGCAGTCTTGGTTTAAGTGAGCATCCAGTAATTTAGCTTTAACACGAACAGGCAAATTTTGCTCCTTAAGCCAAGCATGTCTTCTAAGTACAGACCCAGTGATAGCAGCCTTGCAAGTTGCTTCTAACGAGTCAAAACCACATTGCAAAGTATGTTTAACAACTTGTTCAGCAGAATGCATTACATCCTGGAATTCTTTATTTTCAGCACAGTCAGGAATCAACATCATTTTCTGTTTAAGTAGATCCATAATATGCTGCTAATACTTTAGCATATGAAACTGGCAGTTTAAGGCAGTAATGGGCAAAGTAGCAGAAATGTATACCTTCTTACCCCAGCTGTCCAATGCCCTGGAATCTCTATCAGAGGGGGTAGGGTTTTTGGCAGTAGCAGCTTTAATTGGGTCTCTGGGTCCGCAGTAGGATTCTTGAAGAGGAACTTGTGAGAGTCAGGTATTCTGTAATACCTGTCAGTTTTTCTGGGAGCTGGAGGTAAAGTGTCAGGGGCCATGCTGGATTCCAGGAAGGCATCATCTACAATGTCCAGAACAAGAGGGATAGCTAAAGGCCTGTGCTGAGGGAGGAGTAAGAATTCGCTAAGCCTCCTTTTGGAGTCAGAGTAATCCTGGCTTTCCCAGTGGAAATGCTCCCTAAGAGTGTGCAAGGTTTCACCAAAAGAAAAATCTTCTGGAGGGGAAGCAGAGGGAATAGCATCCTCTGCATCAGAATCCTCATAGGTAGACAGGGGCAAATCCTGGTAATTAGAAGTAACAGAAATTTCAGAATCCTAATCAGAAGAATCAGAAGGAAAATCAGTTCTAGGTGTCAGAGGGGGAAGGCTGGCTTCCCCTAATTACAGTAATAAGGTCTTCAGCCATTCTAATCATTTGTTTTTTAGCATATGGGCCTGCCCATGTGGTTTGGACATCAGTTTTCTAGGTGTGGGTCGAGTTTTAGGCCTAGAAGAAGAAGATGGCATCGGTTTGAAATGCAAGTCTGTAGGGCTGAATACACCCTCAGAAGCCAGTGCCTGCACAGCGGCTCCGGACTCATCCAAGGTAGAGACATCCATAGGTTCCATAGTCGAAGAAGCATTTCACGGCATACCGGACTCCAAATGGGTTTCAGCAGAGGTCTGCGAATCTGAAGTAGCAGGTATCAGGGGCTGCAAATGCACCTCACTGAGTACCGGCGAACTGGCGACTAGCTTAGCGGAAGCATCGTCGGCAGTTTTGGACCTATGCGGTCTGTCTCTGTCTTTATCTTTACTTTTTTTGGAATATCGGTAGTTGGATGGCTTACTTACGACATTTCTAATAGTTAAATAGAGTACCAAAATAAAATAAAATAATTTTCGCAACCAGTCCGGTGAACCAGAATCCTGTTTATTGCACAGAGACAAGGTGCTAAAACAACTAAGTGCTTCTGCCTGTAAAACATATAGAGTACCAAAAAAATGTGCTGCAAAAAGAGACAGACAAAGAATAGTTCGTGGGTTGAATAAAGCACAAAACCGACAGCGAGGGACGTTGTGGTCTGGGCCTAAGCAAGGAATGCAATACGAATGAAAATCTTTATGAGGTATTTGCTTTCTACAGGTAAGACAATTGTTGACTTTTACTGACATCGGTTAAAGAACAAGAAAAAGGATCCGCAACGGGGTACATAGCTTTTTTGAAGACTTTGGTTCTGAAACTCGAAAACGAAAATTTCAGGAGTCGGCTGACCGGCACTTGCGAACTGCTTCTGCTTCAGTCACCGTGCAGCAAGAAAGAATGATGTAATGGTGTCGGCTCCATGTTTTATACCCCTGACGTCATGGAAGAGGAGACAGCATCCAACGCAGGAATCCAAGACTCTGGTATTCAGGTTGGCTGAGGGCTACCTGCAGGCAGATAACCCAAATGCAATGACTGCAACAGAGAAACACAAAGAATATCTCTGGTAGTGTGTGCTTTGACCTTCTGAGGGAGGGATTTTCCCTGATGAGAATAGCAAAACTTGGAGGGTATTGGTTAACCATTTAGAAACTGTTTTGACACTTGTCCATTTTTCTTACCTTAAAAGGAAATGAATAACTGATCACAAGCTTCAAAGTCCTTTGTCCCATCAATATAAACATATGAGTTGCCTGCGGACATCCAGAATATATATATCCCCCCCCCCTTTTTTTTGTTTTGTTTAGGAATGAACACAGGAAGATGAATAGGCTGAATTAAAGTGAATCTGGGATTTGGGAACTGCCTCAAGCATGAAAGAAGGGTTAGGTCTTAAGGTTAACATGTCTTTATGAAAGATAAGGTTGTGATATCTTGAGAGCTTGCAACTCAGTCACTCTCTTAGCTGAAGTCAATGCAGTAAGTAAACATATTTTCCATATCAAGAAAGTACAGTTGTGTACACTTACCATAAATGTAGATACTAGAGTGTATTCACTGTTGCAGTCATTACATTTGGGTTATCTGCTTGCAGTAGCCCTCAGTCGGCCTGATTAAAGTCTTGGGTCCTACATCGGTTGCTGTCTATTCTTCCGTGACGTCAGGTCGCCATGGGTATAAAACATGCAGCCGACGTCATTACATCAGTTTTTCTTGCCCCAGATGTCAGGTGCCCCCCTAATGGGAAGCAATTAAATCTATAAATATACAAGGTTATACCTCAAACAAAAAAGCAAATACAACAAAAAGCATTTAAGCATTGAAAAGGAGAGAAGAGGTATAGCCAAATGAAGTCAGGGGGCTGGAGGGAGGGTAACCAGGACTGCAACAGTGAATAACTCGAACATCTACATTTATGGTAAGTGTACACAACTGTACTATGTTCTTCGTGTTTCACTGTTGCAGTCATTACATTTGGGTAGATTCCTAAAGCTAAGGATGGGAGGAGGAATTTAGATAGCATAAGGACCAGCTATAAGGCCCTGCAAAAAGTACAGTTTTGTACCTACCATAAATGTAGATGTTCAAGTGTACACCCTGCTGCAGTCATCACACTTGGGTTATCCTGTCGTCAGGCGGTCCCGCAGTCGGATGGAATTCCAAAGTCTTGGTCCGGCGTCGGTTGCTGTTGCTTCTTCCCTGACGTCAGTGCGCCAGGGGTATATATGATGCATCCAACGCCATTTTCTTCAGCTTTTCTTGCCCCAGATGTCAGGTGCCCCCAAAAAGGTGGTAAGTAATTAGTACCAATTTATGAAGTTTTAGCACAAACACAAAATCCCTCTAGCTATAAGCAAATACATCAGGAAGGTTTTGTAGAGATTTAGCCAGTTAGATCAGAGGGGATGGAGGGAGGGTAACCTGGACTGCAGCAGGGTGTACACTCATACATCTACATTTATGGTAGGTACAAAACTGCACTATGTTCATTGTGTTACCCTGCTGCAGTCATCACACTTGGGCAGAATCCCAAAGCTAAAGATGGGTGGAGGAGTCATAGAGGGTTAGAGGAGGCTAGAAGGCCCTGCAGAACTGCAGTGGCGAAGCCAGCTCTAGTCTTAGAGTAAAGTGGTAAGTGGTAATGTTTGGTGAAGGTGTGTACTGAACTCCAAGTTGCAGCTTCCAAAATCTCCTTGGTTGGAAACCCCCTGAGGAAGGCTGTAGATGTAGCTGTTGCCCTGGTAGAGTGGGGCCTAATGGTAGCAGGGACTGGTTTTCCATGATGGGTATAGCAAAAACGAATGCAATGTCCTATCCATTTGGAAATGGTTTGTTTTGATATAGCCTTCCCTTGTGAAGCTGTAGCATAGGATACAAAGAGCTGGTCAGATTTTCTGAAAACCTTAGTTTTATCCAAGTAGTAACAAAGTTGCCTGTGAATGTCCAAGGAATGCAGGATTCTTCCTCCTTTGTTCTGTGGATTTGGGAAGAAGGTGGGTAAATGGATGGTTTGATTTAAAGCCACACTGGAAACCACCTTAGGCATGAAGGAAGGATTAGTTCATAGAGAAACTCTGTCTTGATGGAAAATGAGGAAAGATTCCACTGCCATTAGCGCCTGCAGCTCTGAGACTCTTCTAGCTGAAGTTAATGCTAGCAGCAGGGCAGTCTTCCATGATAGAAACTGTAGATCTGCAGAGAAAGCTGGTTCAAAGGGAGGCAGGGTAAGATTTTCCAGAACAAAATTGAGGTCTCATGTTGGTGTAGGTGCTCTCCTGGGGGGTCTAATGTTTTTTGCCCCTCTGAGGAACTGCCTTAGAAGTGGATGTGAAAATAAGGGTGGATCCGTGTTGTAGTGGGCTGAAATCGCTGATGCATGGATTTTAATGGAAGAAAAAGAAAGTCCTTTGTGCAACATCTCAGTTAAGTACTGTAGAATCTGAGGCATGTGAGGCTGGAGTGTGTTTTGGCCTTTAGCTTGGTTCCAGGCGCAAAATCTTTTCCATTTGTCCGAGTAGGCCTTCCTGGTGCTGGGCCTCCTTGCTTCCAGAAGAACATCCATAACTGCTTGGGAAAGAGGAGCTGGCTGGATGCTTAGTTGATCTGCCATGCAGCCAGATTTAAGGTTTTGAGCTGGCTGTGTAGAATCTGAAGGTTTTGAGCTGGCTGTGTAGAATCTGATTGTTTTGCTGTGTGAGCAATTTGTGGCAGAATCCAAGGTGGGCCCTGGGCCATATTCCTTAATAGTGGGTACCAGTGCTGGCGTGGCCAGTTTGGGGCTATGAGTATCAGTCGTGGTCTCTCCTTTCTGACTTTCAGAAGCACCTTTGTGAGGAGATGCCATGGAGGGAAGGCATATACTGTCAGGTTTTTCCAACTGAATGAGAGTGAGTCCACTTTCCAAGCTTGATGGTGAAGTGTCCTTGTACAAAATTTTGTTAGCCAATAGTTTTGGGGGCTTGCAAACAGGTCTATGTCTGGAAGGCCCCATTTTTGAGTTATTCCAAATACTTGTGGATCCAGTTTCCACTCGTGGGGATCCATGATGTTTCTGCTGAGGTCGTCTGCCAATGTGTTCTTTTTTCCTGGCAGGAATTGACCTTGTAACTGAACTTGGTAAGCCAGTGCTGTGTTCCACAAGGTCATTGCTTGCCTGCATAGAGGGTAGGAGTGTGTACCCCCTTGTTTATGTACCACATTACTGTGGTGTTGTCCGTCCTTATTGTAAGTTGTCCTGTATATAATAGGTTCTTGAAGGCTGTCAGAGCATTCTGTACAGCTAGCATCTCTTTTTATTGATGTGCAGATTTCTTTGATCTGCAGTCCATACGCCTTGAACGCACTTGTCCTGCCATGTGTGCCCCCCAGGTGTAGTCGGATGCATCTGTTGTCATAGTTTGCCTGGCTGGGGGCAAGGTGAAAGGCTGACCCTTGTTGAGGTGACATGCCTGTGACCACCATAGAAACTCCTGTTGTAGGCAAGGAATGAGAGATCATTGTGTCCAAGCTGTGGCTGTGTTGAGACCATACGCTTTTTAAGTACCACTGCAATTTCCTCAAATGCAGCTTTGCAAATGGTATTAGTAGTATGCAAGATGCCATGAAGCCCAAGGCCTGCAGAATTTTTCTTGCAGGGAGTAAGGACTTTGTTGCCATTGTTTTGAAATATTGAGTCAGTTGTAGTTGTTTGTCTGGCGTCAGATAAGCCTTCTGGGCCATTGTATTCAAGCTGGCACCCAGGAATGTCATATTCTGTAAGGGTACTAGTTTTGATTTCTTTTTGTTTACTGTGTACCCCAGGCAACTTAGAAGATGTTTTACAAAAGCCAGATGTTGTAAGAGGATGCCCTTGCTTTCTGCTTGAATGAGGCAGTCGTCCAGGTATGGGTATATTTGAATTCCTCTTTGTCTGCAGTATGCAATTACTGGTGCCAGGAATTTTGTGAAGACCCTGGGCGCAGTAGATAAGCCAAAGGGCAGTGCAGAGAATTGGTAATGGGTTGAACCTGCAATGAAACGGAGGTATCTTCTGCAACATTGTCAGATAGGGACATGCAGGTATGCCTCCTTGAGGTCCAACGTTACTAGCCATGCTTTCTTGCCCAACATGGGAAGAAGCTGCTGTAGTGTTAGCATCTTGAATTTGGGTACTTGTAAGAAGGTGTTTAGAATTGAAAGGTCCAGAATTGGTCTCCAGGCATTGCCCTTTCTGGGGACTAGAAAGAGTCTTGAGTAAAATCCTTGGCCTTGCTCTCGTGTAGGTACCAGTTGAATGGCTCTCATATCCATGAGGGCTGTAATTTGTTTTTGTGCCTCTGTCCATTGATTTTGTGGCAGGTTTGGCATTCCTCTTTTCATTGGCAAGGTGTGGAAATGGAATCTGTATCCTTGTGAAATTATGTCTAGGACCCATTTGTCTTTTGTGACAATGTGCCAGTTGTCTGGAAAAAGTGCGAGTTTTCCTCCCAAGGGAGCTGCCAAGAGAGTGTTGCTTGGCCAGATGAGGTGCAAGTCATTGAGTTTGCCTTCTGGTAGTTTGGGATCTGTCTTCTCCTCCCTTCTGTGTTGCAGTGCCCCATTGTCGAGGTTTTTATTGGGCTTGTGGTTGTCCTCTGCCTCTTGGACGTCTGTATTTACCCCTCTGTGGTCTGTCAGTAGCTGGAAAGGACCAATTCTTAGTTGGCCAATTTCTGCTGAAGCGAGGGGGCTGTACTTGTAGAAAATCTTTGACTGTCTGCATAGATTTTGCCTTATCCTCCATTTTCTTTAAGACTTCTTCTGCTTTAACTCCAAACAGAACATCCTGCTGTAAGGGAGCATCTAGAAGCTTTGCTTTAACATGATCAGGTAGAGTTTGTTCCTTTAACCAAGCATGTCTACGTATAACAGACCCAGTGACAGCTGCTCTGCAGGAAGCCTCCAAAGAATCAAAACCACATTGTAAAGTATGTTTGCCCACCTGTTCAGTTGCATGCAACAGATCCTGCATTTCTTTCAATTCAGACTGTTGAGGGAGTGTGCTCAATTTTTGTTTTAGCTGAGACATTAGAAAATTGCTGATATTTTAGCATGTGAAATTGGCAATTTAGTGCTCTCATAGCTAGAGTGGCTGAGGTGTAAACCTTTTCCCCCCACCTGTCTAGTGCTCTGAAGTCCCTTTCAGAGGGTACAGGATTTTTTGCCATAGAAGCCTTAGCCCCTTTGGGACCCTAGGAGATAGTCTCTGGATCAGCAACAGGGCTTTTATAAAGGAATTTGTGGGAATCAGGCACTCTATAGTATCTGTCTGGTTTGGCTGGAGCGGGAGGCAGAGAATCTGGGTTCAAACTAGATTCTAAGTAAACATCATCCACAATGTCTAAAACTGGGGGGATGGCAAGTGGTCTGTGCTGGGGGAGTAAAAGAAACTCTCTGAGCCTTTTCTTTGAGTCAGAGTACTCCTGACCTTCCCAGTGAAAATGTTCCCTCATAGTTTGTAAAGTTTCCCCAAAGGAGTAGTCTTCAGGAGGAGAAGCTGAGGGGATAAAATCCTCAGCATCAGAATCTTCATAAGGCGAGAAGGAGTAATCTTGGTCCTCAGAGGAGCCTGAGGAAACAGACACTTGATCAGAGGAGGCATAATCCTCCTCTTGTCTAGGCCTTTTGTTGGATGGGGGTTGAGAACCCCTGACTAAAGAGATCAAATCTTCTGCCATTTTAAGCATCTGTTTCTTAGGCATGGGGCCTTGAACTGGAGACTGAAGTGCAGTCTTTTTAGGTTTAATAGGAGTCTTAAGCTTAGAATATGTTTTTATGGTAAGCGCTGTCGGTCTGAAGACGCCTTCAGAAACCGAAGGTGTTTCTGCAGCACCGACATCTCTTTCTGCAGAGTCGTCGGTAGGGGCTAAACAAAATGGCTGCGTCGGCCTAGTGCTTTCCGCCAAAGGCTCCAAAGCGGTTTCGGGTTCCAAATCTGCAGTAGTCAGGGGCTGAGTCGGAGCCTCATTGAAGACCAGCCGAGGCCTCGGAGTCTGGCTTGGGCCTAGGCCGCCTGTCCTTATCCTTGCATTTTTTGTGCACGCCGGTAGTCAGTTGCTCCGACGGCATTGTGTAGTTACATTTTCTACTATAGTAGTGCCGTGCGAAATCAAAGCGTCTTTTTATAGTACGTTTATTAAACCTAGCACAAAAACGACAACCAGTGACGTCGTGGTCTGGGCCTAAGCAAGGTATGCAGTAAGAATGAAAATCCTTATGAGGTATTTGCTTCCCACAAGAAATACAATTGTTAACTTTTTCTGACATCGATCTGAGGCAAGAAAAGTTTCCCCAACGGGGTACTTAGCTTTATTGAAGACTTTGGATCTGAAATTCGACTTCGAAAATCTCAGGAGTCGGCCGACCGGCACTTGCGAACTGCTTCTGCTTCGGGCACCGCGCAGCAAGAATGACTGAAGAAAATGGCGTCGGATGCATCATATATACCCCTGGCGCAATGATGTCAGGGAAGAAGCAACAGCAACCGACGGCGGACCAACACTTTGGAATTCCGGCCGACTGCGGGAGCACCTGACGACAGGATAACCCAAGTGTGATGACTGCAGCAGGGTAACACTATGAACATCTGCAGTGGCAAAGCCAGCTCTGGATTTAGAGAAAATTGGCAAATGGTCATGTTTGGTGAAAGTCTGTACAAAACTCCAGGTAGCAGCTTCTAGGATGTCCCTGGCAGGTATGCCTCTGAGAAAGGCTGTAGAGGTAGATGCAGCCCTGGTTGAGTGGGGTCTGATCCCCTGTGTGATAAGGTTGACATGGTGCTTATAGCAGAAATGAATGCAATGGCCTATCCATTTGGAAATGTTTTGCTTTGAAATAGCCTTCCCCTCTGTCCCTGCAGCAATTGCCACCAGCAGTTGTTCAGATTTCCTTTGAGGAATAGTCCTGTCCAAGTAGAATCTAAGTTGTCTGTGCACATCTAAGGAGTGCAGTACCCGTTCCCCTTTGTTCTGTGGAATAGGAAAGAAGGTTGGCAAATGACTGGACTGATTAAAAGGCCACACTGTATACCACCTTTGGCATGAAAGAGGGATTGGTCCTGAGGGACACCCTGTCAGAATAAAAGATGATGAAAGGCTCCACTGCCATAAGGGCCTGTAATTCGATACTCTTTCTTGCTGAAGTGATGGCTAAAAGGGAAGCTGTTTTCCAAGAAAAGAATTTTAAATCTGCAGTAGCATCTGGCTCGAAAGGAGAAAGGGTGAGTTTCTCCAATACAAAGTTAAGGTCCCAGGCTGGAGTTGGAGCTCTCCTGGGTAGTCTTAAATTTTTGACCCCTCTGAGGAACTGCTTGAGCAGTGGATGAGAGAAGAGAGGAGGTTCTGTGTTATAATGAGCTGAAATAGCTGAGGTGTGAATTTTTATTCAGGAAAAAGACAGGCCCTTGTGAAGCATCTCAGTTAAGTATTGTAAAATCTGAGGTAAATTGGGCACTGCTGTGCTCATCCCCTGAGATTGGTTTCAGGCACAGAATCATTTCCATTTTTCAGCATAAGATTTTCTAGAACTAGGTCCCCTTGCCTCTAAAATGACATCCATCACTGGTTTACTGAGGGATGGTAAAGGAGAGCTTAGGTAATTAGCCAGGCTGCTAGGTTCAGTGTTTGAAGCTGAGGGTGCAGAATCTGGTTCTCCTGCTGAGACAGCAGGGTAGGAGTCTGAGGCAGGTGCCATGGGGCCAACAATGACAAACTGCGCAGGAGGGGGTACCAGTGTTGGGGTGGCCAGGCTAGTGCAATCAAAATCATCCTTGATTTGTCTTGTTTGATCTTTAGTAGTACTTTGGAGTGCAGAGGCAGAGGAGGAAAAGCATAAACTGATAGTTTTTTCCAGCTGAAGGACAGAGCATCCACCTTCCAAGCTTGTCTGTGGGAAGTCCTTGCGCAAAATTTTTCCAATTGATAGTTCTCAGGATAGCAAACAGGTCTATATCTGGGCTCCCCCATTTGCTTGTCAACATGTTGAAAATCCTTGTTTCCAGTTTCCACTTGTGTGGGTCCATGAGGTTTCTGCTTAGTCCGTCTGCCAGTGTATTTAGTTTTCCTGTCAGGAATTGAGCTTGTAGATGCACTTGGTAGCTCAAGGCTGTGTTCCACAATGCCATGGCTAGACTGCAGAGGGGGTAAGAATGTGTACCCCCCCCCCCCCGCTTGTTTATGTATTATGTACCACATAACAGTGGTGTTGTCCATCTTTACCATTAATAGTCCTGGAAGAATGTGGTCTTTGAAGGCTGTCAGGGCATTCTGTACAGCTAACATTTCTTTATGATTGATGTGAAGGTGCATTTGAATTGGGTTCCATTTGCCCTGAATGCATTTCCCTGCCAGGTGCACCCCCCCTATGCATAGTCTGATTCGTCTGTTGTTAGGGTTTAGGTGGAAGGGGTTAGTGTGAATGGTAGTCCCTTGTTTTGGTGGCAGGCCTCTGCCCACCAAAGGGACTTTAGGCGTAGACAAGGAATGATAGGAATCATTGCTTCGAGAAACTGAGAATGCTGACACCATAGGCTTTTTAGATACCATTGTAGTTTCTTCATATACAGTCTTGCATATGGAATTAGAAGAATGCAGGAGGCCATGAACCCCAAGGCTTGCAGTATTTGCCTTGCAGATAAGCAGGGTTTTTGTGGCCACTTGTTTGAAGTAGGTTGTCAAGTGAATTTGTTTCTCTTGCGTGAGGAAAGCCATCTGGGAAGTTGTACTCAAGCTTGCTCCCAGGAATATAATTTGTTGACAGGGTACCAGGTGTGATTTCTTTTCATTTATGGTGCACCCCAGACAAGTTAGCACCCTTTGTACAAAAGCCAGATGATTCAAAAGTATGTCCTGGTTTTCTGCTTGAATTAGACAATCATCCAGGTATTGGTATATTTGAATACTTCTTTGCCTGCAAAATGCAATGACTGGATCTAGGCACTTTGCGAATACCCTGGGCGCAGTAGATAAGCCAAAGGGCAGTGCAGAGAACTGATAGTGCGTGTAGCCTGCTTTGAAGCGTAGGCATCTTCTGCAAGATTCCCTGATTGGGATATGCAGGTATGCTTCCTTTAAATTTAGTGTTGTCAACCAGGTATCTTTGCTTAGCATAGGAAGCAACTGGTGAAGAGTCAGCATCTTGAATTTTGAAATCACCAAAAAGGTGTTTAGAGTAGGCAGGTCCAGAATAGATTGTCATGAATTGTCTTTTCTGGGTACCGGGAAAAATCTCGAGTAGAAACCTTGTCCCTTTTCTTCTTCTGGTACCAACTGAATAGCCCCTATGCTTAAGAGAGAGTACTAGCTTTTGGGCCTCTGTCCACTGATTTGGAGGTAGATCCGGCCAATCGCTTGGAGTTGGTACATGTGGAAGTGAAATCTGTATCCTTGGGACACTATATTTAAAACCCATTTGTCCCGGGTAATGAGTCCCCAGTTCTTTGCATGAAGTGCAATCTTTCCCCCCAAAGGGGCAGTCAGTTGAGAAGTGCCTGGAAGTTTTAAAAAGAAGTCAAAGACAGTTTACCATAGGGGGGAGTTTTATTACTCCCAGATTTAGAAGAGGAGGCCCCCCCACTGTTTAGTCCTGTGCGTCCCCTGGGACTGAAGCCTGGGTGCTCTCTGTTGGATCTGGATTTGGACTGAGAACGTCTGAAAGAGGCAGGAAAAGACCAATTCTTAGAAGGACAATGCCTACTAAATCTTGGAAGTTGTACTTGTAAAAAATATTTAACAGTTTGCATAGATTTATCTTTTTCCTCAACCTTTTTAAGAACTTTTTCTGCCCTGTTGCCAAACAGGCGACCCTGATTTAAGGGAGCATCCAGTAATTTTGCTTTAACATGATCTGGCAAGGATTGCTCCTTAAGCTAAGCACGCCTTCTAAGTACAGACCCAGTTACCGTAGCCCTGCAAGATGCCTCTAGTGAATCAAAACCACATTGCAATCTATGTTTACCAACTTGTTCAGCAGAATGCATTAAATCCTGAAAATCCTTATTTTCAGCACAATTAGGAAACAACATAATTTTCTGTTTAAGCAATCCAATAATATACAGCTGATACTTTAACATATGAAACTGGCAATTCAAGGCCCTAATGGACAAAGTTGCATAAGTGTATACTTTCTTACCCCTTCTATCCAAAGCCTTGGAGTCTCTATCAGAAGGGGTAGGATTTTTGGCAGTAGTAGCTTTAATGCTCTTGGGTCCTTGTGAAACGGTTTCAGGATCCGCAGTAGGATTTTTGAAAATTAACTTGTGAGAGTCAGGAACCCTGTAATATCTATCAGGTTTTCTGGAAGCAGGAGGAAGAGAGTCACGGACCATGCTAGATTCCGAAAAGGCATCATCAACAATGTCCAGTACAGGAGGTATAGCTAAAGGCTTGTGCTGGGGCAGGAGTAAGAAATCACTAAGCCTCTTTTTAGAATCAGAGAAATCCTGACTTTCCCAATGAAAATGCTCCCCGAGAGTAGCAAGGTTTCACCAAAAAAGAAATCCTCGGGGGGGGGCAGAGGGAATAGAGTCCTCAGCATCAGAATCCTCATAGGTAGATAAGGGTAAATCCTTGTCATCAGAGGAAACAGAAATTTCAGAATCCTGGTCGGAAGTATCATAAACAAACTCAGTCCTAGGTCTCTTAGAGGGGGAACGTTGGCTTTGCCTGATTAAAGTAATAAGATCTTCAGTCATTCTTATAATTCGTTTTTTAGGCATAGAGGCCGGACCATGCGGTCTGGGCGTCAGTTTTCTAGGCCTGTTTTTTTAAGTTTTAGGCCTTGAAGAAGAAGATGGCGTCAGTTTAATATGCAAGTCAGTAGGCCTGAATACACCCTCAGAAGCTGGTGCCTGCACAGTGGCTCTAGACCCATCCAAGGTAGAGACATCCACAGGTTCCACAGTTGAAGCATCTCGTGGCATACCGGACTCTGAAAGCGTCTCAGTAGAGGCCTGCGAATCTGAAGTAGCGGGTATCAGGGGCTGCGAAAGCGCCTGAGTACCAGTGAACTGGGAGGCCTATCTCTGTCTTTATCTTTCTGTTTTTTTGGAATGTCGATAGTCGAATGGCTTACCGAAGACATATCAGGATAATTGAACTGAGCTCCAAAATATTTAGAAGAGCAAATATACAGACGACTGATAGTTTGTGGTTTAAATAAGGCAGAAAACCGACAGCGAGGTACGTTGTGTTCAGGGCCTAGGCAAGGAATACAGTACAAATGAAAATCTTTATGAGGTATTTGCTTTCCACAAGAAATGCAATTATTTCCTTTTACTAACATCGGATTAGAGCAAGAAAAAGTTTCCCCAATGAGGTACTTAGCTTTTAGTTGAAGACTTCGTTTCTGAAATACGAAAACGAAAATTTCAGGAGTCGGTCGACCGGCACTTGCGAACTGCTTCTGCTTCACGCACAGCACGGCAAGAAAGGCTGATGTAATGATGTCAGCTGCATGTTTTATACCCCTGATGACCTGACATCACTGAATAAGAGACAGCAGCCAACGTAGGACCCAAGACTTTGTTAATCAGGCCGACTGAGCGCTACTGCAAGCAGATAACCCAAATGTAATGACTGCAACAGTGAAACATGAAGAACATCTTTAAATCAGCCTGATGAACTGGTGTAACAGGTAAAAGAGGGAGGTTTTCTAAGAGAAGAGATAATTTAGATCCTAAGGAGTCATCATGTGTTACGAGATGAATGGATGTTGCATCTAAGACAAGAAGGAAAGGGTAGGATTTAAAGGCAGGCAAACAAATGTCTGAAAGATTAAAATAAATGAATAAATAGGAAAGTTCTGATGTGAGTAATTCACAGACATACTGGAGAACCACAGTCTCTTCAGCAATGGATAGGACCTGGTTCTTCCTGTGGCACCAAACAGAAAATCTATTCCATTTAGCTAAATATGATTTTCAAGTAGCATGTTTTCAAGCCTCCTTTAATACATGCTGCATATCCTCAGAAAAAAAAAAGGTTGGGAGGATTCTATCATTCATGCAGTCAAATGTAGTTTTTGAAGTTTGGGATGAATCAGACATCTCATTTCTGATGTGCGTAAATCCATCCTGAAGCAGAATTTCTTCAGTTGTGTGTTGTGAAAGAAGGCAAACAGATTTGGGGGATTCCCACAGATGGATCATTTCATGGAAGACCCCAGGGTGTAATCTCCACTAATGGGGGTCTGCCCTGGATCTGTTCAAAGTATGTGCCACTACATTCTGCTCTGATGAAACAAACAGACTGAAAAGATAGAATGTGGTGATGGCCAGCTCACAGGCTAGTAAGGCTAGTCTGTATAGGGTGCAACACCCGGTTCACCTCATTTGTTTTAAATACTACATCACCATGGTGTTGTCTATGATTGTCAAAAGAGGTCCGAAAGTCCACAAATGGCTCAAAGTTCTTAAGGTAATTATCAGTGCTATCATTTCCTTGTCGACTATATGCTTTTTCTTGAAACGATGGTCCCAAAGATGATGTACTTTGACTCCTTTGGCTCGAGACTGGTATGGGGCTGGAGGAGAAACTACAAGACCCATATTCAAAAGCATTTGATCTAGTCACCAAACTAGATATTTCTTGACAAAATTCAGCAAAGGGATTTGTGATGAGAAGAGATGCTGGGTATATGCTAACTTCAGAAAATACTAAATTTTTCTCATGGGTGACTGGGACAGTAGAATCATTAGGATAGTGGAGGCCATGTATCCCACACTCCTGAGACATTCCCTTGCTGCTGTTACTGACGGCTGAGAAAACTGAACTTGTAAAAGCTTTTTTTAAACAAGAAACATCTTTATTATTAAATTATCACTTATGACATAGGCAATCATGCATTTATGTAAACAAACCATACTGACATATTTTTAGTGTAAACATTATACATCACTTATAATCTATCCAGTTATTGTCAAGCCAAACATTACATAGATCATTCAAATCTTGCCTTCTTTTAAACCTCATTCTGCCTCCAATACATTATTCTACATGTTGCTCTTACCCTTTGCTAAAGATACAATTTCCAGTTTTATCTGTTACCATATTCACTACTTAGAGTACAGTTGGCTTTGACTGTGACTTCCCCTTTTCAATAACTGCTTTTTTGTCAGCCACCATAATTAGACTCATCAAGGTATTACTATGTCAAGGCACTTCCGATTTTCTATCATAGCTCAAAATCATTTCCTTAGTTATACCAATTTACTCACCCAGTATTTCTGACAAGAGTAGTCTGTAGGGAATTTTTAAAGTCTGCCAGCTCGTTACACTCACAAAAATATGCTCGCAATTACCTCTTTTGTCACCATCACACCTTCAACATTTGGCATCTACCTGCAAAAAAAATAATTGGAGTCTACTTGGGGTATACAAATACCTATGTAAACACTTCCAATCAAATATCCTACATCTTCTAGCTTTGTAGCATATTTGGGAGAAATACATATATCCTCCGATTGTTTCTTTGTGAATTGCTTATCCAATCCCTCTTTAAAATCCTTTTTAACCTCCTCTGATTGATTCTTATAGTTACCATGCAAAATTTATATGTTCCACTAATTATCCCTTTTATAACAGCAACTTCTGTTATAGATTCTACTAAAAACTCTACTAGTGCTGGTCTTTCACTTAGGATCTCCCTATTTCTTTTTCTTTGCTTATACTCTGATATCAATCCTTGACAGGGAAGCCAGTCTTAGCATGCAGCCCAAACAAATTCTTGGCCTTTTCTCATTCTATTATCTATCCCTCTCTAATTATTTGCTCCCAATACTTTGGTATCTTTGCCAGTTTTCTCTAGTAAATTCAAGCACCCTCTTTTCTATTGTCTGTATCCCTACCTGCAGTCATCCCTATCAGCAGGATCTCCTTTCTCCATTCCTGTGCTGGTTTATGTCTTAGTATACTTTCTGCTACTTCATGAATGAATATTCTGTGTGGTTATTGTTACTCTCCTTAAGAAACTGCATCCAAAATCCCAGTCTCTCCTTGTTTCTCGAGACCCCACCTCCCCATTTTATCACCTTCTCTTTCCACTTTGAATTATAGTTTTCTACTTGTGCTATGTACAGGAGCCTTAACTGTGTAGCTCTAAAACAACCCTTCAAATCATGTAATCCCAAACCACCTTGTTCTGTTGGAAGAATCAGCTTATCATACTTGACTCTTGCCATCTTCCCCTCACACATAAAACCCTTCTCTTTATTAATTGCTATCCACAACTTCTCTGGTTGACAGAAATATGCCTGACCTGTGTATATAACTAAAGGGATTAAAACATTTTGACTGCTTCTGTCTCTGTATCCATATACAATATAACAGAGCTTCCAATTTCTAATTTTTTTTAGTCTCTTCCCACATATCCTTAGCTGCCACAGCAGAATCCTTTTTAATCCATAGCCCAATAAATATGGGTATTGTTGAACCAATTTGTGTGTGGGTACATACGTTACAGCTACTGCTTTTGTTTTATCTTCATTAATTTTGTATCTTGAAAGACATGAAACTATCTAAAAATATTCCACTGCACTGAATCGTCTTTTTTTCTGGTTTTATCAAGTATAAAATAATATAGTATGCAAATAAAGCCAGCTTTTCTTGTCTACCATACCAATTATATACTTGATTTTCGGAGTTCCTTATTTTCTTTGCCAATGGTTCTAATACAGATAAACAGGAAAGAGGACACCCCTGCCTGGTTTCTCAGCTCAAAAAGAACTCATCAGAGAGGAATCCGCCCACTTTAATATTTACCTCTGATCCCTCATACATCCTCCTAATCACCTTATAATTTTATTAGGGAATGCAAATGTTTTCATTGTCTTCCTCATAAAATCCCAACATAATCTGATGAATGCTTTCTCTGCATCAAGACCCACCAACTGTGGTATTTTCTTACATTCTGCTTCCATCTGGATCATCATCATTCCATTGTTATCAAACGTTTGCCTCCACTCCACAAAACGACACTGATCCATATTTATCAATTCTGGCATCATCATGCTTTTAGCCATTATAGACAAACATTTTATAATCATGGTTTAGAATTGAAATCAGCCTATATGAAGCTTGATCTGATGGGTCTATAGCCACCACCTCTTTCTTTCCGGATGTTTGCTTTTCTTCTCATTTTAAAATACTGTTAAACAAAACCTTCCGGATGTTAAGCATTTTACCTCTGAGCTTCCAAACTTCCACAGGAATACCATCTGACTTTCCTGTTGATTAGTTATACATCATAATTTTCATCTCATGTTCTCCTATTCTGTTAGTAATTGAGTTTCATCTACCTCCAACCTTGGCATATTTAATTCTTCCATAAACATTTCCATTTGTACCGTTTCTTGATTTCTATATTTCTCACTCTATACAGATTTTCATCTAACTTCAGATATATTTCTAGTACCTCTACAGGATCTCTGGTTATCTCTTCCTTGTTACTGCCTCCCTAAACTTGGCTATAACCCTTTCTACTTTCTGTTGCCTGTCATTGTGCTAAAAGTTTTTATGCTCTGGAGTTATCAAAAAACAGATGCTTAAAAGCAGTCTTTCTAAACTCGTGCATTTTATCTTGGCAATCCTTTAGTTTCTGTTTAGCATTCTGCAATTGCTCCTTTTCTTGTTCTGTGAGATTTCCCCTAATCTGCAAAACTTTAACCTTTGTCAGTCCTTCTAAATAATTATTTTGTTACATCTCAACCATATCTGCCTTTATTTCCACCCTATTTTTAAACTCCACTTTAATTTTATCCCACTCCCTAGGTATACTTTCAGAAGAAATTTCTATCTTCTCTAATACATCCCCATTAATGTCCACTACACATTTCTTAAATTCCTCTCCTTTCAAAAGATAGGTGGGAAAGTGCCAGTGTCTCATTTTTATTTCGTAACCCTGTGGTTCTATTTTAGTTACTGGTGCTTGATCTGAAATAGTTATTGGATGTATATCAAAACTTTCAATGAAATGCACATGTTCCTGTGAAATACAAGTTCTTTCTAGCCTAGCACAGTTTTTGTACCTTGGGGAATATGTAAATTTAAGGATGGGCGTTGAGCTGGCACCTCGGCACCATAAAAATCTACTGACAATCATTAGTGGACTGGAGTTCCACTGTGGCGACCCCTAACCGGGAAAAGCCGAAAGAAGAAGAACAACTGTGAACTCCTGCTACTGAAGTCACACTTCCCATTTCAAATATTTTCAAACATTTCTTCAAAAATCGACCCTATTTTGTTACATTTTTCCTTCTGGGCCTCCCGGATACACCCTCCCTGCTGCAAATCAAGTTCTTATCCCCATTTACATGTAATACTACCTGTTGAAAGCTTATTATTTCTCCCAGAATTTTCTTAAGCTCCATTATAGCAGTTTTTGGTGGAATATAAATAAATGCCAGTCCAATCCTCCTCCCTTGTCAGTTATTATCTTTTTTCCCTCTTCTATCACTACTGTAGTGCCTCTTGCAATTAATACAATTACCCCCTTTTACTTTGTCCCAGACATTCCACTGATTAACCATCCTGAAATCCTTTCTTTTTCAAATTCACATGCTCAGTTCTTTCCAAATGTGTCTCCTATAGCACATGTGCTTGCACTCTACATTTTTAAATATGCTTCACTACCCTTTAATTTTTGTATACATTTGTGATGCCATTTACATTTAAAAATAACACAAAATATTGTCATTATGCCAATAAGTTTTTATTCGCAACTGTTATGTGTAACAGCTTTTTTAATGTCTAGTTTCAGCTTCTGTGCTGCATGCATACCTAATGTCTGTCAGGTTGATCTTTTATACAGTTATTTCTTGTCATATCCATTTGAACCTATATTACATCTTACATAACACTGTTTTAGTGAAAACTCTCAAAAAAAACACCCCTACAACACCCCTAAAACCTATTAACTTAACACTAACACACAAAATTATGCACATATTCAAATATTGAAGTTTAACCCTCCTAAAAGAATGGCCTCAGACTGACAACCACAACAACAGACTTGGATTACCCTACACGGAAGGTTATCCATGGTAATATGCATGATACAGCCGATGTTTCTACTTCTACTAAGTGCTATCTGTTTTTGTCTTTATTTTATTCCTCTACCAGACTAGAAAAACACTTGAATGCTTTCCATAATCTCCTAGCTACTGAAAGAAAGCCACTGAAAAACAGTACTCTATTTTTTATTACCCCTTATCAGACTGTATCCAGAGAGACATGAGAACCAGATGCACAGCTGCCTGTACTACAGGGCCCTCATTTATTTGCTAGAGGAAAACATTTCACCATATTCAGTGTTCCTTTTATTTATTTGCTTTTTGTATCATGCTATTTCAACCAGCTGTTTCTTTTTTACACTACATTTCTTAAAACTGAACACCTGTTTACTTTAGTATCCCTATTACACTTAAAAATAACTGAGAAAACTTTACTTTATAGCACAGGTTATTTCATGCATTATAAAAATGCTACTGTTAAAATTTTGTTTTACTTGCAATTAACTCTTTCCTTTCTCTTTCTCTCTCCTAAATGTTCTTTCAAACATGAAGTATGGCATATTCTTTGGAGTCCCAAGTTTAACAAAGTCAGAGAAGTCTAATATTACCAGGTTTTCTTGTTCTGTCACATTTTACAAATATAAATTTTAATGCTTTGTAATCTAATCCCACATTTATTTTTCAATTTCCAAGTTGCTGGTCTTGTTCCTGTTTATCTCCACCTCCCAAACCCAGTCTCTGCTTTCTTTCCAATGTACTCCCAGCTATTCTACTCAACTCTTGTGCCTTTTTCTGTGTCTCAAGCATTTTCTGTTGAAACATTTGAAAAGGTTTCACTGGCACAGTCTCTCTATGGGCTTTATTATCAGAAGAACAAGAAACAGATTCTCCTTCGGTACAGCTCGGTTTTGTTGGCCAAATGTCTGTATTTCCTCCTTAGCATGTTCTGCATCCAAAATGATTTTGACCCTCCAGGAAAGAATATTCTGAAGATAGTTGGATACAGCAGGTTGAATCTCTTGTCTGCTCTTCGACATCCCCTGATTACTGAATAAATTTACTCTTGTTCTGCATGGTGTACAGCAACTAATCATTTTCCACAAACACTACTGTCTCTCACTTTTAGTACTTTGTCCTTCTGCCACAGTTTTGTCAAAATCAGGTCTTTTTGGTGGTAGGACTGCATCTTTACTGTTAAAGGTCTAGGTTGCTTATTCACGGCCAGCTTTGTAGGATACACACAATGTGTCCTTTCAATTAACAACGCCTGCTGTGTAATACCAATCCAGTTGCTTATTTGTACTTTCAAAAAATTAATATAGTCTGTTCCTTCCAGCTTCTCTGGTAGAGCAGAATATCTCAGGCCTTCTCTACATGCTCTGTCCTCTAATTCTATTATTTTTTGAAACATCTCTTCTAGAGCAGTCTCACACTCCGTAATTTCTTCATTCTGACCTATGATGTTTGTAGTTTTACCATCTTATCTGAATTGTTTAAAGCTTCTCCCATTTTTTCAGCCTTTTACTATTTTTGAGTTGATATACCCCTTCAGTGTTCTGTTTATTTTAATCAGCTCAGAGTACATTTGGCTTATCTTTTTCCTCTATGTTACTGGAAGTCATGTCTTGTACCAAAGCTGTAGTTTGCACTGTTTTTTGCTGAAACCAAAAGACACATAACCCACAGAACTCAATGTGCCACTCAACCACAGCCTATAAGGCAAAACAACATACTCAACACATTAGTCATAGGTGACTCTATAGTCAACAATGATGTTCCACTCACCAGACTAGACAAGAAGAAGGTTACTGCCAGCCGCCTGTCAGGTGCAAAGATCCGCCACATAACCCATGCACTCAGGTCACTCCACAAGTACACATATGACTAATTCATTGTCCATCTTGGTGTGAATGACCGTAGATGTACCTCCCTGGACTACATGAAAAGAGACATCTTGTAATCCAAGCAGGTATGACACTAGCTCTCAGTAGCATCCTACTTTCGCCCAGAATGACACCATAGTACAACAACAAAATGACTGACTTCAACAATTGGCTAAGCTTCTGGTATCATTCTAAGGGGATCCAGTACCTATCTGCCTGGGATAACATGATCAGGAGGCCACAATGCTTTGCCAGAGTTGACCTGCACCTATCGCCCCTGGGATGCCAGATACTGGCCAAGGCTCCTGCCGCCCCTATAGTGCCTTTTTAGGGCAAGGTCCAAACGACAAACCCACCACTGTAGCAGGTACAGTCAAACAAAAACTGAGGGTAATGCTACTCAACGCTATAAGTCTAAACCTCAAAATGCACTCATTCGAGGCACTCCTCAAAATGGAGAACATCAATAGCTGTGCTGTGACTGAAACCTGGTTCAAGGCTCCAGAGAGCACCCCTGCATTACCAAACTATAACTCATACCATACCTTTCGGCCATCTAACCTGGACCGGAACAGAAAAGCGGCGGTGTGTCCATACTCATTAAGGATATCCACACCTCCAGGCTAGTTGCCCAACATAATGCATCCAAAATTATTCAAGTGCAACTAACTATGGGCAAAAAGTACAGTTGTGTACACTTACCATAAATGTAGATGTTCGAGTGTATTCACTGCTGCAGTCCTCACATTTGGGTTATCCCTCCCAGGGTAGCCCTCATTCGGCCCGAATACCAGAGACTTAGTATTTCTGCGTCAGTTGCTGTCGCGTCATGTCGTCAGTAGTATAAAGTAAGGCAAACGAAGCCATTACATCAGTTTTTTTTTGCCCTGTCAGGAGCCAGCTTATGGTGGAAGAACCCCACCAGCAGAAAGTAAATACCAAATTATTCCTTGTAATAAGAGAGAGAGAGAGAGAGAGAGGGAGAGAGACAGGGGGTGGAGGGAAGGAGGGAAACCAGGACTGCAACAGGGAATACACTAAAACAGCTACATTTATGGTAAGTGTACACAACTGCACTATGTTCTTCGTGTTTCACTTGCAGTAATCACATTTAGGTTGATTCGCAAAGATGAGGAAAAGGGTTGAGGCAGTCAAGAAGACTGGGGGCTGGTTAGGATGCCCTGCAACACTGCAGTGGCAAAGCCTGCCCTGGATTTGGAGAACATAGGCAGGTGGTAATGCTTGGTGAAAGTATGAACAGATGTCCATGTTGCAGCCTCCAGGATGTCCCTGGTGGGAACTCCTCTGAGGAAAGCTGCAGAGGTGGAGGTTGCTCTGGCAGAGTAAGTTCTGACCCCCTTATTGGGAGGTTTCCCATATTGCTTGTAGCAGAAAGTACAGTTGTGTACACTTACCATAACTGTAGATGTTCGAGTATATTCACTGTTGCAGTCATTACATTTGGGTTACCTGCTTGCAAGAAGCCCTCAGCTGGCCTGATTATCAAAGTCTTGGGTCCTGCGTCGGTTGCTGTCTCTTCTTCCATGACGTCAGGTAGTCGGGGGTATAAAGCATGCAGCCGATGCCATTACATCAGTTTTTCTTGCCCCAGATGTCAGGTGCCCTCATAATGGGAAGCAATTCTACACAAGGTTACACCTCCAACAAAAAGCAAATACACCAGAAAGCTTAAATACAGTAAACAAGAAGAGAGGTATAGCCAATAGAAGTCAGGGGGCTGGAGGGAGAGTAACCATGACTGCAACAGTGAATACACTTGAACATCTAAATGTATGGTAAGTGTACACAACTGTACTATGTTCTTCGTGTTTCACTGTTGCAGTCATTAAATTTGGGTAGATTCCCAAAGCTAAGGAAGGGACGAGGCAATTACAGAGCATTAGGACCAGCTATTAGGCCCTGCAAGACTGCAGTGGCAAAACCAGCTCTGGATTTAGAAAAAAATAGTTGAGTGGTAATGCCTGGTGAAGGTATGAACAGAACTCCAGGTAGCAGCTTCTATAATGTCCCTGGTAGGAACACCTCTGAGAAAGGCTGTTGAAGTAGATGCAGCCCTGGTGGAATGTGATCTTATCCCCTGTGGGGTAGGCTTTCCATGGTGTTTATAACAGAAATTAATGCAATGGCCTAGCCACTTAGAAATGGTTTGCTTTGAAATTGCCTTCCCCTCTGCCCCTGCAGCAAAGGCAACTAGCAGCTGTTCAGTTTTCCTGAGAGGCTTAGTCCTGTCCAAAAAAAATCTAATTTGTCTCTGCACGCCCAAAGAGTGCAAGATTCGTTCTCCTTTGTTCTGTGGATTAGAAAAGAAGGTTGGCAAATGAATGGACTGATTAAGGGCCACACTGGATACCACCTTGGGCATAAAGGAAGGATTGGTCCTGAGGGAAACCCTGTTTGAGGTGGAAGATGATGAAGACTTTTCTTGCTGACGTGATGGCTAGAAGGAAGGCTGCTTTCCAAGAAAGGAATTTCAACTCTGCAGTTGCAGCTGGCTCAAAAAGAGATAGAGTCAGCTTTTCCAATACAAAGTTAAGGTCCCTGGCTGGACTAGGGGCTCTCCTGGGTGGTCTTAAATTTTTGGCTCCTCTGAGGAATTGCTTCAGCAGGGGGTGAGAGAAGAGGGGTGGCTCAGTATTATAATGTGCTGAAATGGTGGAGGCATGAATTTTAATAGAAGAGAAGTAAAGTCCCTTGTGAAGCATCTCTGTTAAGTGTTGAAGAATATGCAGTAAGCTGGTTACTGCTGTGCCCATCCCCTGAGTTTGGCTCCAGGAACAGTATCTTTTCCACTTTTCAGCATAGGATTTTCTAGTACTAACTAGGCCTCCTTGCCTCCAGAATGACATCCAGCACTTGCTTACTGAGGGATGGTATTGGAGAGCTCAGGTAATTAGCCAGGCTGCAAGGTCTAGGGTTTGAAGCTGGGGGTGCAGAATCTGGCCCTCCTAATGGGACAGCAGGGAAGGGGTCTGAGGCAGGTTACCATGGTTCCAGCAGTGACATACTGCACAAAAGGGGGTACCAGTATTGGCATGGCCAGTCTGGTGCAATGAGTATTGTCCTTGGTTTGTCCTCTTTGATCTTTAGTAGAACTTTCGAGAGGAGAGGAAGAGGGGGAAAAGCATAAACAGTGTGAAGGCCAGGGCATCCACTTTCCAAGCTTGTCTGTGGGGAGTCCTTGTGCAAAATTTGTCCAATTGGTAGTTCTGAGGGGAGGCAAACAGGTCTATCTCTGGGCTCCCCCATTTGTTTCTCAAAATGTTGAATATGTTTGGTTTCAGTTTCCACTCGTGTGGGTCCATGAGATTTCTGCTTAGGTCGTCTGCCAGTGAATTTAGCTTGCCTTGCAGGAATTGAGCTTGTAGATGCACTTGGTAGCTCAAGGCTGTGTTCCACAGAGCCATGGCTATTATGCACAGAGGTTATGAGTGGGTTTCCCCCTGCTTGTTTATGTACCACATAACAGTGGTGTTTGTCTATCTTTATCAATAATTGTCCTGGAAGAATGTGGTCCTTGAATGCCGTCAGAGAATTCTGTACAGCTAACATTTCTTTTTGATTGATATGCAGGTGCATTTGACTCTGGTTCCATTTGCCCTGAATGCATTGCCCTGCAAGTAAGCCACCCATGCATAGTCTGATGCTTCTGTTGTTAGGGTTTGGGCAGCAGGGGATAGAGTGAATGGCAGTCCCTTGTTCTGGTAGCAGGCCTCTGCCCACCAATGGAACTCTGTCTTTATACAAGGAATGTAGGGAATCATTGATTCCAGGTCCTGAGAATGTTGACACCATAGGCTTTATAGATACCACTGTAGTTTCCTCATAATGCAGTCTTGCATATGGAATTAGTAGGATGCAAGAGGCCATGAACCCTAGGGCTTGCAGTATTTTCCTTGCAGATAGCTGGGTCACTGTGGCCAGTAGTTTGAAGTAGGCTGTCAAACAAACTTGTTTCTCTGGCGTGAGGTAGGCCATCTGGGAAGTTGTGTTCAAGCTTGCTTCCAGGAGTACAATTTGTTGGCAGGGTACTAGGTGAGATTTCTTTTCATTTTTGGTATATCCCAGTGAGGTTAGCAGTTTTTTTACAAATGCCAGATGATTTAATAGTATGTCCTGGCTTTCTGCCTGAATTAGACAATCGTCCAGGTATGGGTATATTTGAATATTTATTTGCCTACAGAATGCAATGACTGGAGCTAGGCACTTTGTGAATACCCTGGGCGCAGTAGATAAGCCAAAGGGCAGTGCAGAGAACTGTTAGGGCATGTAGCCTGCTCTGAAGCGTAGGTATTTTTCTGCAAGATTACCTTATTGGGATGTGCAGGTAAGTTTCCTTTAAGTCCAATGTTGCCAACCAGGCATTTTTGCCTAGCATGGGAAGCAACTGATGAAGAGTTAGCATTCTGAACTTTGGGATTACCAAAAAGGTGTTTAGGATAGACCGGTCCAGGATAGGACGCCAGTTGTCTTTTCTGGGTACCAGGAAAAGTCTGGAATAAAAACCTTGTCCCCATTCCCCTGCTGGGACAGGGTGAATAGCCCTTAAACTTAGAAGAGAGAGAACCTGCTATTGAGCCTCTGCCCACTGATTTGGGGGTAGGTCTGGCCAACCGTTTGGGGTTGGTAAGGTGTGGAAGTGGAATTGCATCCTTGGGAAACTATATTTAAAATCCATTTGTCTTGGGGAATGAGTTCCCAGTTTTTTGCATGCAGGGCGATCTTTCCCCCTAAAGGATCAGTCAGTTGAGCAGGGCTTGGAAGATTTAAGGTAAAGTCATTGTGACAGTTTACCATAGGGGGGTCTACTTCCAGCTTTGGAAGTGGGAGCCCCCCACTACTTAAGCCTGTGAGTACCTTCAGACTGTAGTCTAGGTGGTCTGCTGTTCCTGGGTTTGGACTGAGAAGGCCAGAAAGAGACAGTTAAGAACCAATTCTTAGAAGGCCAATGCCTATTAAATCTGGGAGGCTGTACTTGCAGGATATCTTTAACAGTTTGCATAGATTTAGCTTTTTCCTCCATCTTTTTAAGTACTACTTCTGCTTTGTTGCCAAACAGGTAGTCTTGGTTTAAGGGTGCATCCAATAATTTAGCTTTAACATGATCTGGCAAAGTTTGCTCCTTAAGCCAAGCATGACTTCTAAGAACAGACCCAGTGACAGCAGCCCTGCAAGATGCTTCTAAGAGTCAAAACCACACTGCAAAGTATGTTTAACAACTTGTTCAGCAGAATGCATTAAATCCTGTAATTCTTTATTTTCAGCACAGTCATTAATCATCATCATTTTCTGTTTAAGTAATCCAATAATATGCTGCTGCTGATACTTTAACATATGAAACTGGCAGTTTAAGGCCCTAATGGCCAAAGTAGCAGAAGTGTATGCCTTCTTACCCCATCTGTCCAGGGCCCTGGAATCTCTATCAGAGGGGGTAGGGTTTTTGGCAGTAATAGCCTTAATGCCTTTGGGTACCTGTGAAATGGTCTCTGGGTCCGCAGTAGGATTCTTAAAGAGGAAATTGTGAGAGTCAGGTACTCTGTAATACCTGTCAGGTTTCCTGGGAGATGGAGGTAAAGTGTCTGGGGCCACGCTACATTCCAAGAAGGCATCATCTACAATGTCCAGTACAGGAGGGATAGCTAAAGGCCTGTGTTGAGGTAGGAGTAAGAATTTCCTAAGCCTCTTTTTGGAGTCAGAGTAACCCTGGCTTCCCCAGCGGAAATGCTCCCTAAGAGTGTGCAAAGTTTTACTAAAAGAGAAATTTTCTGGAGGGGAAACAAAGGGAATGGAGTCCTCTGCATCAGAATCCTCATAGGTAGATAATGGCAAATCCTGGTCATTAGAAGAAACAGAAATTTCAGAATCCTGATCAGAAGAATCAGAGGGAAAATTAGTTCTAGGTCTCAGAGGGAGAAGGCTGGCTTCCCCTAATTAGAGTAATACGGTCTTCAGCCATTCTTATCATTTGTTTTTTAGGCATATGGGCGTGACCATGCGGTTTGGACATCAGTTTCCTAGGTGTGGATCGAGTTTTAGGCCTTGAAGAAGAAGATGGCGTCGGTTTGATATGCAACTCAGTAGGCCTGAATACACCCTCAGAAGCTGGTGCCTACACAGCGGCTCCAGACCCATCCAAGGTAGAGACATCCGCAGGTTCCATAGTCGAAGCATCATCTCGCGGCATACCGGACTCCTAATGGGTCTCAGTACAGGCCTGCGAATCTGAAGTAGCGAGTACCAGGTGCTGTGAAAGCGCCTCACTGAGTACCGGCAGACTGGCGACTAGCTTAACGGAAGCATCGTCGGCATCTTTGGACTTAGGTGGTCTGTCTCTGTCTTTATCTTTACGTTTTTTCGGAATGTCAGTAGTCGGATGGGTTACTGAAGCCATTTTTGGATAATTAAACCCAGTACTGAAATAGTTTGATGCGAAAATGAACAGACAACGAATAGTTTGCGGATTGAATAAGGCACAAAACCGACAGCGAGGAGCGAGGGACGTCATGGTCTGGGCCTAAGCAAGGAATGCAGTACGAATTAAAATCTTTATGAGGTATTTGCTTTCCACAGCTATGGAGAGGATCATAATGGAGCTCATAAACAAAGATATAGGGGACTTGCAGACATTGGACCCGACCCAGTTTGGCTTTGTCAAGGGAAGATCTTGCCTTTTGAACTTGGTCGACTTTTTCGAAACAGTCACCAAGGCCATTGATGAGGGAAAGGCAGTCCATACAGCCTACCTTGACCTTGCAAAGGCTTTCGACACAATACCCCACTCGGGTATTGTAGAAAAACTTACCAGCTTAAATGTAAACCCATATGCCACAAGATGGGTTGCAAACTGGCTTAAGGACAGAACCCACAGGGTTAGAGTTGCTGGCGCTGTGTCAGACTCCAAGCCGGTCACAAGTGGTGTCCCACAGGGCTCGGTCCTTGGCCCTCTATTGTTTGGCATCTACTTCTCAGAAGTACAGGCCAACACGGGAGGACTTTGGCTGACAAAGTTTGCAGACGACTGCAAACTGGGCGCCATAGTGGAAAGTTGCATCGGACACGGATATCCTTCAGAAGGGACTCACGGAAACAGATAGCTGGTGCTAGAGCCATGGCCTGAAGTTAAACGCCAAAAAATGTATAGTCATACCCTTCGGGAAAAACAAGGTAACCCCAAGCTACCATATAGGTGGCAATCCACTAAGCACAGAAGAGGTTATCAGGGACCTGGGGACCCAGGTTGACAGTGGCCTTTCTTTTGACACTCACGTTGCTAAAGTGGTTAGAAAGACCTTCTACATTGCCCACCTGATCATGAAGGGATTCATATCCAGATCTAGTGAGGTCATTGTTCCCCTGTACTCTTCACTTATCAGACCAATGATAGAGTACAATGCCCCATTCGGGATGTATCTCACCCGACATCTGCAGCAATTGGAGAGACCCCAAAAGTTCCTCACCAAAAGGATAAAGGGACTCCAAAATCTGTCATATGCTGCCAGATTGAAGAAACTCCAGCTCTATTCAGTCGCATACCGTCTGCTCAGAGGTGACATGTGCCTGACATACAAGGCCATGTCCAACCCGAATTAATGGACATGCTCCACCTCAAAAAATCCAAATCCACCAAAACCACTAGAGCAAGCGACTTAAACCTTAGCACGGATATAAATAGGACGTGCTGGAGAGATAGATTTATCACTCAGAGACTCCCTATGCTGTGGAATAAAATCCCGGTCCATGTGAGGCAGAGCACCTCGCTGACTCTGTTCAAGAGAAATCTAGACATGTGGATGGGAGATCGTAGGTTTACCCCGGGAATCATCTCTGTGTCACTGCTGGACAGAGGCACAACAAACTAATGGGCACAGTATTTTTTCATATAAGGGGTGGCGTAAGCCACAAAAATTTGGGCTAGGCTTATAAATGCCTTAGGGCAGATAGCCTAGTATAAACCTATGAACCTATGAACAAGTAATACAATTGTTAACTTTTACTGACATCGGTTTACAGCAAGAAAAAGGATCCCCAACGGGGTACTTAACTTTTTTGAAGACTTTGGTTCTGAAACTCAAAAATGAAAATTTCAGGAGTCGGCTGACCGGCACTTGCGAACTGCTTCTGCTTCAGGCACCGTATGGCAAGAAAGACTGATGTAATGGCGTCGGCTGCATGCTTTATACCCCTACCTGATGTCATGGACAAGAGACAGCAACCGATGCAGGACCCAAGACTTTGATAATCAGGCCAGCTGAGGGCTACCTGCTAGCAGATAACCCAAATGTTATGACTGCAACAGTGAAACACGAAGAACATTTGGATGCAGTGTGCTATCCATCTGGAAATGGTTTGTTTCGATACGGCTTTGCCCTCTGCTCCTGCAGCAAAGCTGACTAACAACTGATCAATCTTTGTGAATGATTTAGTCCTGTCTAGATAGAATCTGAGCTGTCAGTGCACATCTAGAGAGTGCAATATTCTTTCCCCCTTGTTTTGTAGGTTAGGGAAAAAGGTGGGAAAATGAATGGACTGGTTGAGAGCCACACTGGACACCACTTTTGGCATGAAAGATGGATTAGTCCTGAGGGAGACCCTGTCAGCATGGAAAATGATGAAGGGCTCTACAGCCATTAGTGCTTGTAGCTCGAAAACTCTTCTTGCTGAAGTGATGGCTAGAAGCAAGGCTGTCTTCCATGAGAGAAACTTTAATTCTGCTGAAGCTGCTGGTTCAAAGGGGGGCAGAGTGAGTTTCTCTAACACAAAGTTTAGGTCCCAAGCTTGGGCAGGTATTCTTCTGGATGGCCTTAAGTTGATAGTTGATAGCCCCTCTGAGGAACTGTTTGATGAGAGGGTGTGAGAAAAGAGGTTGCTCAGTGCTGAAATTAGCAGAGATAGCAGAGGCATGAATTTAAATAGAGGAAAAGGCTAGACCACTGCGTGGTAGGGTCAGCTAGGTAATCCAGGATGAAAGGCACGGAGGGCTGTGCTGCATCGGCTCCCACAGCCTGGATCCAGGTGCAGAACCTTTTCCATTTGTCAACATATGACTTTTTAGTGCTACGGCGGCTGGCCTCACGTATAACATCTATAACCTGTTTACTAAAATTGGCAGCTTGTACAGTGGTCAGGGAAAAAGCCAGGCTGCCAAACTGAGGGTATGCAATTGGGGATGCATGAATTCTCCTTCCTTCTGGATCAGGAGTGTTGGGATCTGAGGGAGATGCCAAGGTGACGGAGGGGACACGCTGTGCAGCAGTGGGTACCAGTGCTGGCATGGTCAGTCTGGGGCAATCAGGATTGCCCTTGGTTTTTCCTCCATTATTTCGAGGAGTACCCTGGTAATGAGAGGTAGTGGGGGAAATGCATAGACCGAGACGTTGACCCACTAGAAATATAAAGCCATCCACTTTCCAAGCCCTGCAGTGAGGTTCCCTGGTGTAGAACTTGCTGAGCTGATGGTTGGAGTGGTTAGCAAAGAGGTCTACCTTCAGGGTGCCCTATTTCAGAGTTATAAGGGTGAATGTTCTTTGGTTTAGCTGTCACTCATGTGGGTCTAGAAGATTTCTGCTTAAGTTGTCTGCCAGAGAGTTTAGACAGCCTGGCAGGAATTGTGCTAACAGGTGTAGTTGCATGGCTGAGGCTGTGTGCCAAATGGTCATGTCGAGCTTGTAGAGAGGGTAGGAGCGAGTCCTCCCTGCTTGTAGATATACCACATTACTGTGCTGTTGTCTGTTTTGATCTGTAGAGCCCATGGAGAGAGAAGGGGTTTAAAAGCTGTCAATGCTTGCTGGACAGCTAACATCTCTTTCTGGTTGATGTGCAGATGTATTTGATGTGGGCTCCATTGGGTCTGTACGCACCTACCATTCAGGTGTGCACCCCAGGCATAGTCTGATGCGTCTGTGATGAGAGTCTGGGTGGCGTGGGGTGGTGAAAAGGGTAGTACCTTGTTGTGATAGCATGCTGCTGCCCAGCAAAGGAAATCTTTCCTTAGATAAGGTATCATTGGTATGAGAGTTTCCAGGTCTTGAGAGTGTTGACACCAAAGACTTTTTAGGTACCACTGAAGTTCCCTCATATGGAGTCTGGCAACTGGAATGACTAGAATGCAAGATGTCATGAACCCCAGAGCTTACAGGAATTTCCTTGCGGATAACTAGGGTCTGGTGGCTAGTTGAGAGAAATAGGCTGTCGGGTAAGTTTGTTTTCTGGTGTAAGGAATGCCATCTGGGATGCTGTGTCCAGGGCTTGCTCCCAGGAATATATTTTTTTGGGTGGGTACTAGTTTGGATTTCTTTTCATTGATAGAGTACCCTAGGGAGGTCAGCAGATCCTTTACAAAGGCTAGGTGCTTGAGCAGCTTTTCCTGACTTGACTTAATTAAACAGTCATCTAAGTATGGGTAAACCTGAATATTTCTTTGCCTGCAAAAAGCAATGGTGGGAGCCAGGCATTTTGTGAAAACTCTGGGAGCACTAGATAAACCAAGTGCAGAGAACTGAAAGTGCAAAGATCCTGCCCTGAAACGTACATATTTCCTGCATGATTGGGATGTGTAGGCAGGCCTCTTTTAGGACTAGGATGGCTAGCCAGGCATCCTTGGAGAGCGTAGGTAGTAGTTGCTGAAGGGTGAGTATTTTGAATTTTGGTATCACCGGGAAGGTGTTTAGAATGGATAAATTGAGGATGGGACGCCAAGTGCCCTCTTTTCTGGGTACTAGGAAAAGCCTGGAATAGAAACCTTGGCCTAACTGTTCTGCAGGAATGTACTCTATTGCCCTCATGGAGAGCAGGGAAAAGACTAGTTGCTTTTTGGCCTCTACCAACTGGTTTGGAGTTAGATCTGGGAACCCTTTTGGGGTTGGTAGAATGTGGAAAGAATTTTTATCCCTGGGACACTATGTTGAGGACCCAGCGGTCGCTGGTAACGGTGGCCCAGGTGTTTGCGTGGAAGGAGTGCTTTCCTCCCAGGAGCAAGTGCAGGTGGGCGGAGGGAGGGGGTGGAAGTGGAGAGTCATTGTGAGTTCTTACCATGAGAGGGAGGCTTTGCACTCCCTGGTTTAGAAGTGGAGGTACTCCATTGCATAGATCTCTGTATTCCCTGTGGATGTTTGTCTGGGGGGGCTGCTTTCCCAAGGTCTGGGCTGAACTGACCTGGAAGGGGGCAGAAAAGGACCAGTGTTTGGAGGGGCAATGCCTATTGAACCTGGGTGGCTGGACCTACCGGAAATCCTTAACTGTCTGCATAGATTTAGCTTTCTTTTTTAAGACCTCCTCTGCCTTGGTGCCAAATACGTGGTCTTTGTCCAAGGGTGCATCCAATAGTTTAGATCTGACATGGTCAGGCAAGGGCTGTTCCTTAAGACAAGTATGCCTTCTAAGGACAGAACTGGTGACTGCTGCCATGCAAGATGCTTCTAGGGCATCAAAAAGTACAGTTGTGTACCTACCATAAATGTAGATGTTAGAGTGTATTCACTGTTGCAGTCATTACACTTGGGTTATCCTGCTGGCAGGCTACCCGCAGTCGGCCCGAATTCCAAAGTCCTGGTCCGGCGTCGGTTGCTGTCACCTCTTCCCTGACGTCAGTGCGCCAGGGGTATAAAAGATGCAGCCGATGCCATTTTCTTCAGTTTTTCTTGCCCTAGATGTCAGGTGCCCCCAAAAGGGTAGGCTAAAAATTCTGCTCAGAAAAAAGCATGCAGTAACATAAACATTACCTTCATCTACAAGCAAATACACCACATAGTTTGTATAGAATAGAGAAGTACAGATAAGTCCCAGCAATGAAAGGAGGATGGAGGGAGGGTAACCTGGACTGCAACAGTGAATACACTCGAACATCTACATTTATGGTAGGTACACAACTGTACTATGTTGATCGTGTTTCACTGTTGCAGTCATTACACTTGGGTTGAATCCCAAAGCTGAGGTTGGGTGGCTGGGCCTAGATAGAATTAGGAGTGGCTACTGAGGCCCTGCAGAACTGCAGTGGCGAAGCCTGCTCTAGATTTAGAGTAAAGAGGTAAGTGGTAGTGCTTTGTAAAAGTGTGCACTGAAGTCCACCTTGCAGCCTCCAAAATGTCCTTGGTTGGTACTCCTCTGAGGAAGACTGCTGAAGTGGCTGCTGCTCTGGTTGAATGTGGCCTAATGCCCTTTGCCATGTTGTGAATAGCAGAAATGAATGCACTGGCCTAGCCATTTTGAAATAGTCTGCTTTGAAATAGCTTTTCCTTGCGATCCTGCAGCATATGCCACTAGGAGTTGCTCAGTCTTTCTGAAAGCTTTAGTTTTGTCCAAGTAGAAGCGTAGCTGTCTGTGTATGCCCAAAGAATGCAGAAGTCTCTCCCCCTTATTCTGTGGGTTTGGGTAAAAGGTAGGCAAATGAATGGTTTGGTTAAGAGCCACACTGGACACTACCTTGGGCATAAATGTTGGGTTTGTCCTTAGAGAAACCCTGTCCGGATGGAAAATAATAAAAGGTTCCACAGCCATTAGTGCCTGTAACTCTGAGACTCTTCTTGCTGATGTTATTGATAGGAGCAGAGCTGTTTTCCATGATAAGTATTTTATCTCAGCTGTATTGGCTGGCTCAAAGGGAGGCAGTGTGAGCTTTTCCAAGACAAAACTGAGGTCCCATGCAGGTGTTGGAGCTCTCCTTGGAGGTCTTATGTTTTTGGCCCCTCTGAGGTACTGCCTTAGTAGTGGATGTGAAAAATAGGTGGATCCGTATTGTAATGAGCTAAAATGGCAGAGGCATGGATCTTAATTGATGAAAAGGATAGGCCTTTGCCCAGCATCTCAGTTAGGTATTGTAAAATCTGAGGAATGTTTGGTACAAGCATGTCCATTCCTTGTGCCTGGTTCAAAGCACAGAATCTCTTCCATTTTTCTGTATAAGATTTTCTGGTGCTGGGCCTCCTGGCTTCCAAAATAACATCCAGAACTGCTTTAGAGAGAGGTGCGTTCTGAATGGTTAAATTATCAGCCATGCAGACAGATTTAGGGTTCTGAGATGTCTGTGCAGGATCTGATTGTTTTATTGGGTCAGCAAATGAGGAATTTGGGGCAATGTCCAGGCTAGCCCTTGAAACAAGCTCTTTAGGATTGGGTACCAGTGCTGGCGTGGCCAGCCTGGGGCAATCAATATAATTTTTGGCTTCTCTTGTCTGACCTTTATGAGTACCTTGGGGAGGAGAGGCAGTGGAGGAAAGGCATATACTGTAAGGGTTTTACAGCTGAATGATAGGGCATCCACTTTCCATGCTTGTTTGTGATAAGTCCTTGTGCAGAATCTCTGTAGTTGGCAGTTGTGCGGGGAGGCAGATAGATCTATGTTTGGGCATCCGCATTTCCTTGTTATCATGCTGAAGATTTGTGGATCTAGTTTCCACTCGTAAGGATCCTTGAGATTTCTGCTTAGTTCGTCTGCCAGAGTATTTGTCTTTCCTGGCAGGAATTGTGCTTGCAGGTGTACTTGATAAGTCAATGCTGTGTTGCACAAAGTCATGGCTTGTCTGCAGGTGGGGTAGGAATGTGTGCCTCCCTGCTTGTTTATGTACCACATGACTGTAGTATTGTCCGTCTTTACCAGCAGTTGTCCTGGATAAAGTAGATCCTTGAAGGCTGTCAGGGCATTCTGAACAGTTAGCATCTCTTTTTGATTGATATGAAGATGCATTTGGCTTGCTGGCCATGCTCCCTGAATACATTTTCCTGCCATGTGGGCCCCCCAGGCATAATCTGATGCATCTGTTGTTAGTGTTTGCCTGGCTGTGGGCAGAGTGAATGGCTGTCCCTTGTTGTGGTGACAGGCCTGTGCCCACCATCGAAACTCCTGTTGCAGGCAGGGAATTAGGGTAATTAATGTTTCCAGGCTGTGGCAATGTTGAGTCCAAACACTTTTTAGATACCATTGTAGTTTCCTCATATGCAGTCTTGCATATGGAATTAGTAGGATGCAGGAAGCCATGAAGCCCAAAGCCTGCAGAATTTTTCTTGCAGATAACTGGGTCTTTGTTGCCAACATTTCAAAGTAAGAAGTCAGTTGCCTTCGTTTGTCTGGCGTGAGATAAGCCATCTGGGCAGTTGTATTTAAGCTTGCACCCAGGAATATTATCTCTTGAGAGGGTACAAGTTTTGGTTTATTTTCGTTTACCGTGTACCCTAGGCAAATTAGTAATCTTTTTACAAACGCCAGATGCTTCAGTAAAATGTCTTTGTTCTCTGCTTGAATAAGGCAATCATCCAAGTAAGAGTATATTTGAATTCCTCTGTCTGCAGAAAGCAATTACTGGTGCCAGGCATTTTGTGAAGACCCTGCCCTGAGCGCAGTAGATAAGCCAAAGAGCAGTGCAGAGAATTGGTAGTGCATTGATCCAGCTATGAATCTGAGGTATCATCTGCAATTTTGCCTGAATGGGACATGCAGGTATGCCTCTTTTAGGTCCAAAGTTACAAGCCAAGCCTTCTTGCCCAGCATGGGCAGAAGCTGCTGCAGAGTCAACATTTTGAATTTTGGAACGTCCAGAAAAGTCTTTGGAATAGACTGGTCCAGTATTGGTCTCCAGGCTTTGTCCTTTCTGGGTACCAGGAATAGTCTTGAGTAAAATCCTTGTCCCTGCTCTTGTTGTGGTACTCGCTGAATGGCCCTCATGTCCATGAGGGATGTAACTTGTTTTTGTGCCTCTGCCCATTGATTTTGTGGCAGATCTGGCATACCTTTTGCCTTTGGCAGGGTGTGAAAGTGGAACTTGTAGCCCTGACCCATTTGTCCTGGGTGACTATATGCCAGTTTTGTGAAAAAAAAGTGCTAGTTTTCCCCCTAAGGGAGCTGCCAAAAGATAAGTGCTTGGTATTGGCAGAGGAAAGTCATTGGGACTGTTCTCTATATGGCTGTGATTTGTCTTCTCCACTTTTGGAGGTAGAAGCACCCCATTGTTTAGGCCTGTATGAGCCTTGGGGCTGGGATCTGCCTCTAGGGCATCTGTATCTGCCTCTTTGTGGCCTGTCTGACACTGGAAAGGACCAATTATTTGAAGGCCAGTTCCTGCTAAATCTGGGTGGTTGTACCTTTAAGAAATCCTTAACTGTCTGCATAGATTTCGCTTTATCCTCCATTTTCTTAAACACCTCTTCTGCCTTAACAACAAAGTATAATGCTGTAAAGCAGCATCCAATAATTTTGCTTTAACATGTTGTTGTTGTGACTTTCGGATTTTCCCGGTTAGGGGTCGCCACAGTGGAACTCCGGTCTGCTAATGATTGGCAATTGATTTTTACATACCGAGTTGCCAGCCCTGACGCACAACCTTCAACGAAGGTACGCCCATTCACGCATGTCTCCATGCAGAAGACGCTCTGAGAGTCGAACCGGACAGCGTCTTACTGCGAGGCGACAACGCTACCGCAGCACCACCACCGCGGATACAATTTTGCTTTAACATGATCAGGCAGATTTTGTTCCTTTAACCAAGCATGCCTTCTAATGACAGTACCCGTAACAGCGGCCCTGCAAGAGGCCTCCAGTGAATCAAAGCCACATTGCAAAATATGTTTTCCCACTTGTTCAGCTGCATGCAATAAATCCTGCATTTCCTTGTTATCTGCACATTCAGAATTTGTCAACATTTTCTGTTTTAGCAGTGACATTAAATATTGCTGATATTTAAGCATATGAAACTGACACATTAAAGCCCTTACAGCCAAGGTAGCAGAAGTGTAATTTTTTCCCCCCATCTGCCCAGTGCCCTGGAATCCCTATCAGAGGGGATAAGGTTTTTTGCAGTGGAAGCCTTGACCCCTTTGGGACCCTGAGATATAGTTTCTGGGTCAGCAGCAGGGTTTTTATATAGAAAATTGTGGGAATCTAGAACCCTGTAGTATCTGTCTGGCTTAACCGGTGCAGGGGGTAAAGAGTCAGGAGACAGGCTAGACTCTGAAAAAACATCATTTACTATGTCTAGAACAGGTGGAATAGCAAGAGGTCTGTGCTGAGGTAGTAAAAGAAAGTCTCTGAGCCTTTTTTTAGATTCTGAGTATTCTTGGCTCTCCCAGTGAAAGTGCTCCCTCATGGTGTGAAGGGTTTCTCCAAAAGAATAATCCTCAGGAGCAGAGGCTGAAGGAATAGACTCTTCAGCATCAGAATCTTCACAGGGAGGAAGGGAGTATCCCTGTTCAGAAGAGGAATCAGAGGAAATGGAAACCTGATCTGAAGATTTATATTCTGTCTTTTGCCTAGGCCTCTTATCTGGAGGGGGATGGGAACCCCTCATCAAAGTAATTAGGTCTTCGGCCATCTTAAGCATCTGTTTTTTAGGCATGGAAGTCTGTGCAGGAGAATGCTGTACTTGTTTCTTTGTCTTTAGAGCTGCTTTAGTCTTTACCTTTGAAGCTGAGGTTGGCTTAACATATAACTGTGTAGGTCTGAAGACACCCTCAGAAGCCGATGCCTGGTAAGTGGCTCCAGACCCATCTGAAGGAATAGTTTCCGAATGTCCAATACCTTGAGTACACAGAGGCCTAGTTGGCTCCACGTGGGAGTCTGAAGCGGCCTGTGACTCTAAGGTAGCGGGCGTCAGGGGCTGCAAAAGCGCCTCACTGAGAACAGGTGACTGGCCTAGCCGAGGCCTCGTCATCGGTTTTGGACCTTGGATGCCTGTCCTTTTCTTTTTCCTTGCGCTTTTTATAAACTCCGGTCGTCGGCTGTTCCGATGGCATTATATAATTAAATCTTCGGCCAAAGTAATGAAAGGTAAAATCAAACAGATACTTAATAGTGCGTTGGTTAAATTTAGCACAAAACCGACAGCTAGTAATGTCGTGGTCAAGGCCTAGGCAAGGAATACAGTAAGAATGAAAATCCTTATGAGGTATTTGCTTCCCACAAGAAATACAACTGTTAACTTTTTCTGACATCGGTCTGGAGCCAGAAAAAAGTTTCCCCAATGGGGTACTTAGCTTTAATGAAGACTTCGGATCTGAAATTCGGTTTTGAAAATCTCAGGAGTCGGCCGACCGGCACTTATGAACTGCTTTTGATTCGGGCACCGCGCGGCAAGAAAGACTTAATAAAATGGTGTCGGCTGCATCTTTTATAGCCCTGGTGCACTGACGTCAGGGAAGAGGCGACAGCAACCGACGCCAGACCAGGACTTTGGAATTTGGGCCGACTGCGGGTAGCCTGCCAGCAGGATAACCCAAGTGTAATGACTGCAACAGTGAAACACAATGAACATCCACAGTGAAAGGTGTGCTTAGTTACTTGACTTACAGAATGCATTACGTCTTGCAACTCTATTTTCTGCAGAAGCAGGAAAAATTTATATTTTTTTGTTTGAGGAATTCCATGGTATGCTGCTGGAATTTTAGCATATGGAACTGATAATTCAGTGCTCTAATAGCAAGAGCAGCAGAGGTGTATACTTTTTTACCCCATCTGTCTAATGCTCGGGAATCCTTGTCTGAGGGGGTGGGATTCTTAGCAGAAGTTGCTTTAATTCCTTTAGGCCCTAGGGAGATAACCTCAGGGTCAGTAGTAGGATTTTTAAAAATAAATTTTTGAGAGTCTGGGACTCTAACACCTGTCTGGTTTCCTGGGAGCAGGAGGGAGTGTGTCAGGAGTCAAACTAGATTCCATGAAAACATCATCCACAACATCCAGGACAGGAGGAATGGCCAAGGGTCTGTGCTGTGGAAGATCTAAAAATTCCCCGAGTCTCTTTTTAGAATGAGGGTAGTCCTGAAATTCCCATTGGAAAGGCTCCTTTAAAGTTTGAAGGGTTTCCCCAAAGGAAAAATCTTCGGGTGGAGAGGCTGAAGGAATGGATTCCTCTGCATCAGAAAAAGTACAGTTTTGTACCTACCATAAATGTAGATGTCCGATAGATATGCAACTGCAGTCATAACATATGGGTTGTCCTGCCTCAGGCAGCCCTCGGTCGGTCGGATTCCAAAGTCTGGGTCCGACGTCGGCTGATGTCGCATTTCTCTCCGACGTTAGAGTGGCTGGAGTATATAAGCATCAGCCGACGCCATCTTCTTCAGTGTTTCTTGCCCCAGATGCCAGGTGCCCTCCAAGGAAGGCTGTAATCAAATTGGAAGACAAAAATAGGTTTCCAGACAACAAATAAGCAATAAACAGATACACCATAACAGATATCCCCAGCTAAGGATAACAGGGAGAGGAGTGGACCCAAGGCATAGAGGGGAAGGAGGGAGGGAAAACCCGACTGCAGTTGCATATCTATCGGACATCTACATTTATGGTAGGTACAAAACTGTACTATGTCCTTCAAGAATGCAACTGCAGTCATAACATATGGGTTGAATACCAAAGCTTAGCTGGGGGAGGTGGTATGCTCTAAGAAAGGGATGGAATAGCTATCAATCCCTGCAGGACTGCCGAAGCAAAGCCTGCTCTGGATCTGGAATATAAAGGGAGGTTGTAGTCCTTGGAAAATGTATGCACGGAGCTCCATGTAGCAGCTTCTAGAATGTCTTTTGTAGGCACCCCTCTTAAAAAAGCTGTAGAGGTGGCTGTAGCTCTGGTGGAGTGTGGTCTGATATTGGCTGGCACACTCTTTCCATGGAAGGAATAACAGAATCTGATGCAATGTCCAATCCATTTTGAAATTGTCTGTTTAGAAATTGCTTTTCCTTGTACTCCAGGGGCGTAAGCTACAAAAAGCTGATCAGACTTCCTGCTGGTCTTGGTTCTGTCTAGGTAGAGGCGAAGTTGTCTGTGTATGTCCAAGGTATGTAACAGTCTTTCCCCTTTGTTCTCAGGATTGGGAAAGAAAGTAGGCAGGTGAATTGCTTGATTTAAAGAAACCCTAGATACCACTTTTGGCAGAAAGGTAGGGTTGGTTCGTAAGGAGACCCTGTCTCTGTGAAAAGTTATGAACGGTGGTATTGCCATTAAGGCCTGTAATTCCGAAACCTTTCTTGCTGAGGTAATGGCCAACAGGAAAGCTGTCTTCCAGGAAAGAAATTGTAAATCCACAGAAGCTGATGGCTCGAAGGGAGGTAGAGAGAATTTTTGTAGGACAAAACTGAGGTCCCAAGCTGGTACTGGTGCCTTTCTTGGGGGCTTTATATTCTTGATTCCTCTAAGAAATTGCCTTAACAAAGGATGTGAAAACACAGGTGGGTCAGTGTTGTTTCTAGCTGAGATAGCTGAAGCATGAATTTTTATGGAAGAGTATGAGAGTCCTTTATGTAGTACATCTGCCAAGTATTCCAGGATGAGAGGAATGCTCAAAAGTGATGCATCATGACCCTTGTTGGTATTCCAAATGCTGAATCTCTTCCATTTGGCTGAGTAAGCCTTTCTGGTGGATGGTCTGCGGGCTTCTGTTAGTATCCGCTGAACTTCCTTGGAGAGAGGTAAATACAGGTTATTTATGGGATTTCCCAAGCTGTTAGCTGTAGCGTCTGGATGTTGGGATGAACTGTCCTGAAGTTGTGTTGAGTCAAAAGTTGGGGCCATTGTGGAAGGGCCCACGTTTTGTTGTGACATATGCTCCGTAGTAGTGGGTACCAGTGTTGTCTTGGCCAGTCTGGAGCTATTAGGATCCCCTTCGGCTTGTCTGCTTTGATCTTTAATAACACTGTGGTCATCAGTGGCAGAGGTGGAAATGCATAAATTATTAGGGAGTTCCAGTTGAATGAGAGGGCATCTACTTTCCATGCTTGTGGATGATATGTCCTTGAGCAGAACCTTTGTAAGTGATGATTGAGGTGGGAGGCAAATAGGTCTACGTCCGGCCTGCCCCATGTCGAGGTGAGTCGTAAGAAGATGTCTGGATGTAGCCTCCATTCGTGGGGGTCTATGAAATTCCTGCTTAGACTGTCCGCCAGAACATTGTCTTTGCCTGGAACAAACTGGGATTGTAACTGTATGTTTAGACCCAGTGATTTTTCCCAAAGATTCATTGTCAGTCTGCAAAGGGGGTAAGAATGAGTGTTCCCCCTGCTTGTTTATGTACCACATCACTGTGGTGTTGTCTGTCCATATTAATAGGTGGCCTTGTTGAAGTTGTTGCCCAAAGGTCTCGATGGCATGCATTACTGCTAGCATTTCTTTTTGATTGATATGCAGATGTGTTTCCTTTGGAGACCATTGTCCTTGAATACATCTGCCCTCCATGTGCGCCCCCCATCCAAGGTCTGAGGCGTCTGTGGTCATGGTCTGTGTTATCTGAGGTTTTTTGAACGACATACCTATGTTTGACTGGCTTGCTGTGGCCCACCATAGAAAGTCCTTTTGAAGACATGGAATGAGTGGAATAGTTGCTTCTAGGTTGTTGCTGTGTTGAGACCATAAGCTTTTTAAGTACCACTGAAGCTTTCTCATGTGTAGTCTTGCTAGTGGAACCAGGAGAATGCAGGATGCCATGTAACCCATGGCCTGTAGGAAACTCCTTGCAGTCATCTGGGTGAGCTTTGCTAAACTTTTGAAGTAATGGGTTAACTTCTTTTGCTTGTCTTCTGTCAGGTAAGCCATTTGAGAGGCTGTGTCTAGTTTGGCTCCTAAGAAGGTTATTTGCTGGGATGGCTGAAGTCTTGACTTTTGAAAGTTGACTGTGTATTCCAGAGCCTGTAGCAAGTGTATGACATAATTCAAGTTTTTTGTCAAGGTTAGTTTGTTGTCCGCTTGTATGAGGCAATCGTCCAGGTTTGGGTAGATTTTGATCCCCTGGAGCCTGCAATGAGCAATTACTGATGCCAGGCATTTCGTGAATACTCTGGGCGCAGTAGATAAGCCAAATGGCAATGCTGAGAATTGATAATGCTCTGGCCCTGCAAGAAGTCCGAGGTATCTTCTGCAGCTGTGTCTGATAGGGACATGCAGGTATGCCTCCTTGAGGTCCAGAGTAATCAGCCAAGACCCCTTGCCCAGCATGGGAAGGAGTTGCTGTAGAGTCAGCATTTTGAACTTTGGTACTATGAGAAAAGTGTTTAAAGCGGACAAGTCCAGTATTGGTCTCCATTGAGTTTCTTTTCTTGGAACAAGGAACAGTCTTGAATAAAACCCCTGACCTTGTTCTTGTTGTGGAACTTTTTCTATTGCTTTGATCTGTGCAAGCAGAGAAATTTGCTTGATAGCCTCTGCCCTCTGATTTTGAGGAAGGTTTGGCATGCCTTGTTTTCTTGGCAAGGTATGAAAGTGGAACCTGTAACCGTGGTCTATAATGTCCAAAATCCATTTGTCTTTTGTCAGTTTGTGCCAATTTTTTGAAAACAGAGATAACTTTCTGCCCAAAGGAGCTTCTGTTTGTCCCTGCGGGGCAGGAGAAACTCCTGTGTCACTTCTTTGGTTTGTTGGTTGCCATTGTCGTCCCCTGTAGGATCCTCTGTATTGTCCTCTTCCTCGGCCACGCCTGTTTTTGCCCCTTTGAAATCTTTCAGGATTAGGAAAGGACCAGTTTTTAGAAGGCCAGTTCCTGCTGAATCTGGGCGGCTGAACCTGGAGGAAATCGTTTACTGTCTGAACTGACTTGGCTTTTTCCTCAATGGACTTTAACACATCTTTAGCATTAGCACCAAAAAGCTTGTTCTTTTCCAAGGGTGCCAAGAAGTTTTGCCTTAACATGATCTGGTAAAGGTTGTTCTTTTAACCATGCATGTCTACGAATGACTGCCCCTGTCATAGCTGCCCTACATGAAGCCTCCAATGCATCATATCCACACTGTAGAAAGTGATTGCTAACCTGTTGAGCATTATGCACAGCCTCCTGCAAAGACTTCCTATCTAAGGGTTCAGGAGAGGCCAATGTTTTCTGTAAATCATCTAACAGGAAATCCTGATATTGAAACATGTGAAAGAGACAATTGAGAGCTCTCATAGATAAAGTAGTGGAGGTGTAAACCTTCTTCCCCCATCTCTCTAAGGACCTTGCTTCCCTGTTAGAAGGCAAAGGGTTTTGAGGTGGTAGCTGAAACCCTTTAGGCCCCTGGGAAATTGTTTCTAAATCAACAGCATGGGCCTTAAAGAAATGAGAATGGGTTTCTGGGACCCTATAGTATCTGTCAGGCTTGACAGGAGCAGGAGGAAGAGTATCAGGGGTAACACTGGAGTCAGAGTACAAATCATCCAAAACATCAAGCACAGGAGGTATAGCTAAGGGTCTGTGTTGGGGCTGTTTAAGGAAGGTTCGAAGGCGCTTTCTGGAATCTGAATATTCCTGGCCTTGCCACTTAAAATGCTCCCTCATGGAATGCAGAACTTCCCCAAAAGAAATATCCTCAGGAGGGGAGGCTGAGGGAATGGAGTCCTCTGCATCTGAATCCTCATAGGTCTGGAAGGGCTCTTCCTGGCTTTCGGAGGGAACAGAGTCCTCAGAATCTTCATCTGAAGGACGATGGTCAGAGGGTTCAACCCTGGGCCTCTTGTCAGGAGGAGGCTGGGATCCTCTCGCATGATGGGCCTGGTAACCTCTGATCAGGGAAATTAAATCAGCGGCCATAGACATGATTTGAGTTTCAGGAGTAGGCTGAGGTAAGGTTTTAGCAGTAACATGCTTGGACTTGCTGGCTGCCTTAGCACGTGTGTAGGCCTTGATAGACATAGACATGGGAGGCCTAGCCGCTCCACGTGCAGGAGTGACCTTATCAACAGCAATGGTTTCGGGCATTTCCTCGGTTTCGGTATCCGGAGGAAAATCAATAACTGGCATCGGAATGGCCTCCGGTATCGGAGGTATCGGTAATGCGGTGTCTTCGGTTCGGAGCGGTGGAATACCCGCCTCAGAGGGAACCGGGGCACTCGCGGTTAGTTTTGGAGTGGTGTCGGTGGAAGACACGGCCCGAGGATGTCGGTCCTGGTCTTTTCGTTTCTTAGGAGTCTGCGTTGTCGGTTGTTCCGACGGCATTGTATAATCAAATTTGTCGCCGAAAAAGTCTTCTGCGAACTCCGCCCGGCACCTGAGAGTGCGCTTATTGAAGCGAGCACAGGCGGCACAGGCCGAGACGTCGTGGTCTGGGCCAAGGCAAGGGAGGCAGTAAGAGTGGAAATCCTTATGAGGTATTTGTTTACCACAAGACAAACAATTATTTACTTTTTCAGTAATTTCTGACATCGGCTGAGGCAAGAAAAGGTCCCCAACGGGGTACTTAGCTTTTTTGATGACTTCGGTTTCGAAGAATACAGGAGCTGACCGACCGGCACTTGCGAACTGCTTCTGCTTCGGGCACCGCGTGGCAAGAAAGACTGAAGAAGATGGCGTCGGCTGATGCTTATATACTCCAGCCGCTCTGATGGAGAGAAATGCGACATCAGCCGACGTCGGACCCAGACTTTGGAATCCGGCCGACCGAGGGCTGCCTGAGGCAGGACAACCCATATGTTATGACTGCAGTTGCATTCTTGAAGGACATCTCAAAAGCAGAGAGGGGTTGCATGTCTTCATATTCAGAGGCATCGGAATCATCGGACTCCTGTTCAGATAAGACTACTGGGGACAAATTTCTTTTCTTTTGAAAGGGGTAGCTTGGCTTCCCCTGATCAACATCATAAGGTCTTCCGGCATTTTAAGCATTTGAGCTGCAGGCAAGGAAGCAGGTGCCTGAGATGGGGTCGTGGGTTTCTTGGGTGTGGTTCACACCATGGGCCTTAGAAACTCGGTAATTTTCGAAATAACAGAAGACGGGGAAAGAAGTCGTCGTTTTGTTTCGAGAATCGGTAGTGAGAATTACTTCCTCGGAAGCCGGTGCCTGCTTAGTGGCTCCGGACCCATCCAAGGTAGAGACAACCACAGGATTCTTAGTCGATGAAGAAGGTAACTTGATAAAGCCTAGGATCGCCAGGCGAAAGCGCTCGTTTCATTTTGCATTAAAGATGATTCTGTTTTCTACGCTGCTTCTGGAGTTGGATTTTTACTAGTTTATCCGCTTTTGCAAGGAGGTTTCTCAGTGAGATTTTTTTACTACTGGCACATTGCTCTACAACTACAATTTGTCCTAGAAGCCTTGGTACGCTGAATCCTCGCCAGCACTGTTTCTAAGTTTGTTTTTTTGCCTTATCTTCGAAGAATTTTGTGGCATATTGGACTCCAAAAGGGTCTCAGTAGTAGCCTGTAAGCCCACAGAAGTGAGCATCAGTGGCTGTGAAGGTGCCTCACTAAGGACCGCAGAACTGATGACTAGCTTAACAGAAGCATTGTTGGAAGGTCTGGACCTGTGCGGTCTCTGTCTTTATCTTTACGTTTTTTCGGAAGATCTGATGTTGGATGGCTTACCAAAGCCATATCGGAAATGGAGGACTGAGAGAGAAAATATCTAGTTACAATAAGGGCCCGACGATGTATAGTTCTGGTGTTGAACAAAGCACAAAAGCAATAGCGGGGGATGTCATAGTCTGGGCCTAAACAAGTGACGCAGTAAGAATGAAAATCTCGGTATGGTATTGGCTTTCCAAGGCGAGACAACTGTTAAACTTTTTCTGACATTGGTTAGAACAAGAAGAAAGGATCCTCAACAGGGTACTTAGCTTTAAATGACTTCAACTTCACTTCGGCAAACGAAACTCTGGTAGCGTCTGACTGGCACTCGTGCGAACTGCTTCTGCTTCAAGCTCCTCGTCAAGAAAGACTGATGTAATGGTGTCGGCTGCCTTACTTTATACTACTGACAACCTGACATCAATCATGAAGCAACAACAACCAATGCAGAAATACTAAGCCTCTGGTATTCAGGCTGACTGAGGGCTACCCTGGCAGGGATAACCCAAATGTGATGACTGCAACAGTAAAACACGAAGAACATCTGCAATCCAAATTGTAGCTTGCTACAGATCCTCCACCATGTCCCAACACTCCCAGTCCTCTTTTCTTGATATACTGGAAAATATTAGGGTCCAACCAAACACCCTAATTATGGGCGATTTCGACTACCCCACCATCAACTGGGAAAACTACTCATGTACCAACTCCTTTGCTCAATGCTTTCTAGAATTCATAAACTCCAATGCCCTGGATCAACTTATCCACATCCCCACCAGGGGCAACAATATCCTAGACCTAGTCATTACCAACATAAGTGACCGGAGTTCCACACCTGAAGTCAACTCCTCAATGGTCCGATCCGATCATAAGCTAATCACCATAGATAGCCACATCCCGCCCCCACCCCCATTAAAGAAACCACTGTAAGAAAATTTCTCCAAAGCCAACTTCATGCTTAAGACAGAAGTGGCAAACGTCATGACATCCTTGCAGATGGGCACTGCAGCTATGACTGCAGAATCCTACACAAATGTAATCTATAAGCAATTACACGAGTGCATGGATAGTGCTATCCCTAACAGAACCAAGACTCTATCCTCCAAAAAAAGAAAGCCAATCTGGTGGTCCCCCGCTATGAACAAACTTTACAACAGAAGGAAGAAACTGTTGCAGAAGAGAGTAAAACCCCATGAGTGGAGGAGCTCCCTGGTCAGCCTCAGTAAGAAACTGAGATCCCTCACAGAATCCTCCAAAGCTAGCTATGAAAACAAGACTGTCTCTGATTCTAAGGAAAACCACAAAGCATTCTATAGTTATGTCAAGAATCTCAATGGCAACACCCAGGTCTGCTCTGAGCTGCAGTACAATGGCATGAAAATTACAGAACCAACAGATATCGCCAAACTCCTGGCTGATAGGTTCAGTGCTAACTTTAACCCCTCTCACTCCCTAATGGGCCCATATCTATACCGGAAGAATGCAGAGCCCCTGCAATCACAACTGCGCAGGTAAAAACTGCATTTTCTAAAGCCAAGAAAGTACAGTTGTGTACACTTGCCATAAATGTAGATGTTCGAGTGTATTCACTGTTGCAGTTATCACACTTGGGTTATCTGCCTGCAGGTAGCACTCAGTCAGAGTGAATACCAGAGTCTTGGGTCTTCTGCATCGGATGCTGTCGCTTCTTCCATGATGTCAGGTCGTCAGCAGTATAAAACATGCAGCCGATGCCATTACATCAGTTTTTCTTGCCCCAGATGTCAGGAGCTCCCAAAACAGGAAGCAGTTACATGGCATGGAACACCCCCAGTAAAAAGTAAACACCCTTGTTATAAGATATGGCCAAACAAAAAGGATAGGTAGAAGTATATAGAAGTCAGGGGGCTGGAGGGACGGTAACCAGGACTGCAACAGTGAATACACTTGAACATCTACATTTAAGTTAAGTGTACACAACTGTACTATGTTCTTTGTGTTTTACTGTTGCAGTCATCACACTTGGGTTGATTCCCAAAGCTGAGGAAGGGTGGAGGCAGTCAAGAAACATTAGGGCTGGCTAGCAGGCCCTGTAAGACTGCTGTGGCAAATCCAGCTCTGGATTTAGAAAAGATAGGCAAGTGGTAATGCGTGTGTGTACAGAGATCCAGGTTGCAGCTTTCAGGATGCCCCTGGTAGGGACTCCCATGAGAAATGCTGTAGAGGTTGATGTAGCCCTAGTGGAATGAGTTCTAATACCCTGTGGGGTAGGTTTCCCATGGTGTTTGTAGCAGAAATGGATGCAGTGTGCTATCCATTTAGAAATGGTTTGCTTTGAAATGGCCCTGCCTTCTGCCCTCTAGCAAAGCTGAGTAGCAGTTGGACAGATTTTCTGAAAGGTTTAGTCCTGTCCAGATAGAATCTAAGCTGCCTGTGCACATCCAGGAAGTGTAGGATCCTTTCCCCTTTATTCTGAGGACTAAGTTGGCAAATTAATGGATTGGTTAAAAGCCACACTAGATACCACCTTGGGCATAAATGATGGGTTAGTCCTGAGGGAAACCCTGTCCACATGGAAGATAATGAAGGGTTCCACGGCCATAAGGGCCTGCAATTCAAACACTCTTCTTGCTGAAAAGATGGCTAGAAGTAAAGTGGTTTTCCAGGGGAGGAATTTTAACTCTGCTGTAGCAGCAGGTTCAAAGGGTGGAAGTGTGAGTTTCTCCAATACAAAGTTAAGGTCCCAGGCTGGAGTGGGAGCTCTCCAGGGGGGATCTCACATTTTTGGCTCCTCTCAGGAACTGTTTGACCGGAGGATGAGAGATGAGGGGTGGCTCAGTATTATAATGAGCTGAGATTTCAGAAGCATGAATCTTAATTGAAGAGAATAGGCCTTTTAGGAGCACTTCTGTTAAGTAATTTAGTATATGAGGTAAGCTGGACGCAGTTGTGTCCCTTCCCTGAGAATGGCTCCAATACCAGTATCTTTTCCACTTTTCTGAATAGGATTTTCTAGTAATAGGCCTCCTTGCCTCAAGGATGACATCCAGCACCTGTTTACTGAGGGTTGCTGGTGATGAGTTCAGGGGATGAGCCAGGCTGCTAGGTTCAAGGTTTGTAGTGGAGGATGCAAAATCTGGCCTTCCTGCTGGGACAGCAGGCAAGGGCTCTGGGGCAGGTGTCAAGGTGGCACTACTGTCAGACTGCACAAAAATGGGTACCAGTGCTGGCATGGCCAGTCTGGTGCAATCAGGATTGTCCTTGGCTTGTCCTGTTTGATCTTTAGTAGAACCTTCAATAGGAGGGGCAGAGGGGGGAAAGGCATAGATTGAGAGGTTTTCCCATGTAAAGGACAGGTCATCCACTTTCCATGCTTGGCTGTGGGGAGTTCTGGTGCAATATTTGCTCAATTGATAGTTCTGCGGGGAAGCAAAGAGGTCCACCTCTGGTGCCCCCCACCTGTGGATCAGAAGCTTGAATGATTTGGGTTCCAGTTTCCACTTATGTGGGTCCATTAGATTTCTGCTTACGTCTGTCAGTGAATTTAGTTTGCCAGGCAGGAATTGAGCTTGCAGGTGCACTCAACTGCTCAAGGCTGTGTTTCACAGAGAAATGGCTAACCTGCAGAGTGGGTAGGAATGGGTTCCCCCCTGCTTGTTTATGTACCACATAACTGTGGTGTTGCCTGTCTTTATCAATAGTTGCCCTGGAAGAATAAGGCATTTGAAGGCTATCAGAGCATTCTGTACAGCTAACATTTCTTTTTGATTGATATGCAGGTGCATTTGCTTTGGGCTCCATTTGTCTTGAATGCATTGTCCTGCCATGTGAGCCCCCATGCATAGTCTGATGCTTCTGTTGTTAGGGCTTGGGTGGCAAGGGGTTAAGTGAAAGGGAGTCCCTTGTTGTGGTAGCAGACCTCTGCCCACCAAAGGAACTCTGTCATTAGGCAAGGAATGATAGGAATCATTGTTTCCAGGTCCTGAGAATGTTGACACCAGAAACTTTTTAAGTACCACTGAAGTTTCCTCATATGCAGTCTTGCATATGGAATTAGTAGAATGCAAGAGGCCCCGAACCCTAGGGCTTGCAGTATTTTTCCTGCAGATAGCTGGTTGGGTGGCCAAGTAGATCGAAGTAGTTTGTCAAATAAATTTGTTTTTCTGGAGTGAGGAATGCCATCTGGGAAGTTGTGTGCAAGCTTTCTCCCAGGAACACAATCTTTTGGCTGGGTAACAGATGTGATTTCTTTTTGATGATGGTATCCCTCACTGAAGTTAGAAGTCTCTTTACAAATGTCAGGTGCTGAAGTAGCAATTCCTGACTGTCCACCTGAATCAGACAATCATCCAAGTATGGGTAAATTTGAAATTTGTCTCTGCCTGCAATATGCAATGGCTGAAGCTAGGAATTTTGCAAATACCCTGGGCGAAGTAGATAAGCGTGCAGAGAACTGATAGTGCATAGAACCTGCTATGAAACGCAGATATTTCCTGCAAGATTCCCTTATGGGGATGTGCAGATAAGCTTCTTTTAAGTCTAGGGTGGCTAGCCAGGAGTCCTTGGCTAGCATAGGAATTAGCTGTTGGACAGTAAGTATTTTGAATCTTGGAATCACCAGGAAGGTGTTGAGAACAGACAGATCCAGGATAGGGTGCCACGGATTTTCTTTTCTGGGTACCAGAAACGGTCTGGAGTAAAAACCTTGTTCCCCTTTGCTCTGCTGGGACAGGTTGAATAGCCTTGATAATGAGAAGAGAAAGTACTTGCTTTTGGGCCTTTGCCCACTGGTTTGGGGGGAGGTCAGGCCATCCGCATGGGGTTGACAGTGAGTGGAAGTAGAATCTGTATCCCTGGGATACAATGTTGAAGACCCATCTGTACTGGGTGATGTACTCCCAGTTTTTTGCATGCAGGGCTAGTCTTCCTCCTAAGGGTGCAAGTACTTGGGCAAGACTTGGAAGAATTAAGGATAAGTCACTGTGAAATTTTACCATAGGATGGTGGCTTACTACTCCTTGTTTTTGAGGTGGAAGCACTCCATTGTTTAAATCTGTGCATACCCCGAGACTGTAGTCTTGGTGGTCTGCTGCCCCTGGGTTTGGACTGAGAAGGTCTGGGAGGGACTGGAAAAGACCAGTTTGTTGAAGACCAATGCCTGCTGAATCTAGGTGGCTGTACCTGTAGAAAATCTTTAACAGTTTGCATAGACTTAGCTTTTTCCTCCATCTTTTTGAGGACTTCCTCTGCTTTAGTGCCAAACAGACATTCTTGGTTTAATGGAGCACCTAGTAATTTTGCTTTGACATGGCCTGGCAAAATTTGTTCCTTAAGCCAAGCATGCCTTCTAAGAACAGACTCAGTGACAGCAGCCCTGCAAGATGCTTCTAAGGCTTCAAAATCCACAATGCAAAGTATGTTTTCCAACTTGGTTAGCAGAGTGCATTAACTCTTGTAAATCTTTATGTTCTGCACAATCAGGAATCAACATCATCTTCTGTTTAATTAGCTCCATAACATGCTGCTGATACTTTAACATATGAACCTGGCAATTTAAAGCCCTGATGGTAAGAGTAGCAGATGTGTATACCTTCTTACTCCCATCTGTCTAAAGCCCTAGAATCCCTGTCCGAAGGAGTAGGGTTTTTGGCTGTAGTAGCCTTAATGCCTTTAGATTCCTGGGAAATGGTGCCTGGATCTGCAGCAGGATTCTTAAAAAGGAATTTGTGGGAGTCAGGTACTCTGTAGTACCTGTCAGGTTTCCTGGGAGCTGGAGGCAAAATATCAGGGGTAAAGCTGGATTCCATGAATACATCATCTAAAATTTCCAGAACAGGAAGAATAGCTAGAGTCCTGTGCTGAGGCAAGTTTAAAAATTCCCTGTCTCTTTTTGGACTGTGGGTAGTCCTGGCACTCCAAGCGGAAATGCTCTCTAAGGGTATGCAGGGTTTTACCAAAAGAGAAATCCTCTGGTGGGGAAGCAGAGGGAATGGAATCCTCTACATCAGAATCCTCATAGGTAGATAAAGGTATGTCCTGGTAATCAAAAGGGTTAGAGTCTCTGAAGTACAGGCCACTAAGGGACTCTGGCTAACAAAGTTCGCAGATGACTGCAAACTGGGAGCCATTACTGAATCTCCAAATGATGTGGACATCCTACAAAAGGGCCTTACAGAAACTGATGCTTGGTGCCATTGCCATGGGCTCAAGCTTAATGCCAAGAAATGTATAGTTATCCCCTTTGGGAAAAAACATGTACCCATGAATTACCACATACATGGCAGTACACTAAACACCAAAAAGTACAGTTTTGTACCTATCATAAATGTAGATGTTTGAGTGTCTACACTGCTGCAGTCATTACACTTGGGTTATCCTGCCGTCAGGCGGTCCCACAGTCGGCCAGAGTTCCAAAGTCTTGGTCCGGCGTCGGTTGCTGTCACTTCTTCCCTGACGTCAGTGCGCCAGGGGTATATAAGAAGCAGCAGACGCCATTTTCTTCAATTTTTCTTGCCCCAGATGTCAGGTGTCCCCAAAAGGATAGGCAATACATATTGCTTACAAAACATACATAAGGTAAAAACATAACCTTTAGTAGCCAGCAAATACACCACATAAAAAGTATAGTGTAGAAAGTTATAGATAAGACCCAGCTAAGAAAGAGGGGAAGGAGGGTGGGTAACCAGGACTGCAGCAGTGAAGACACTCTAACATCTACATTTATGGTAGGTACAAAACTGTGCTATGTTCATCATGTTTCACTGCTGCAGTCATTACACTTGGGAAGAATCCCAAAGCTGAGTCAGGGTGGCTGGTTCTAGAGAGGATTTGGTGTGGCTATGAGGCCCTGCAGCACTGCAGTGGCAAAGCCAGCTCTGGATCTGGAGTAAAAAGGCAGGTGGTAATGCTTGGTAAAGGTGTGAACTGAACTCCAAGTTGCAGCTTCCAAAATGGCCTTGGTAGGTACTCCTCTAAGATAGGCAGTATAAGTTGCAGTTGCCCTGGTGGAATGTGGTCTAATGTTGGATGGTACAGGCTTTCCCATGCTGTGTGTAGCAGAACTGGATACAGTGTCCTATCCACTTTGAAATGCTCTGCTTTGAAATAGCCTTTGCCTGTGATCTTGCAGAATAGGCTACAAACAATTGCTCAGTTTTCCTGAAAGCTTTTGTTTTGTCCAAGTAGAAACGCAATTGTCTGTGTATGTCCAAGGAATGTAGAATTATCTCCCCTTTATTCTGGGGGTTTGGATAAAATGTTGGCAAGTGAATAGTTTGGTTGAGAGCCACACTGGATACCACCTTAGGCATAAATGAAGGGTTTGTTCTTAAGGAAACCCTGTCTTGGTGAAAAATGATGAAGGGCTCCACTGCCATTAATGCCTGTAGTTCTGAGACTCTTCGTGCTGAGGTTACTGCCAGTAGCAGGGCAGTTTTCCATGATATATATTTTATTTCTGCTGCATTGGCTGGCTCAAAAGGCAGTAAAGTGAGTTTTTCCAAGACAAAATTGAGGTCCCAGGTAGGTGTTTGTGCTCTCTGGGGTGGTCTTATGTTTTTTGCCCCTCTGAGGTACTGCTTTAGCAAAGGATGAGATAAAATAGGAGGATCTGTGTTGTAATGAGCCGAGATGGCAGAAGCGTGGATCTTAATGGATGAGAAGGATAGTCCTTTGTCCAGCATCTCAGTTAAGTATTGTAGCATCTGAGGTATGTTAGGGACAAGAGGGTCAAGGCTTTGAGTCTGGTTCCAGGCACAGAATCTCTTCCACTTTTCTGAATAAGATTTCCTGGTGCTAGGCCTTCTGGCCTCCAAAATGACATCTATAACAGCTTTTGAGAGAGGTGTTGCCTGTTTGGCTAATGAATCTGCCAAGCAGCCAGGGATAAGGTTTTGAGCTGACTGTGCAGGATCTGATTGTTTTGTTGAGTCAGAAGGTGTGGAATTTGAGGCAAAATCCAAGGTGGGCCTTGAGCTAAGCTCTTTAAGATTGGGTACCAATGTTGCCATGACCAGTTTGGAGCAATCAGAATCATCTGTGGTTTTTCTTTTCTGGCTTTTAGGAGAACCTTCGAAAGGAGAGGCAGAGGAGGGAAGGCATAAACGTGTAGGTGTTTCCAGCTGAATGAAAGAGCATCCACTTTCCATGCTTGTGTGTGATAAGTCCTTGTGCAGAATTTTTGTAGTTGGCAGTTCAGTGGGGAGGCAAAGAGATCTATGTCCGGGCACCCCCATTTTTGCATTATCATGCTGAAAACTTGTGGATTTAATTTCCACTCGTGAGGATCCATGATGTTTCTGCTCAGGTTGTCTGCCAGAGTATTTTTCTTTCCTGACAGGAATTGTGCTTGCAGATGAACTTGAAAAGTTAGAGCTGTGTTCCACAAGGTCATGGCTTGTCTGCATAGGGGGTAAGAATGAGTGCCCCCTTGCTTGTTTATGTACCACATTACTGTGGTGTTGTCTGTCTTTAATAATAATTGTCCTAGATGCAGAAGGTCCTTGAAAGCTGTTAGGGCACTTTGTACAGCCAACATATCTTTTTGATTGATGTGTAGATGCATTTGGTCTGTGGTCCATTTGCCCTGAATACATTTTCCTGCCATGTGTGCTCCCCAGGCGTAATCCGAAGCATCTGTTGTTAAAGTCGTCCTGGCTGTGGGTAGTGTGAAAGGCTGACCCTTGTTGAGGTGACATGCCTGTGCCCACCATCAAAACTCCTTTTGCAGGCAGAGAATTAGTGGTATTACTGTTTCCAAGCTGTGAGAGTGTTGATTCCAAACACTTTTTAGGTACCACTGTAATTTCCTCATATGCAGTCTGGTAAATGGAATGTATGCAGGATGCCATGAATCCCAAGGCCTGCAGAATTTTTCTTGCAGGGAGTTGGGACTTTGTTGCCATCAATTGAAAATACTGAGTCAGTTGTCCTTGTTTGTCTGGCATGAGATAAGCCATCTGGGCTGTTGTATTTAAGCTGGCACCCAGGAATATTATCTCTTGTGAGGGCACTAGTTTTGACTTCTTTTCGTTTACTGTGTACCCTAGGCAACTTAATAAATTTTTTTTACAAACGCCAGATGCTTTAGAAGAATGTCCTTGCTCTCTGCTTGAATCAGGCAGTCGTCCAGGTATGTATATATTTGAATTCTGTTTTGTCTGCAAAATGCAATTTCTGGCGCCAGGCACTTTGTGAAGACCCTGGGCGCAGTAGATAAGCCAAAGGGCAGTGCAGAGAATTGGTAGTGCATTGGAACCAGCAATGAATCTGAGGTATCTTCTGCAATTTTGTCTCTTTGAGGTCCAAAGTAACAAGCCAAGCTTTCTTGCCCAACATGGGAAGGAGCTGCTGTAGTGTCAACATTTTGAATTTCGGAACATACAGGTAAGTATTTACAGTGGAAAGGTCTAGAATGAGTCTCCAGGCTTTGTCCTTTCTGGGGACCAGGAAGAGTCTTGAGTAAAAACCTTGTCCTTGTTCCTGCTGTGGTACTTTTTGAATAGCTCTCATGTCCACGAGGGCTGTAATTTGTTTTTCTGCCTCTGCCCATTGACTTTGTGGCAGGTCTGGCACTCCTTTTAGCCTTGTTAAAGTGTGAAAATGGAACCTGTAACCTTGAGACACAATATTCAGCACCCATTTGTCCTGGGTGAATGTTTGCCAGTTTTGTGAAAAAAGTGCTAGTTTCCCCCCTAAGGGAGCTGCCAACAGGGTAGAGTTTGGCATTGGAAGGGGAAAGTCATTGAGATAGTTTGTCATTGAGATAGTTTCCTGTAAGGTTGTGACTTGTCCTCACCTCCTTTTGGTGTTGAAGCACTGTAAGATCCTTGGGGCTGAGACCTGCCTCTTGGGCGTCTATATCTGCCTCTTTGTGGCCTGTCTGACACTGGAAAGGACCAATTTGTAGTAGGCCAATTTCTGCTAAATCTTGGTGGCTGTACCTGTAAGAAATCCTTTACTGTTTGCATAGATGTTGCCTTATCCTCCATTTTCTTTAATGCCTCCTCTGCTTTAACACCAAATAAAATATCTTGCTGTAAAGGAGCATCTAATAATTTTGCCTTAACATGATCTGGTAAGGTTTGTTCCTTTAACCAAGCATGCCTTCGAATCACAGATCCTGTAACTGCTGCTCTACAAGAAGCTTCTAATGAATCAAAACCACATTGCAAAGTATGTTAATCCACTTGTTCAGCTGCATGCAATAAATCCTGCATTTCCTTAAAATCAGGTTGTTCTGCACTTGTACTCATTTTCTGTTTTAACTGAGACAGTAAATATTGTTGATATTTAAGCATGTGAAACTGGCAGTTTAAAGCTCTCACTGCTAGTGTTGCAGAGGTGTAAACTTTCTTCCCCCATCTGTCTAATGCTCTGGAATCCCTGTCCGAGGGAACTGGATTTTTAGCTGTAGAGGCCTTTACCCCTTTGGGACCCTGGGAAATAGTTTCTGGGTCAGCAGCAGGGTTTTTATAAAGAAATTTGTGCGAGTCAGATACTCTGTAGTACCTGTCTGGCTTGATTGGAGCAGGGATTAAAGAATCAGGATTTAAACTGGATTCAGAGAACACATCGCCCACAATATCCAACACTAGTGGAATAGCAAGGGGCCTGTGCTGAGGCAATAAAAGAAAATCTCTGAGCCTGCTCAGAGGCTCCGGACCCATCTGAAGGGTTTGTCTTCGTAGGCCCAACACCTTGAGTATCCAGAGGCCTAGGCAACTCCATGTGGGAGTCGGTCGCGGCCTGTGGCTCTGAGGTAGCGTGTGTTAGGGGCTGCGAAAGTGCCTCACTGAGAACCAGCGAACCGGCGACTGACCTAGAAGAGGTTTCGTCGTCAGTTTTGGGCTTCGGATGCCTGTCCTTATCTTTATCTTTGCGTTTTTTGTGAATTCCGGTCGTCGGTTGCTCCGACAGCATGGTATAATTAAACCTTCAGCCAAAATAATGGCGTGCAAAATCAAACCAACGTTTAATAGTGCGTTTGTTAAATCTAGCACAAAACCGACAACTAGTGACGTCGTGACTTGGGCCTAGGCATGGAATACAGTAAGAATGAAAATCCTTATGAGGTATTTGCTTCCCACAAGAAATACAATTATTAACTTTTACTGACATCGGTCTGAGGCAAGAAAAGTTTCTAACGGGTACTTAGCTTTAATGAAGACTTCGGATCTGAAATCGAATTTGAAATCTCAGGAGTCGGCCGACCAGCACTTGCGAACTGCTTTTGCTTCGGGCACAGCGCGGCAAGAAAGACTGAATAAAATGGCATCGGCTGCATCTTGTATACCCCTGGCGCACTGACGTCAGGGAAGAAGCGACAGCAACCAATGCCGGACCAAGACTTTGGAACTCTGGCCGACTGCGGGACCGCCTGACAGTAGGATAAAGTACAGTTTTGTACCTACCATAAATGTAGATCTTCGAGTGTATACACTGCTGCAGTCATTACACTTGGGTTATCCTGTCGTCAGGCGGTTCCCCAGTCGGCCCGAGTTCCAAAGTCTTGGTCCGGCGTCGGTTGCTGTCGCCTCCTCCTTGACGTCAGTGCGACAGGGGTATATAAGATGCAACCGACGCCATTTTCTTCAGTTTTTCTTGCCCCAGATGTTAGGTGCCTCTAATCAGGTAGCCAGTTCCAATTGTTAATAAAACATACATAAGAAAAGCAAAAAACAACTTACACCTACCAGCAAATACTCCCCACAGGTGGTAAGGGTAGAAGACAGAGATACGTACCAGCCAGTAAGAGGGGAAGGAGGGAAGGTAACCTGGACTGCAGCAGTGTATACACTCGAACATCTACATTTATGACAGGTACAAAACTGTACTATGTTCATCGTGTTACACTGCTGCAGTCATTACACTTGGGTAGAATCCCAAAGCTGAGGAAGGGTGGCTGGTTCTATAAGGCATTAGGGGTGGCTATAAGGCCCTGCAGCACTGCAGTGGTGAAGCCAGCTCAGGATTTAGAGTATAGAGGCAGATGGTAATGCATGGTGAAGGTATGTACAGAACTCCATGTTGCTTCTTCCAAAATATCCTTAGTAGGTACTCCCCTGAGGTAGGCAGTTGAAGTGGCTGTTGCCCTGGTGGAGTGAGATCTAATGCTGCTAGGTACAGGTTTTCCAAGGTATGTGTAGCAGAAACATATACAATGTCCTACCCATTTTGAAATATTCTGTTTTGAAATGGCTTTTCCCTGTGCTCCTGCAGCATATGCTACCAATAATTGCTCAGATTTTCTGAAAGCTTTGGTTTTGTCCAAGTAGAAGTGTAACAGCCTGTGAATGTCCAAAGAGTGCAGTAGTCTCTCCCCTTTATTCTGTGGTTTAGGATAAAAAGTTGGCAGGTGAATAGTTTGGTTTAGAGCTACACTGGATACCACCTTTGGCATAAAAGTAGGGTTAGTTCTTAAAGTCACCCTGTCCTGGTGGAAAATGAGGAAAGATTCCACAGCCATTAGTGCCTGTAATTCTGAAACTCTTCGTGCTGATGTTATTGCCAGGAGCAGAGCAGTTTTCCAAGAGATATATTTTAATTCTGCTGTGTTGGCTGGCTCAAAAGAAGTTAGCTTCTCCAAAACAAAGTTGAGGTCCCAAGTTGGAGTAGGTGCTCTACGGGGCAATCTTATGTTTTTAGCCCCTCTGAGGTACTGTTTTAACAGAGAATTAGAGAAAACTGGTGGATCCGTGTTGTAATGAGCAGAGATGGCAGAGGCGTGGATTTTGATGGATGAGAAGGAGAGGCCTTTGTCCAGCATCTCAGTTAAGTATTGTAGTATCTGAGGAATGTTTGGGACAAGAGGGTCAAGGCTGCGAGGTTGATTCCAGGCACAGAATCTCTTCCATTTATCCGAATAGGCTTTCCTGGTACTAGGCCTTTTGGCCTCCAGAATGACATCCATAACAGCTTTGGAGAGAGGCATTGCTTGCTTGACTAAGGAATGCTCCATGCAGCTAGGTTTAAGGTCTTTAGCTGGATGTGTAGTATTTGTTGTGCTGAGTCAGCAGATGTGGGATTTGAGGCAAAATCCAGGGTGGTTCTTGTGCTAAGTTCCTTAAGATTGGGTACCAGTGCTGACGTGGCCAGTCTGGTGCAATCAGGATCATCTTTGGCTCTTCCGGACTGGCTTTTATGAGTACCTTTGGCAGGAGAGGTAGTGGTGGGAAAGCGTATACTTGTAGGTTCTTCCAGTTGAATGAGAGGGCATCCACTTTCCATGCTTGTGGATGGTAACTCCTTGTGCAGAATTTTTGTAGCTGGCAGTTTATTGGGGATGCAAACAGATCTATGTCCGGGCTCCACCATTTTTGTGTTATCATTCTGAATATTTGTGGATTCAACTCCCATTCGTGGGGATCCATGATGTTTCTGCTTAAGTCGTCTGCCAGTGTGTTTTTCTCTCCTGGCAGGAATTCTGCTTGCAAATGAACTTGAAGGTTTATAGCTGTGTTCCACAAGGTCATGGCTTGTGTGCACAGGGGGTAGGAGTGAGTGCCCCCTTGCTTGTTTATGTACCACATAACTGTGGCGTTGTCTGTCTTTAGTAGTAGTTGTCCTGGATGCAGCAGGTCCTTGAAAGCTATAAGGGCATTTTGTACAGCTAGCATCTCTTTTTGATTGATGTGAAGATGCCTTTGTTCTGCGAGCCACGTGCCCTGAATACATTTGCCTGCCATGTGTGCTCCCCAGGCGTAATCCGATGCATCTGTTGTCAGTGTTTGCCTGGCTGTGGGTTGTGTAAAAGGCTGTCCCTTGTTGAGGTGACAAGCTTGAGAACTCCTGTTGAAGGCAAGGGATTAGTGGTATAACTGTTTCCAAACTTTGACAGTGTTGAGACCATACATTCTTTAGGTACCATTGTAGTTTCCTCATATGCAGTCTGGCATATGGAATTAGTAGTATGCAGGATACCATGTAACCCAAGGCCTGCAGAATTTTTCTTGCAGGGAGTTGGGTCTTTGTTGCCATCAACTGAAAGTATTGAGTCAGTTGTCCTTGTTTGTCTGGTGTGAGATAAGCCATCTGGGCCGTTGTGTTCAAGCTGGCACCCAGGAATACAATCTCTTGTGAGGGCACTAGTTTTGATTTCTTTTCGTTTACTGTGCACCCCAGGCAACTTAACTTTTTTTTACAAATGCCAGATGCTTTAGAAGAATGTCCTTGCTCTCTGCTTGAATCAGGCAGTTGTCCAGGTACGGATAAATTTGAATTCCTTTCTGTCTGCAAAATGCAATTACTGGTGCCAGGCACTTTGTGAAGACCCTGGGCGCAGTAGATAAGCCAAAGGGCAGTGCAGAGAATTGGTAGTGCATTGAACCAGCTATAAATCTGAGGTATCTTCTGCAGTTTTGTCTGACAGGGACATGCAAATATGCCTCTTTGAGGTCCAAAGTCACGAGCCAAGCTTTCTTGCCCAACATGGGAAGAAGCTGCTGTAGTGTCAACATTTTGAATTTCGGAACATCCAGGTAAGTGTTTAGAGACAAAAGATCTAGAATGGGCCTCCAGGCTTTGTCCTTTCTGGGTACCAGAAAGAGTCTTGAATAAAATCCTTGTCCTTGCTCCTGTGATGGTACCTTTTGAATAGCTCTCATATCCATGAGTGCTGTAATTTGTTTTTCAGCCTCTGCCCATTGATTTAGTGGCAGATTTGGGATTCCTTTTACCCTTGGCAGAGTGTGAAAGTGGAACCTGTAACCTTGAAATACAATGTTGAGAACCCATTTGTCTTTGGTGATCATTTGCCAATTGTGGTAGAAGAGTGCCAGTTTTCCTCCCCAAGGGGACTGCCAAGAAGGATTTGTTTGGCAGCTGTAGTGGGAAGTCAATGGAGCTTCTTTTTATATGGTTGGGGCCTGTCTTCCCCTTCTTTCTGGCCTGATGCAACTCATTGTCGAGGCCTGTAAGGACCTTGTGTTTGACCTCTACCTCTTGGACGTCTGTATCTTCTCCTTTGAGGTCTAGCTGTAATTGGAAAGGACCAATTCTTAGTTGGCCAGTTTCTGCTAAATCTAGGAGGCTGAACCTGTAAGAAATCCTTCACAGTTTGCATAGATTTTGCCTTATCCTCCATTTCCTTTAATACCTCTTCTGCCTTAATTCCAAATAACACATCCTGCTGCAAAGGTGCATCCAGTAATTTTGCTTTAACATGATCTGGTAACATATGTTCTTTTAACCAAGCATGTCTTCTAATGACAGATCCTGTAACTGCTCCTCTGCAGGAGGCCTCTAGAGAATCAAAACCACATTTCAAAGTATGCTTTCCCACTTGTTCAGCTGCATGCAATAAATCCTACATTCCATTAAAATTAGGAGGATCTGATTCTGGATGCATTTATTGCTTTAACTGAGACAGTAAAAATTGCTGATATTTTAGCATGTGAAACTGGCAATTTAAGGCTCTCATTGTTAAAATTGCAGACGTATACACTTTCTTTCCCCATCTGTCTAATGCTCTGGAATCTCTGTCAGAGGGAACTGGATTCTTGGCTGATGAGGTCTTAACTCCTTTGGGTCCCTGAGAAATAGTTTCAGGGTCAGCTACTGGGCTTTTATGTGAGTCAGGGACTCTGTAGTATCTGTCAGGTTTAACCGGGGCTGGAGGTAAGGAATCAGGATTTAAGCTGGATTCAGTATACACATCGTCCACAATATCTAACACTGGCGGAATAGCAAGGGGTCTGCGATGAGATAATAAAAGGAAGTCTCTGAGCCTTTTCTTGGATTCTGAGTAATCCTGGCCTTCCCAGTGGAAATGCTCCCTCGTGGTATGTAGGGTTTCCCCAAAGGAGTAGTCCTCAGGCGGTGAGGCTGATGGAATAGATTCCTCAGCATCAGAATCCTCATAAGGGGGTAAAGAGTATCCTAGGTCTGAGGATGAATCAGAAGAGATGGACACCTGTTCGGATGGTTCATAGTCTGCATCCTGTCTAGGCCTTTTATCAAGAGGAGGATGGGACCCCCTGATCAGAGTGATTAGGTCTTCGGTCATTCTGAGCATTTGTTTCTTAGGCATGGAGGCCTGTCCTGGAGAATGCTGTATTTGTTTGTTTGATTTTAAAGGAGGCTTAGACTTAGCTGAGGGTTTAATGCTTAACTGAGTAGGTCTAGACACCCTCTGTAGCTGTGGGTTGCTCAGCTACTCCGGATCCCTCTGAAAGGTTAGTCTCGGTAGGCTGAAGAACTTGTGCATCCGAAGGCCCAGCCATCTCCACATGGGAGTCAGAGGCAGCCTGTGCTTCTACAGAAGCGGTCGTCAAGGGCTGCAAAGGCGCCTCGCTGAAAACCGGAGAACCGGCGACTGGCCTAGAAGAGGCTTCGTCGTCAGTATTGGTCCTCGGATGCCTATCCTTGTCTTTGCGCTTTTTGTGTACTCCGGTCGTCGGAAGTTCCGACGGCATGGTATAATTTAATTTTCTACCAAAATAATGTCGGGCAAAATCAAACCGACGTTTAATAGTGCGCTTGTTAAACCTAGCACAAAACCGACAACCAGTGACGTTGTGGTCAGGGCCTAGGCATGGGATACAATAGGAATGGAAATCCTTATGAGGTATTTGCTTCCCACAAGAAATACAGTTATTAACTTTTACTGACATCGGTCTGAGGCAAGAAAAGTTTCAACGGGGTACTTAGCTTTGTAGAAGACTTCGGTTCTGGATTTGGAATGAAAATCTCAGGAGACGGCTGACCGGCACTTGCGAACTGCATTTGCTTCGGGCACCGCGCGGCAAGAAAGACTGAAAAAAATGGAGTTGGTTGCATCTTATATACCCCTGTCGCACTGATGTTAGGGAGGAGGCGACAGCAACCGACGCCGCACCAAGATTTTGGAACTCGGGCCGACTGGGGAACCACCTGACGGCAGGATAACCTAAGTGTAATGACTGCAGCAGTGTAACACGATGAACATCCCAAGTGTAATGACTGCAGCAGTGAAACACGATGAACATCTGTGATGAGGAACTTAGGGACACAGGTGGGCAGTGGTCTCACCTTCGATAACCACATTGCCACAACAGTCAGAAAATGCTTCTATGTGGCACACCTCATCACTAAGGGCTTTTCATCCAGAAAAAAGGAGGTCATTGTCCCACTGTACTCTTCCCTCATTAGACCCATTGTAGAAAACAATGCCCCATTTGGTATGTACCTCACAAGACATCTGCAACAGCTGGAAAGGCCGCAGAAATACCTCACAAAGAATCACAGGCCAAAAGCAGATGCCCTATGCTGACCGCCTAAAAAAAACTTCAGCTATACTCTGTGCAATATCGTCTACTCAGAGGTGACCTCTGCTTAACATACAAGGCCATGTCAAACCCTGAGCTGTTGGACATGCTCCACTTAAAGAAATTCCAATCACTCAGAGCCACAGGCTCCAGGGATCTAAACCTTGTCTTCACAATGAACAAAACATGCTGGAGGGATAGGTCCTGACCGAGAGACTCCCCATACTCTGGAACAGACTGCCCATACATGTCAAGCAGAGTGCCTCCTTGGCCCTCTTCAAAAGGACCCTTGACAACTGGATGGGAGATAGGAAATTCCCCCCCTGGATCATGTCAGTCGCCCTGCTAAACAGGGGTCCAGGAAAGTAAATATTGTGGGAAGAAATATCCAGGGAATTGTTATGGCTAGACTTCTATAGGCCCTAAAGCCGATAGCCTAGTACCAACCTATGAATTTATGAACCTATAAATCAGAAGGAAAATCAGTTCTTGGTCTTTTAGAGGGGAAAGGCCGGCTTCCCCTAATTAAAGTAATAAGTTCTTCAGCCATTCTAAGCATTTATTTCTGTGGCGTGGGGGCCTGGGAATGCGCTTTGGTAGTCGGTTTCCTAGGCGTAGTGCAAACTCTGGGCCTGAAAAATTCGGCATTTTTGGTTTAAAACAAAGTCGTCGGTTTAAAATAAACATTGTAAGGCCTGAATACACCCTCAGAAGCCGGTGCCTGCACAGCGGCTCCAGACCCATCCAAGGCAGAGACATCCGCAGGTTCCATAGTCGAAGAAGCATCTCGCGGCACACCAGACTCAGAATGGGTCTCAGTAGAAGTCTGCGAATCTGTAGAAGCGGGTATCAGGGGTTGCGAAAGCGCCTCACTGAGTGCCAGTGGACTGGCGACTAGCTTAATGGAAGCATCATCGGCAGTTTTGGACCTATGTGGTCTCTGTCTTTATCCTTACTTTTTTCAGAAGATGGGTGTCGGATGGCTTATCAAAGCCATTTCAGAATATGGAGAAAGTACAGTTGTGTACACTTACCATAAATGTAGATGTTTCGAGTGTATTCACTGTTGCAGTCATTACATTTGGGTTATCTGCCTGCAAGTAGCACTCAGCCAGCCTGAATACCAGAGTCTTGGATTCTTGCGTAGGATGCTGTCTCTTCTTCCATGACGTCAGGTCGTCAGGGGTATAAAACATGCAGCTGACACCATTACATCAGTTTTTCTTGCCCCAGATGTCAGGTGCCCCCACAATGGGAAGTAATTATATGTTATGGTACACCTCCATCAAAAAGCAAATACACCAGAAAGCTTAAATACACCAAAGAAGAAGGAAAGGAAGAGCCAAGAGAAGTCAGGGGACTGGAGGGAGGGTAACCAGAACTGCAACAGTGAATACACTCAAACATCTACATTTATGGCAAGTGTAAACAACTGTACTATGTTTTTCGTGTTTCACTGTTGCAGTCATTACATTTGGGTAGATTCCCAAAGCTATGGTTGGGAGGAGGAATTTAGATAGCATTAGGACCAGCTATAAGGCCCTGCAAGACTGTAGTGGCAAAGCCAGCTCTGGATTTAGAGAAAATTGGGAAATGATAATGCTTGGTGAAAGTATGTACAGAACTCCAGGTAGCAGCTTCTAGGATGTCCCTGGTAGGGACGCCTCTGAGAAAGGCTGTAGAGGTAGATGCAGCCCTGCTGGAGTGAGGTATGATCCCCCGGGGGGATAGGTTTTCCATGGTGCTTATAGCAGAAATTAATGCAATGGCTTATCCATTTAGAAATGGTTTGCTTTGAAATAGCCTTCCCCTCTGCCCCTGCAGCAAATGCCACCAGCAGTTGTTCAGATTTCCTTTGAGGTTTAGTCCTGTCCAAGTAGAATCTAAGTTGTCTGTGCACATCTCAGGAATGCAGTATCTGTTCCCCTTTATTCTGTGGATTGGGAAAGAAGGTTGGCAAATGAATGGACTGATTAAGAGCCACACTGGATACCACCTTGGGCATGAAAGATGGATTGGTTCTGAGGGACACCCTGTTCGCATGAAAGATGATGAAAGGCTCCTCTGCCATAAGGGCCTGTAATTCAGATAGCCTTCTAGCAGAAGTGATTGCTAAAAGGAAAGCTGTTTTCCAAGAAAGAAATGTTAGGTCTGCAGTAGCAGCTGGCTTGAAAGGAGGAAGAGTGAGTTTCTCCAAGACAAAGTTAAGATCCCAGGCTGGAGTTGGAGCTGTCCTGGGTGGCCTTAAATTTTTGGCCCCTCTGAGGAACTGCTTGAGCAGTGGGTGAGAGAAGAGGGGTGGCTCTGTGCTATAATGACCTGAAATGGCTGAGGCATGAATTTTGATGTAGGAAAAGGACAAGCCCTTATGTAGCATCTCAGTCAAGTACTGTAGAATCTGAGGTAAATTGGGCACTGCTGTATTCATTCCTTGAGATTGGTTCCAGGCACAAAATCTTTTCCATTTTGCAGCATAAGATTGAACTTGTAAGAAATCTTTAACAAGCAGATAACCCAAATGTAACGACTCAACAGTGAAACACGAAGAACATCAACTGGAAGATCTTGACAACATATGAAAACAACCAAACATATAGTGGCTGATGCGCCAAGATTCTGTTTTAAGAACAGAAATTATTTAAAACAACTGCAATACTAACGACAGTATTTATGTCGCTAGCTGTAATGCAAACATTGTTTTTTTATGTTGGTAAGACCAACAGACCCTTTAAAGAGAAGATATTGCACCATTTAAATGACATCTGGCTAAAAAGCAAAACCAATGCTTTGTCAAAACATATAAATTATCCTAGCCATAGTTTCAATTTTATGGTGCTTGAAGTATTGACTTAAGATACAAGAATGCAGGATCTTTGCAATTTGACTGACATTGTGGAAATTCAATGGATTGCTGAGTTGCAGGCTGATAAACTGCCTGGACTATAAGGAATGTTCCCTTCAAAACCTTTATTGAATGGGCGGAGGCTGCGCAAGAAGACTTTGAATGGCTACGCCTCTGTTTAAATTTGATGAGCTAAGTTTAATACAACAGGATCTGATGAAGGCATTTCTGCCAAAAGTGTGTATATCCAGTTACTTTAAGCTAACTTCACATTTCACTGCATTTTTATTTTCTTATATTGCTGATGTCTAGTATTAAATAGTTTTAAACCTCTCCGTGGTGGACAAGCTTTGCTTTGTTTCTGCTGTTAACTATGAGCAACTTCAGCCTTTGAAGTGAGAGAAGATACTACTACAGAATATTTAGGAGTGAGCCATTCAAGGGATACAAAATAGCTAGGATAATGGGGAAAATATGTAGGAATTTACAGGACTAGAGATTACTGAATCTAGATATAGATCAGAGGATTCAGGTCCACCACTGGCATGTTTTATCTTATATTTTACATTATTCTTTAGCATTTTACACATTTTACATTACATATCCATTCTCCCCCCTCCCTCTTCTTCTTCTTCTACTTCCTCTCCTAACACCCTTAAGTTCTTTACCACAAATGCCCAAAGCCTTAATAACAAAATACACCAAATAAAAGCTTGGATTTCCCACAACCCACCTGACATCCTAGCCATCTCAGAAACCTGGGTAAAACCCCATATTGCTGACTCCGAAATCCTACCACCTGGATTCCAAATCCATAGAAATGACTGTTTAAACAGAAAAGGTGGAGGCTCTACTCTAATCTACTCCAACCTTCTCTCACTAATCCCTCTACAAACTCCAATTCCAAAATTCAAAAATACTGAACTGCTTGTCTCCTACAATTAAATAAACATAAAAAATATCTGCATTATCTCCCTATATATTTCCCCAGGTGACAACATCTCTACCCTTGACAATACTCTATACTGGGCCTCAACTAAAATAAAATTCGAAACCTACATTCTAGGTGATGTTAATATTGATTGGAATAAAATCAACTCACCTTCCCCCTCCTTATTCATCAACCTCTACAATTTTTCCCAAGTAATTCATACAACTACTCGCACTAAACAAACACTACCCCCCAGGATCCATCATCGACTGGGTCCTAGTCTCCCATCCCAATAAAATAACTCTCTCTGGTACTATCCCAGACACATTCAGTGACCATCTCCCTGCTTTCATACATCGCTCAACCAACAATACTAAACACCAAGATCACTATACCAATACTCGCAATCTCAGCAACTTCAACCCCTCGAATTTCTCAAACACTTTTAAATATATAAACTGGCAAATCCTATATACTCTTCCCCTTGACAATGCAGTAGAATATTTTAACTCTATCCTCCTGAAAACCCTCAACTCCCAAGTCCCACCAACAAAACAAACAAATCAAGACTAATTCTGCTCCTTGGCTATCCAAAGAAACTAAACAAATCATGCATTGCAGGGACAAATCCTGGAAGCTCTACCAAAAAAATAAGAAGCCTTCTACCTTGCTTCAATACACCCAACTCCGCAACCAAGTAAAGAAACTAATCACCTCAGACAAAAAAAAATCTACTACAATAAACTTCAATCCAACAATAACAAGAACCCAAAACAATTCTGGAAATCTATTAATTCCCTACTCCACCCAGGATCCAGGAATAATCCCTGCCCTGACCCTAGCTTAACTGACTCAGAACTAAGCTCTCACTTCAACACATTTTTACAGAATCCATAGCCAATCTAACCAAATCCTTTCCTGACAATAATCCATCCAACTCTCTTTCCTCTACTCCCAGTACCCCTAATAACTGTATGCTTAATTTCCAACTCAAACCTGTACCAACTACTTTCATAAAAAGACTCCTATCAAAACTAAAGCCTTGCTCAAATGCCCCGGACAACTTACCCTCCTCCTTCCTCAAATCCGCTGCTGATGGTATTGCTCTCCCTATAAACATCCTAATTAACAGATCTTTAAAAGAGTCTTATGTACCCAAACTTTGGCGATCTGCCGTCATTCTACCTCTTCACAAAGGAGGCAAAAACTACAATATCTCTAATTTCCACCCAATTGCCCTACTCTCACCATTATCAAAAATACTTGAAAAATGTCTCCATCACCAACTTATGCCTTTTTTAACTCAGAATCTCCTCATAACTCCTACCCAGCATGGCTTCCACCCTGGCCACAGCACCACTCCGCCTTACTATCCTTCTTAGACACAGTAAATCGAGCACGTGATTTTGGATTACTAGTATCCACAGTACTGCTAGACCTTTCCAAAGCCTTTGGTACCATCTCCCACAAGCACCTTCTCTTACATATCTCCAACCTTCATCTCTCCCCTGATACCCTTTCCTGGTTCTCCAGCTACCTATCTGACAGATCTCAAGCTGTCAGATGGAAGAACTCTACCTCCTCCTTCTTGCCAACACCCACCGGTGTTCCCCAGGGGTCCATCCTCGGACCCATGCTTTTCAACATTTTCATTAACAACCTTCACTCAATCATCCCTGATACGACAGTTATCCAATATGCAGACGACTCTACCTTAGTCTGTGCCACCTCCAACCTACCTGAACTCCTGACTAAAACTCAAACAGCTTTTTCCACTACCGAAAACTGGATGCACCAAAACCATCTCTCTCTCAACTCTAATAAATTCAAAATACTTCTCTTTCCTCCCTCCAGAAATTTCTCCTTTGGCAAGAATGCTTTCAAAGTCCTTAGCCAAAGCAACTCTACCATTGAAGTGGTCCCTTTTGCAAAACTCCTCGGCATTATCATAGAGGAAGACCTTAAATTTGATATCCACATCCAACAAAACATAAAGAAAACCCATCAAAAACTAGGCATGCTCTATAGAAATAACTGCTTTCTCCCCATCTCCACAAGGCAAACTATTGCTAATACCTACCTCCTACCCTCTCTATTATAAGGAGCCCCTCTACTACCTAACCTATCTTCTTCCAACACCTCTAAACTCGAAACTTGCTATAATAAAATCTGCAAATTCGCAACTAAATCCAAAACCTCTACTCACCACTGCCTAACCCTACAATCTCTGAACTGGCTGGAACTCTCAAACCTCCTAGACTATTTCCAACTAACCACCGCGCACAAATTAATATTCTATCCAGATAAATGCCCAGCCTTAACAAACATCCTTCCCCCTTACATCCCAACCAGATCTCTGAGATCTGAACACCAAAATTTAATCTCTGTCCATAAACCCAAACGCCCTGCAGGCCAACTCCTTCTCTCTTTCACTGTAGGCAAAAAATTTAACTCTCTCCCTCCTTCACTCAGGACTACACCTAACTCTGAATCCTTCAAAACCCTAATTTTCTCTTACCTATCCACTAAACATAAATGCTCCTGCTTTCACCCTACATAACAATCTTAAGAATTTCCCCTTTGAGCTCTCCATACTCCTGCTCTTCTCTGCATTATTACCTCTTTTTCTATTCTCTAATTAAACCTAAGCTAACATACTCAGACTAAGCATCTTCTCTCTCTTGACTCCAAGTAATGTACACATTGTAAATATCAAGTAATTCACTGATGCTTATTGTCCAGTCAGTCTAAACTTACTGCCCTGAATGTAAATACCTACAAACTGTGCTACCTATGTCAAAATTGTATTTCAATGTCAATTTATCCACCTGTACCTGATTGCATATATGTATTTACCATTGCATTATGCAACCTGTGTACCCATATATGTATGTACTTACCATTGCATTATGTAATCTTTGTAACCATATTGCTTATTGGAGCTTTTCTACCCGGGCCTCCACTGAAAATGGGCACACCACTGGCCCAGTGGACTTCCCCGGTAATCAAACTGAAATATATAAATAAATAAATAATTTTGGTGGCCAATAGCACCTCAGCATATAAAAACAATGGTGAAATGGATGAAGGTATTTATCTGGCATGGTGGCAAACAAAGGATAGCCCGGGATAAGGTACTACTAACTCAGGGATATAGGAGGTTTAGAAGCACCTGATATTCCAAGTTATGATTTAGGTACATAATTCTCTTTCTATAACAGATGTCAAGACAGTGGGTATCACGTCAGGTAGAAAGATGATTGCAGAAAGAGACCCAGAAGTGATGACAGATGATCTCCTGAAACTAATGTCTAGGAAGAAAGAAATAGTCTTCTGGACCTCTTTGATGCAGGATTTAAAGAAAACTTTATTGAAGTATTTAAACAAAAACCCTTGGATTCATGGAAACAAGACATTCTGCCTATAGGCTCCTCCACAGAAGAAAGTCGATGACAGTTAGCTGGCTGACACAGGGCTAAAGAGTCTACTGAGCTTAGATATTGACATCAATTAATGAAATGGGTCCACAGAATCAAGTAGGATTTAGACTAGGTTTTGAATCTCAACTAGAGTGAGTTTACTGTATTAAGAGGTAAAATGACAGCTGCTTTCAACCAACTGGTCACAATGTAAAGAGGATAAGTGCCCCCCCCCCGTGATAAAGTGGATGATAAAACTAAGGTCTATTAGGACGTAAGGGTCTGATAAGTGGAGCAGTGAACAACCTTACCATCTTGAAAATGCATATAATGGCAGAAGAAAAAAAGAAAATGGAAAAATAAATGAGGGTACTGAATGTAGAAATTAGCGATAGGTTTAGAGAAAAAGTAGAAGGGCTCCACAACTTGCTACCAAATCCATGAAATATCAAGCTTTCTGGTGTAAATGTCAATACAAGTTTTTCTATGCCCTGAACAGACTCTCTAAAATCTTTCAAGATTTCAAACCAAACTGTTGGTGCTGCCAGACAGGGGAGAAGGGAATTTGCAGCACCTTTTTCTGTGTGAGGCCTTAGCCTAACTCGGGAAGGAACAAGGGGAACTACTGAAATTAGCATTCACCAATCCATGAAATTATAGACCCATCAGCCTAACTAGCCTAATCTGCAAGGCCACAGAATGGATTATCATGGACCTCATTAACAAGGACATTGACAATCTCCAAACACTCGATCCCACACAGTTTAGTTTTATTAAGGGGAGGTCATACTTGTTAAATTTGGTCGACTTTTTTGAGACAGTCACCAAAGCCACGGATGAGGGGAAGATAGTGCACACAGCCTACCTTAACCTGGCCAAAGCCTTCGATACTATTCCCCACTCGGGTATAACAGATAAACTCTCTCAACTAGGAATCAATCCATATATTACCAAATGGGTAGCAATCTGGCTCACTGATAGAACCCACCTAGTCAAAATAGGGGAAGCCACCTCAGGTAGTAGACCTGTAACGAGTGGTATACCCCGGGGATCGGTCTTGGGGCCTCTGTTGTTTGGGATATGCTTTTCTGAGGTGCAGGCCAAAACCAGAGGGGTACGGTTGACCAAGTTTGCAGATGACTGCAAGCTGGGCGCTTTCATCAATTCCCCTAGTGATGTGGAGATCCTTCAAGAGGGTCTCACCCAAACAAATGACTGCTGCCAGAAACATGGGCTCAAACCGAATGCCAAAAAATGCATCAGCATCCTCTTTGAGGAGAATGATGTGATGTCCCAACACATTATCATATTAACAACAAGGTCCTATGCACGCAATCAGTCGTTAGGGACTTGGGCACCCAGGTTGATAGCAAATTGACTTCCAGTGGCAGCTGGTGACTTCAAATCAAAGGGGGGCTGCAGGAGATAGCTGAATGGGTGGGGTCAATGGGAAGGGGTGTGGCCAGCTAGAAAGGGGAGGAGCTATGCTCAAAACCACAAAAACTAACTTTAATTAAATATGCTGCCCTGGGTGCCAAACCCTCATTATGAGAGTCCAATCAAGACAAATGAAGTATAAAAGAATAAAAATATTTCAATGCATTGGCTGCATGACAGCTTACTTAATATCTAGATGGAAACAAAAAGGTTGTGAGGCATGAAAAAATAAATTACTTTTTAAATACATTACTGGAATGCCAGTCAAAATCAAGTATAAGAAAAACAAGCAGCACTCAACTCAAACCGCTTCTCCTTGCACTACAGTTCTAATTATAATTTATATTCAGCTTTATTAAAGTACCAAGTAACATGCTGAAAGTAGCAATCTCTGTGATGCCCTCACTTGTAAAAAAATCTTTCTTATCCAAAAAACACCTGCTGCCTGACAACTATCTACTTGTTTCATGGGGAAAACATGATCAAAGTAAAAAATGAAAAGCAAACAAGAAACAAGTTCAAGATACATTGCTTAAAGGATTACTGTACAGGTTTTGTATGGACCACACATGAATGGCATTCTGTTTAGTTTACGGGTAAAGCCCTCAGAGATCACTGGAAGTCTCCAACAAGTGTAATGAGCTTCTTAAAATAATGTAATCCTGTCCTTTATTACAAATACTGTCATATGCATTTCAATACCCAACGCTTATACATTATCTAGTTAAGTATTCTCTGCATGGCAACAACAGAAAGGCTTTCAATGTTGCCAATTTTTATTAAAGCTTACTTGCACGTTATGATCTCAGACAAGCTTACAAGATGGTCATTAAAGCATTGCTATTTAAAACACAGTGCAACAGGCACTTTGAGTAATAAGCATAAATCAACAGTACATAAATATGACAGAAACCAGACCATTCTGCAAAATCAAGAACAGATGAAAAGCCGCTGTAGTAATTGTGTCTACCTTGGATGGGGGGATACCCTGCACATTTACACCCTGCGCATTTACACTGCATAACTGCTCCTTGCCTTGCTTGGACACATCCAGAGTCACTACATGGGGGAGTGGGGTGCACCAAGTATGTCACAATTTGAAATGTCTCTGGCTGACTGTGATGGCCCTGACACATTTGTCATACCTCTCAACCTCATAGCAAGAAATCTGGACAAAGCCATATACAGAAGTGGGACAAAGGCCCAAAAATAAGAACAATTTTTAAATATTGCTCTTATAAACTTAGAAAGATAATAGAATAGTAGGTCTTGCATTAGTATGAATGTTCTGAAGGGTATGAAATCTGAAACTCAAATGTCTCATTATTTTCTAACTTCAGTCTTTAATGATTTGCCACTAATTTGCCAAAAAAAAAACACAATTTTATGAAAAATGGACCAAAAATGTGATGCAAAAATATAAAATAGCCACACAATACAGCTGGGAACCTGTCAAAGAAGGGACACTTTTTTAATATTAGTACTGCTAACTTGAGCAGCTGACAAAATAAAAGAATCTACATGCATTTCTGAAATAAAAGTAATCTATAACTGATTATTACAGTTATTTCTTAATTGTAAACCCTCCATGTCTTCTTCCAAAATTGCTATTTCATGGAGGGATTATTAGGGGAAGAGCAACATTTTGAGCCAAATTCGGCGACAGTTGAGAGGTTTGGCTATGCCTAATTCTATAAAGCAATGTTATTTGCATGTACCTCTCAACCTGTTCATGCAATAAATCTGGACAAGGCCAAATATATTGGGGGAACATATAAACAGTACTAAAAATTGCTCTTGTATAAACTAAGACAGTTGACAGAATAACAGGTCTTACTTTCGCATGCATTTTTCTAAAGGTTATGAAGTCTGAAACTCAGTGTGTCATTATACAGTGACTTCATTCCTAAACGATTTTCCAGAAAACCAAATTTTATGAGGAACAAACCAAAAATAAGAAGCAAAAATCTATTCATTCTGTGAAAATCTGGACAGTTGGGAGGTATAGTTCAGCTGGGGTGTCTGAGTTTGCCGCCCTTCCCCCTCACAAAATCATGGTCGAATGGAGCCCTCCCCCCTGCAGCCATTCCAATGATCCATTACTTGGCTATTTCACTCCATTTACCATAAACACTAATGTGCATATACTGCTTTACTTCTATGATGATTTGGATTTCATTTGAAAGTTTTATTTTGCATTTTACAGCACAAACACGAAGACATCTGCTAAACAAAGCAACGTAGTCTCACAATGAAAACAGGCTTAGCATTAAAACTTCTCTGCCCTTGAAACTCACATTCAATGAAACAGCGAAACAGCACTGATACCCACATTCAAAGAAAATACATTTTGCCAGTGGCAGATAAAGATTAACTTTGGGCTGTTTTCAAATCATAGGCCCCTTGCGCATGAAACATACATGTGCTCTTTGATACACCTTCCTGATTGTACTAAATTATATTCCTTGTTCAATACAGTACAGCTGTTAGACGGCATTTTAAATTTATTGTTTTGAACATTTTTCCAGTAAACAATGAAACAAAATGCATGCACCAATGACAAAACTACCCAATTCAGAACATTTCCATCATAAAAGTCTACTCAACCTTCTACAGTCCACCAGTATCAGTAAATATGCACAATCTCTGAAGTAGTAAAAGTAATCTAAATAATTCCACATTAAAGAAATCTGTAACAATGAAGAGGTTGCTGCTAGCAAACAACTTTATATGTCATTGTTTATTCATCTACAGTGCCTGTTGCCCTTGAGGAATAAATTGCCTATGTTGCATGCATTAAAAAAAATGATAAGCTAGTAATATCGCAATAGGAACTGTATGGCAAACTGATAAGTTCATAGTTACTACTCTAGGTATCTTTGACAAAACGGACTGCAGCATCCACCCACTTTACAACACAGTACAGTATCAGTAATGCATCTATCTACTGTGGGAGTAGAACCCACAGCCTTCTGCATCAAAAGCAATTAAACTACCTGCTGTGCTATTAACAATGCAAGCAGACTCAGAATAAGCAGCACTAAAGTTTTGTTCCTCTGCAGCTCTCAGCTCCTTGTAAAATCTACTCGACACGCAATTGTATCTCTGAACTTTGCAGCACAAGAAATCTGGAAAAAGCCAACATTTCTTGGGGGGGGGGGGGACAAAAGCCCAAAAACCAGGGACACATTTTAAACATTGCTTGTATAATGTTGGAAAGTTGCTAGAATAAAATGCTGTGTTACCACCATACATTTCACTGCCACGTCTTAAACCCAGGGGACCCTGTGCAAAACAGTGAGAGAAACATACCACTATGCCAAATCAGCTGTATTGTGAAAGACAGGAAGATGAACTTAAATGGCTACCATTTAGTGAATTCAGTTCTCGCCATAGCTGTTAACCTCTTGGCACAAAACACCTGAACAAAGCCAATAATGGGGGAATACAGCCCCCAAACATATTCAGTGAATTCAGTTCTCACTATAGCTCTCAACCTCTTAGCAGAAAAAACATGTGGACAAAGCCAGTAATGGGGGGGAATACAGCTCCCAAACATTCAATGAATTCAGTTCTTACCATAGACAACTCTCAACCTTAGCGCAAAATACCTGGACAAAGCCAATAATGGGGGAATTTCAAATATCCATGTTATAAACTTAGACAACTGCTAGAATAAACAGTTGTGTGTTACCATGTACTTTCTGAAGAACATGAAGTCTGAAATTCAAATGCCTGTTATTTTTAAACATTTAACCAAGAAACTAGTCTGACTTGGAACAAAAGACCATTTTCAGCAGAGCAGGGAGAAATGCCAGACACATCTTTGTAAGATGGGAGGACATGCAGACGCCACACACAAGGCACCCCAGCCAAGAATCAAACCAAAGAACCTGTAGCTGTTCGGCAGCAATGCTACCAGTGCACCACTGCACTACAGACTTAGCAAGGAAAAATGTAGATACAGAAACCACAGATTTTATGAGGAACAGAACAAATATGAGGCAAAAATATTCAATTTTTTATAGAAATGGTGGTGCATAGGGAATTCAGGTCCTTGCCACCTGCATCCAAGGTACAGGGTTCAAGCCTGAGTATCTCTACCCACCACCATTTGTTCTCTCTAGTCACCAGTATATAGTAACTGGGGCATTTTACACACACACACACACACACACACACACACACACACACACACACACACACACTTCGTTCAGCAGTAGAAAAGCCCAAACTCCAGCCAGCGATATAAAGCCTTCACCTACCAGCCCAAACTCCAGTGACCGAACGAACACCTACCTGGTTTCACGAAGTAATCCAGCGAACAAAGCAAGCCCACAATCCGAACACCTACCTGAAGCCTTTGTCCAGCAGTAATCCACAAAGCCTGTGCACTGAAAGTCCCACGAGAGCAGCTCAGTCCTCCTCATTGGTTCTGACAGCGGCTGAAGCAGTCCGGAGCTCCTCTGTTCTGTGCGGTCGTCACCGCAGATTCCTGGTATCTCACAGCAATGACTGCTGGGTACCTCTTTGTCCATATCCAGACTGCTGATAAAGGCAGTCTGAGTTGTCCGTGCATGCGCAGAAGATCGGGACTCGTGATTCTTTTTTTTCCTTCTGTTTTTGTTTTACAGATTTTTCTTTTGTTTTTTTCTAGGTGGGAGGGTTGCAGTCCGATAGCACAAGCCGCCCCTGCTTTTGACCACCATGTTGCCTCTGTTGTACAGAATGCTTTCTATATGGTCCACTTCATTAGTAAGGGTATTTCATCCAGGGACAAGGAGGTCATAACATCTCTGTATTCTTCCCTTCTAAGACCATTATTGAGTACAATGCCCCTTTCAGCATGTACCTCACAAAGAACATGCAGCAGCTGGAGAGACCACAGAGGTTCCTCACCAGGAGAATCCAGGGCCTCAAACATCTACCCTACACAGGCTAAAAGCCCTGTCCCTCTACTCAGTCTAGGACTCCTCAGAGGTGACCTCTGTCTGGCATACAAAGCAATCTCAAACCCTGCCTTTATGGGACTGCTGCATATCTGCAAGTCAAGCTCCACTCAAGTAACTCACATGCGCGACCTCAACCTGGTCTGTGACATCAATAGGACTTGTAGGCAGGACAGATTTGTGGCCCAGAGACTCCCCCGTCTGTGGAATAGTCCCTCTGCACGTCAAGCCCTTTTTAAGCACAACCTGGATAACTGGATGGTGAACAGAAAATACATCCCTGGGATTCCACCTGTGCCTCTGCTGGACAGGGTCATCAGGTTCTGACTTGTTGGAACATGGGCTAAATTCTTGGCTAGGCTTATAAAGCCCTCAGGGCCAAGCCTAGTAACTTCCTATGAGCCTATGATCCTAATGATCCACAATCTTTACCTAACCCTTTGTCCTTTCTGGGGACTACCTAGGAAGACGGACGTCCCCTAGAAAAGGAATTTCTAATAAAGGTTGTGATCCTTCTTGCAAAAACAACAATAACAAGAAAGTGAAAGACTCAATTAAGCCCTACAAGAAAAGTGATCACTCTAGTAGATACTTCACACAGTTTCAGGAGTTGAGAACAGCTCCCCAGTAAAGAAGGGAACCATTAGATTAAGAGACCAATGAGAAGTGGTGTAAGTAGAAGTGTATTAACTAGTACCTATGCTTATAATTTTTAGAAGAAATCACAATGTAGTTAAGGTTTTAATTTCTTCCTGAGTTTGACTGAAAGTGGCCCCAGTTTTAGCATTGCCTTATGGTATTAACAGACAAAAATGGAAAACTCAGGTTGTATAAATTACCGTAATATGTTAGCTCTGTCTCTGGACTGGACTGTACTGACTGTATAAATTAGTACATGAAGAGTTGGTTTAGACACTCTGATGATGGTGACACTAGGCACCCATCAAGCCATATTGCTTTAGACACTATTTGATGATGTTGAGACTAAGCATCCGCCAAAGCATAACTGAGTGCACTATGTTTAAGAAACCACATTTTGTTTATAAACAGAGTTAACTAATAAAGTGGCTAAATTATTTTTGCTCAAAGGAAAAACAAGAGATTTCTCCAACTTATTCAGAACTTAAAAGTATTACGTTTGTCACCCCAATTTTTGTGACAACTAGTATGTGAGTGAATATGTAAAGAAACAGTTTGGATCTGTAAAGATGGGAAAATGTTTACCTTTCACACCAATGTATTCAAGATTTTTCTGTTTAGCAAGATGAATATTGAGAAGTTGTTTCTAGTGTAACATTAATGTAACCACTATATTAGTTTCATCAAATGACTGGATTACATCTTGACATCTGCATGTTTGATGTTAAATGACGGTCAATACAGATTTGTTTAAAAAAATGCAAGGCATAAGATACCACTTTTCCATTTTGCATTTTACTACTACATAAGTTCAAGGGAGGCCAAGAGAGTATGAATTCGGAGAATGACTCCTCAGGCTTTGGATTATGATAAACAAAATGTGGTTCTCTAGTTCACATTAGTTCTTGGGTCAGAGTTCTTAAAAGCAGCACTGTCATTTACAGTAAGGAACTGAGGTTAACAAAAGCCTTACCAGTCTAAGGACCTTCACTACATTAGCCTACCTATATCCATAGTTCTGCTTTTCTAACATACTGATCACCAAGCAATTCTCTAGAGTGGTAACCAAAGCTAAAGTTACAAATGAAATTTTATCCTTCAGAGGTTCTCCGGTTTGATCCTCTGCTGGGGTGCCTTCTGTGTGGAGTCTGCATGTCCTCCCTGTGGTCACGTGGGATTCCTCGGGGTGCTCCGGTTTCCTCACACATCCAAAAGACATGCTGTAGGTGGATTGGACACACTAAATTGGCCCTAGGTGTGAGTGTGTGCGCCTTCTGTGGAAGGTTGGGTGCCGGGCTGGCAACTCGACACCGTAAAAAGTACAGTTTTGTACCTACCATAAATGTAGATGTTCGAAGATCCACATTGCTGCAGTCCTTACATATGGGTAGTCCGCTGTCCTCGGTCGGCCCGAATACCAAAGTATAAGGCTGACGTCGGTCAAGGCGCATAAAACTGACATCAGGACGTCAGGGTACAAATGCGCATGACCGACGTCATATCCTCAGTCTTTTCTTGCCCCAGATGTCAGAAGGCCCTAAAAAGAAAGGCCAAAGCCAAAAGACAACAAACAAACAAACAACCACCCCTGCACTAATCATATCTACAATATTTACAATATTCACAACCCAAACCACACAACCGCCTCTAACTACAGAGGGGAAGGAGGGAGGGTAAATTGGACTGCAGCAATGTGGATCTTCGAACATCTACATTTATGGTAGGTACAAAACTGTACTATGTTCTTCATCTCACATTGCTGCAGTCCTTACATATGGGTAGAATCCCAAAGCAGAGGTAAGGGAGGATGGCAAAACTATAAAGCATTAGGAGCTGCCAAAATGCCCTGTAAAATTGCAGTGGCAAAACCAGCCCTAGATTTAGAGTAAAGTGGAAGGTGGTAATGCTTAGAGAAAGTATGCACTGAACTCCAAGTAGCTGCCTCCAAAATATCTTTAGTAGCCACCCCTTAAAAAGCTGTAGAAGTGGCAGTAGCCCTAGTGGAATGAGGCCTAATTACAGCTGGAATCTCCTTACCATGATGGGAATAACAGAAAGCAATACAAAACCAATCCACTTAGAAATAGTCTGTTTTGAAACAGGTTTGCCCTGAGAACCCAAAGCAAATGAAACAAACAACTGCTGAGACTGCCTGCACCCTTTAGTTCTGCTCAAATAATATCGCAACTGTCTGTGTACATCCAAAGTGTGCAAAATCTTTTCCCCTTTATTTTGGGGGTTTGCATAAAAAGTAGGCAAATGAATAGTTTGGTTTAAAGCCACACTAGAAACCACTTTAGGCATAAAGGAAGGGTTAGTACAAAGATACCCTATCCTTGTGGAAAATTAGAAAGGCTCAACCGCCATAAGGGCCTGTAATTCAGAAACCCTTCTCGCAGAGGTAATGGCCAACAAAAAAGCAGTCTTCCATGATAAATATTTCAATTCGGCAGTCGCAGCAGGCTCAAAAGGTTGTAGAGTGAGTTTCTCCAACACAAAATTGAGATCCCAAGCAGGAGTAGGAGCTCTACCTGGGGGTCTTATATTCTTTGCCCCTCTAAGGAATTGCTTAAACAAAGGATGAGAAAACAATGGTGGGTCACAGTCATAGTGAGCAGAAATTGCTGCAGCATGAACCTTAATAGAGGAGAAGGACAAACCTTTGTTCAGTAACTCAGTAAGGTATTGAAGAGCCACACTTAAATTAGGTTTAGAAACATCAAAATCCTTTGCTGTACTCCAAAATAAAAATCTCCTCCATTTATCTGCGTACACTTTCCTTGTACTAGGCCTTCTGGCCTCCAAAATAACATTCAAAACTTGTTGTGGAAGCTGAGACTCTCCAGGATTCAAAACAGAATATGCCAGGCTGTTAGATGTAGAGAGTGAAGTTTGACATTGAGTAAATGACTGTTCTCCTGAGACAGCAGGTGAAGAATCGAAGGCAAAGGCCATGGAGGCTCCCGTACCAGACTTCTCAGTAAAGGGTACCAGTGCTGTCGAGGCCAATCCGGAGCTATTAAAATCATGTTTGGCTTGTCCTGTCTGACCTTCAGGAGTACCTTTGGGAGGAGAGGCAGAGGTGGAAAGGCATACACATGAAGATTGCTCCAATTGAATGAGAGAGCATCCACTTTCCAAGCTGTGGGATGAAACCTTTTTGTGCAAACCTTTGGCAGCTGGTAATTTAGTGGAGAAGCGAACAGATCTATGTCTGGAGTTCCCCATAACACTGTCAATTTCTGAAATACATGAGGATCCAATTTCCACTCGTGGGGATCCATAATTTGTCTGCTCAACATATCTGCTAAGGAGTTCTGTGCTCCTGGCAGAAACCTTGCCTGAAGATTTAGCTGTAAACTGAGAGCAGTCTCCCACAAAATCATTGCTTGTCTGCATAGAGGGTAAGAACGCGTTCCCCCTTGCTTGTTGATGTACCACATGACAGTTGTGTTGTCTGTTAGAATCAACACCTGCCCGGGAAGAAGTAAATCCTTGAAAGCTATTAATGCAAATTGGACTGCTAACATCTCCTTCAAGTTGATATGTAGATGTTGAAGTCTGGCAGGCCATGTGTCTTGTACCCATTTTCCATTTAGATGAGCTCCCCAAGCTTTGTCTGAGGCATCTGTCATTAGAATCTGACTCGCCTCTGGCCGGGTCACAGAGAGTCCCTTGTTTAGGTGACATTCCTGAGCCCACCACAAAAATTCCTTTTGAATGCAAGGTATTATCTGAATGACAGTGTCCATATCTTGGCAGTGCTGTGTCCATACATTTTTGAGATACCATTGTAGCTTCCTCATATGCAGTTTGGCATTGGGAAGTACCAGAATACAAGATGCCATGAACCCCAAGGCTTGAAGGACTGTCCTTGCAGTCAGCCTGGACTGACGAGATAATTGGTGGAAGTAAAGAGAAAGAGTCTTTTGTTTGTCTGGGGTCAAAAAGGCCATCTGGGATGCTGTATTCAGTCTCACACCCAGAAAGCACATGTCCTGAGAGGGTACTAGACTGGACTTTATTTCGTTCACAGAATACCCCAGGCATCTTAACACTGCCATCACATACTGTAAATGATGAAGAAGTTCGTCCTTTCCTTGGGCCAGAATCAGGCAATCGTCCAAATAAGGATAGATTTGTATTCCTCTTAGCCTGAAGAAAGCTATCACTGGAGCCAGAACCTTCGTGAACACTCTGGGTGCAGTAGATAAGCCAAAGGGCAATGCAGAGAACTGATAATGAGAAGTCCCAGCCCGAAAACTCAGATACTTCCTGCAACTGAGCCTGATAGGAATATGAAGGTAAGCCTCCTTGAGATCCAGAGTCACCATCCAGTGATCTTTGCCCAGCAGAGGTAAAAGCTGTTGTAACGTCAACATTTTGAACTTGGGAATGTCCAGATATGTGTTGAGGATAGACAAATCCAAAATCGGTCTCCACGTGTTCCCTTTCTTTGGTACTAGAAACAGGCGAGAATAAAATCCTAGGCCCACTTCTGGCAGCGGGACCAGTTGTATGGCCCCTATTTGAAGTAGTAGAGAAATTTGTTTGTGAGCCTCTAGTCTTTGCTGAGGAGGAACGTCCGGCATGCCTTTGAAAGGAGGCAAGGTATGGAAATAAAACTTGTAACCTTGGTGTATGATATCCAATACCCATTTGTCTTGGGTAATCAAATCCCAATTTTCCTTGAAGAGTGCCAACCTTCCTCCCAAAGGTGCTGCCAGGCAAGAAGGATCTGGCAGCTGAAAAGGTAGGTCATTGGGCCTGTTTACGAAAGGACTGGCCCCTGCCCTCACCCGAAGATTGTGCAGGTGAACTCCCTGTTCTAGGTCTGAAAGAACTCTGAGCTCTGCCCCTACCACGTCTAGATCTACCCCTAGACTGAGAATCATAAGAAGGATACGTCCACCCCTTAGCAGGCCAATTCCTACTAAACTTGAGGCTGAACTTGCAAAAATCTTTAACAGCCTGCATAGACTTAGCCTTGTCTTCCATTTTCTTCAAGACTGACTCCACAGGTGAACCAAACAACACATCAGACTGCAAAGGAGCATCCAAAATCCTTGTCTTAACATGGTCAGATAAAGTCTGATCCTTTAGCCAGGCGTGCCTGCGAAGAACTGAACCAGTGGCAGCCACCCTAGACGAGGCCTGTACAGCATCAAAACCACATTGTAATGAATGCTTACCCACCTGTTCAGAGACATGCACCAAATCTTGTAATTCCTTACACTCAATGCCTTCCGCCAGAGCATCCACCTTAGACTTCAATTTAGAAAGAAGAAAGTTTTGATATTTCAACATATGAAACTGGCAATTCAAAGCCCTCATAGCTAAGGTAGAAGATGTATAGACCTTCTTTCCCCATCTATCCAAAGCTCTGGCCTCTTTATCTGGAGGAACCGGATTTTTTACAACAGAGGCCTTGACACCCTTAGGTCCTTGACTAATAGTTTCTGGGTCCGCCCTAGGACTCTTATAAAGATATTTATGAGCCTCAGGCACCCTGTAATACCTATCCGGTTTAACAGGAGCAGGAGGCAGAGAATCAGGATTAAGTGAAGCCTCTGCAAACACATCTTCCACAACATCCAGAACAGGGGGTATAGCCAAGGGCCTATGTTGGGGTAAAAGCAAAAATTCCCTAAGCCTTTTCCGGGAATCAGAGAAGTCCTGACCTTCCCACTTAAAATGTTCTCTCATAGAATGAAGTGTCTCTGAAAAAGAAAAATCCTCTGGAGGAGAAGCAGAAGGAGTAGAATCATCTGCCTCAGAATCAGAATAAGGAGAGTACTCCTGCAAGTCTTCAGCCGAAGACTCTGAAACATCCGAAGCCTGCTCAAAACTTCCCAACTCAGGCTCCACCCTAGGCCTCTTATCAGGAGGGGGCAAAGAACCTCTAATCAGAGTAATCAAATCTTCTGCCATTTTAAGCATGTGCTTCTTGGGCACAGACCCTGCTGAACTAGGAGTGACACCAACAGAAGCTAAACCTGGCCTGCCTCTGGGAGAAGCCTTGGAAACAGAAGGAGAGGGCCTAACCACCCTAGGAAGGGAGAGGAGTACAGTAACTTGAGAAGCCCCTTCAGCCTGACCTGCCTCCTGAGAGGCCACATCCTGCAATATCAAAGTCTCCCCCTGAGACTCCAGAGAAGCCTCCGTCGGAACCACGGTTCCACTGGCGCCTCTAAAGAACCGGCGTCCGGAGCGGACGACTCATCTTGCCTGGGTTTAACAGTTTTGTCTTTGCGCTTCTTAGAAGCGGGCGGAGAATCCGGCGGCATATTATAATTGCACCGCTTCTGAAGACCAGCCTAGCACAATCTAACCTTCGGCAATAGTGCGCTTATTGAACCTAGCACAAAAGCGACACCCCACAACGCCGTGCTCAGGCCCCAAACAAGGAATACACAAGGAATGATAATCCCTATGCGGTATCTGTTTCCCACAAGAAATACAGTTATTCACTTTTTCTGACATCCGGTAAAACACTGAGCCAAGAAAAACAAAATATTCCCCAACGGGTACTTAGCCAACTTGGATTCGGTCTGAAACTCCGAACTCGAAAAATTTCAGAGCGAGCGGCACTTGCAACGCTGCTTCTGCATCGGACCATGCGGCAAAAAAGACTGAGGATATGACGTCGGTCATGCGCATTTGTACCCTGACGTCCTGATGTCAGTTTTATGCGCCTTGACCGACGTCAGCCTTATACTTTGGTATTCGGGCCGACCGAGGACAGCGGACTACCCATATGTAAGGACTGCAGCAATGTGAGATGAAGAACATCTCCACTGCCAGTCATGAGCGGACAGGTGATCTGCTGTGGTGACCCCTAACCGGGAAAAGCCGAAAGAAGAAGACATACGATGTTAATCTTATAAAATTACTTTTTTTTCCCCAAGGAACAGTACTAAACAAAACAAAAAATCTTAACTGATTGCTGTTGTAACATAAAATACAATAATTTTATCCATGCTGGCAAAGGAAAGCCACTGACAACTCATGCTTACCTCTTGATGCAGTGCCTCCACCGGGACTCCTCTTGGCAGTCAGTGGACGGCTACAAGAAAACAAATCAATAAAATGAATTGGGACTCAAAATGTGCAAAAACTTTATAAATATACAGCTTTCTAATCCAAAATTTGTGCTTTAAAAAGATACTCTAAACTGTGCTGATCACATTGAAAGACTCACAAGCCTTTATTTACAAAGTCTTCATTTACTGGCAGAGATAAAGCCTTTTTCTTTTGAATGCCAGGTCTCTTGTTTTCCTAGCAGTTATATAACCAAGTTCCAGGCTGTCTTAAGCTTTATTATTAACTGTGCCTTTTGCAATGGCAACCTTGCTCACAGTATAACTAGCATACCAACCAACATTCCCAATGCCAACAAAAACAGAAAAAGTAATGAACATGGGGGAAAGACAACACTTCTGCCTTGTTCTTTTATTCAAGCACATGCTTGCTGGAGAGGAACCTTCCTACCTTAATTCTTGCCTCAGACTATTCACATATCTTCCTAATTAACCCTATTACTTTAAAAACAAATATAAAGTATTTAGAGAGTAGACGCTGAAAAACTTTTAGTTATGTACTTACCATAACGATAGATGTATGTGATCCATCTCGCCTACATTCATTACTGACGGGCTCGGAGCCAAGATTCGGCTCCGACTCGGCCACTATAACTAGCACGAAGTCTCTCATTGGCTGGCTAACCCTGTATCCCAGGATGCATCACGCCCAAACCCCCAGATCTTGTTTGCCCCAATATTATTTTCCCACATACACCACACCACAGGATATATATGTAAGAGGAGAGAAAAAATAATATCCTCAGAGGAATCAGAATACAAGTTTCCTCCAAGTCCAACAGGTAGGGGGAAGGAGGGCGTAGAATGTAGGCGAGATGGATCACATACATCTATCGTTATGGTAAGTACATAACTAAAAGATGTAATGTGATCCTATCTCGCCTACATTCATTACTGACGGGACAGCGTCCCTAGCACCTAAATCCCGGGAGGCTCACTGGAAAACACTCCTGAGCACTGTAGAATCAAAGGAAGCCTGACCTCTAGAGGCCACGTCCAGTTTGTAATGAGAAATAAAGGTATGTGGAGAAGTCCAAGTAGCCGCTGCACATATCTAATCTATGGATAGTCTAGCATGAAAAGCCACTGAAGTTGGCATAGCCCTGGTACAATGCACCTTAACTGGAAAGGGAAGATCCTTACCTGCTAATGCATAAATAAATGAGATGCAGTCTCTAATCCACTTAGCTATGGTGCTCTTAGTTACAGATCTGCCAATTCTATTGTCTGAAAAGGACACAAACAACTGATCTGATTTCCTCTCCTGTTGTGTCCTATTTAAATAAAACCTCAGTTGTCTATGCACATCCAACTGGTGAAATTTGTATTCCGCTTTGTTGGAAAACCGTGGAAAAAAAGACCAGAAGCTCAATAGATTGGTGGAGACAAAGGGCAGAAGACCTTAGGGAGAAAAGAAGGATTAAGTCTCAGAGATACTCTGTCCTTATGAAAAATTAAATAAGGAGGTTTAACAGAAAGGGCTTGAAGCTCCGATACCCTTCTGGCTGAAGTTATGGCTACCAAGAAGGCAGTCTTCCATGACAAAAATTTCAATTCGCAGGAGGCTGCCAGCTCAAAGGGAGAAGACGACAAAGCTCTGAGCACCACATCTAAAGCCCATGGCAAGATGGGTTGCGAAACCGGAGGGCGAAGCAACCAGGCTCCTTTCAGAAAGGCTTTACACAGCTTATGACCCATGAGGGAAGGCTCATGTGCAACATGATAACTGGGGATTGCTACCAACTGAACGTTTATAGTGGAGGCAGCAGAGCCCTGTCTAAAGAGTGTTGCTAAGAAATCTAACACTGCTGACACAGGGGCTGTAAGGGGATCAAGATCACATTGCTGAGCCCAAATTGCAAATCTCTTCCATTTACTAGAGTATATTTTCCTAGTAGAAGACTTGTGGGAGGAAGACAGAATATGTACTACTTCCGGGGTAAAGATATGCTGTCTGACTAAAGTCAGAAGTGGAGAAGCCATGCAGCGAGCTTGAGTGTTCGTAGGGATGGATGGAGCTGTCCCAACTGATGAGTCAATAGGTCTGGAGCTGGGTCCAGAATCCAAGGACCATCCACCGCATACTTCTGAAGGAAGGGGAAACAAACGTGACGGGGCCAGTGTGGTGCGATCAAAATCATCTTGCTTCCCAAGCAGGTGGCCTTCTGAATCACTCTTGGTAGAAGAGGGACCGGCGGGAAGGTGTAGAGCAGACCGGAGGGCCAATTGTGGACTAGAGCATCCCTGGGTGACTCCCCCTGTGGGGGGATCAGAGTGAAAAAATTGCTGCACTTTGCATTCAGGGGGCTGGCAAAGAGGTCGCAGCAGGGAAGGCCCCACTTGGAGAAGATCTGAGCAGCCACTCTGTCGTTCAGGGACCACTCGTGAGGCATCAGAATAGCTCTGCTCAGCCTGCCTGCTATCACACTGGACTTCCCCGGAATGTGCGTTGCTACTAGAAAGCGCTGGGAAGCGATCGCCCAGTTCCACACTCTCATGGCCTCCCTGCAAATGAGGTAGGACTTGGTTCCTCCCTGCTTGTTCAGATACCAGACAACCAACATGTTGTCGGAAAGAATCGCAATAGTTCCCCTGGGAAGAGAGCTGTGAAGTGCCTGCAACGCTAGAAGCACAGCTCTCATCTCTAGAACATTGATATGCAAGTGAACCTCGTGGTCTTGCCACATACCTTGTACCGTCTCGCCCAGATAATGCCCCCCCCCCACCCTATCTGGGAGATGTCCGTGGTTACTGTGGCAATAGGGGACGGGAGGCTCAAGGGTCTCGATTGGATGAGAGAAGCCACCAACGCAGATACTGCCGGCATCTCTCCGTGATGAGAATCGGATGGGACAAGGGGCGTTCCTGATATAACCACTGGGCCGAAAGGAGCCACTGAAGTATTCGCATGTGTAACCTGGCTAGGGGAACTAGGAGAATGGTAGCCGCCATTGATCCCAACAAATGAAGAACCATCCTGGCTTGGGCTTTTTCCCGGGGTAGTAATGCCAGGACTTGGGCCTGTAACACTTTTATTATCTCTGTCGGTAGGAAAGCTCTCATCTCTACAGAGTCTAGCTCTACACCGATAAAGGCAACACGCTGTGATGGCAGCAATACAGACTTTGCCCAGTTGAATGAAATCCTTAGAAGATGGCCCAATTTGACAGTAGCTCTTTTGGCTTGAACAAGTAAATGCCTGGTGGGGGCAGTGAAGAGCCAGTCGTCTAGATAAGGAAACACCTGGAATCCTAGACGTCTCAGATGAGCTGTCACCACTGCCAGACACTTGGTGAACACCCTGGGGGCTGTGGTGAGACCAAAGGGCAGGGCCCGGAACTGAAAATGACTGGCTCCCAGCCGGAAGCGTAAATGATTCCTGGAAGCCTTGTTTATCTTGATGTGATAATAGGCATCCTTGAGATCGAGGGAGCACATCCATACTCCTTTTTCCAGCAATGGGAAAATGGATTGCAAAGTGACCATTCGGAACTTGGACTTCTTTACAAAGCGGTTTAGACGGCTGAGATCCAGAATGGGTCTCAAGTCCCCTGTTCTTTTTGGCACCAAAAATAACCTTGAGTAAGTTCCTAATCCGATCTGGTCTGCGAGGACTGGTTGGATGACTCCTTTTTCTAGCAGCTTTGAGACCACTATTGCTGCCTGATCCCGTTGACTGGGTGGATCGTCCAGGATTTTTCTTGATGGTGGGGGGGCGACGAATAAAGGGAATGGTGTAACCTCCGGTGATGATACGAAGCACCCATTGATCCTGAGTGATGGACTCCCAGGCCTGAAGATGCTCCGAAAAATGACCCCTGACTGGCTCCGGAGACGCACAGTCGGGTAATCCCTCAGGGACGTTGGTAGGAGGAACCACGAAAGGACTCGCGGTCTCCTGTATTGCGGGGGCCTCCACCGCCTCTAGGGTGACGTCTTCCATTAAAATTCCCCCCTCCTCTGCCCCTGGAGGGGGGGGGGTCACTTTGATGGGCAGGGAAAGACTGAGACTTTCTGAACCACATTTTCCCTCCTCTCTGAGCCTTGGGGTAAGGTCTAGAGGGAAGCGAAAAACAGGCCCCAATGGCAGACAAAGTCTTACCCTCTTGCTCACATCTAGTGAGGGTGTCTTTCACTTTGGGTCCAAAAAGGGAGGACCCATCGAATGGGGCGTCCGTGAAAGAAGACTTGAAAGCCTCCGCAAAATGACACAAGCGCATCCAAGCTTGCCTCCTGAGGGCTACGCCCGAACTCGCTGCTCTACCCACCCCCTCGGCTGCATAAGATATGAGCCTCATGGACGAGTTGACGATGGAAGAAAGGGTAGACAGCTGGGCGTTAACAGACTGGGCCAACGCCTCAGGCAAGTTACCAGACAGGGTATCTCCCAACTCCTTTATGAGATCCCTTTGGAGCCGCGTAAAATGACCCAAGTAATTCAGCGACCGCAAGGTAAAGGTCGCTGAAGACAGGGTACGCTTCCCATACCTATCCATACTCCTACACTCCTTATTAGGAGGATGGATGGAAGTAGAAGCCTCTGCCACGTCCTGCTGAGTGGAAGACACCACCACCATAGCATCCATAGGTACTCCCTTGGTCAAAAATTCTTTCCCAGGAGGCGCAGATAAGAACTTATTGGGGCGGCTAGGAACTGGCTCCACAGAGTCAGGGTGTTCCCACACCCTTCGACAAATAAGATCCAATAATTCATTGAAGGGGTGAGACACCCAGGAGGTGGAAGGCTGGGCTCCGAAGGCCTTGAGGAACACAGACTCCTCCTCAGAAGGGTTTTTGGATGGCCAGTCGCCCCGCTGTCTCAAGATCTCCAGGATATCGGAGAACGAGACATCATCAGAGGACGACTTTGAGGACCCTTTCTGCATCATCGAGGTCGGTGTCCGAGGTGACAGACTCATCTGGGGAGTCTACGTGCTTCCTCTTACACAACTTCTTCCTGGGAGGCTCTTCAGGCACAAACTCTGAAGGGCCCTAAGAATGTAGGGGACCACACATGGAGGTATCCTCAGGCCTAGGAGCCCCGCTGTCCAGAGATAGGGGGGCACCAGAAGCTCTAGTCGCAGCATCTAGGGAAGGAGTTGCTGATTTAGGTGAAGTCACTATGGACTTGGCCAGTGCGTTCCTCATAGCCTCGAAGGCAGGTCCACCAGAATCGGACGAAAAACCCACCTCCGAGACCATGACCGGAGTCGGGGTACCCCTAGCCGAAGCACCAAGGGGGAGACTCAGAGCTGCGGTCTGAAGCCCCGATGTATCCCCCTCGGGTTCGACTGAGGACACCCGAGTACCAAAACCTGTAGAAGGAATGGAAAAGGTTGGAGCCGATGTCGGATCCGAAAGACTAGCAGGAGGTTTCGGAGCCGACCCAGGGACTTCACTCGATTCGGCAGACTCCAGCTCCAACGACACCGAGGTTGTCGGAGGAGGAAGAAACGGAATCGATATAGTAGCTAGCTCTGGAGCAGACTGGGCTGGAGCTGAAAATAATTTAGTTAACACTGGCGATTGGAGGAGCCTCTGGACCACCCTATCGACATCCGAATCCGAGAGCCTGGAGGACTTGGAGGAGACAGATGGGGGTCGAGAAACCTTCTCTGTCGGAACAGAGACAAGACTGGGGGAATGGCTCCGAAATGGCTCCAAAAGGATCGGAGCCGAAGCAGGCTCGAGAAAGTACAGTTTTGTACCTACCATAAATGTAGATGTCCGAGAGACATGCAACTGCAGTCATAACATGTGGGTTGTCCTGCCTCAGGCAGCCCTCGGTCGGCCGGATTCCAAAGTCTGGGTCCGACATCGACTGATGTCGCATTCCTCTCCGACGTCAGAGCGGCTGGAGTATATAAGCATCAGCCGACGCCATTTTCTTCAGTGTTTCTTGCCCCAGATGCCAGGTGCCCTCCAAGGAAGGCTGTAATCAAATTGGAAGACAAAAACAGGATTCCAAACAAATACATGAGCAATACAACAAATACACCATAACAGATATCCCCAGCTAAGAGAGAGAGGGATAGGAGTGGACCCTAAGCATAGAGGGGTATGGAGGGAGGACCGACTGCAGTTGCATGTCTCGGACATCTACATTTATGGTAGGTACAAAACTGTACTATGTCCTTCAAGAATGCAACTGCAGTCATAACATGTGGGTAGAATACCATAGCTTAGCTGGGCGAGGAGGTATGCTCTAGGAAAGAGATGGTGTGGCAATCAAACCCTGCAGGACTGCTGAAGCAAAGCCTGCTCTGGATCTGGAGTATAGGGGGAGATTGTAGTGTTTTGAGAATGTATGCACGGAGCTCCATGTAGCAGCTTCTAGAATGTCCTTTGTAGGCACCCCTCTTAAAAATGCTGTAGAGGTGGCTGTAGCTCTGGTGGAATGTGGTCTGACATAGGCTGGAACAGTCTTTCCATGAAAGGAATAACAGAATCTGATGCAATGTCCAATCCATTTAGAAATAGTCTGTTTTGAAATTGCTTTTCCTTGGTCTGCAGGCGTAAGCTACAAAAGCTGTTCAGACTTCCTACTGGCCTTGGTTCTGTCCAGGTAGTATCGAAGTTGTCTATGAATGTCCAAGGTATGTAAAATCTTTCCCTTATTCTCAGGATTGGGGAAGAAGGCAGGCAGATGGATGGCTTGATTTAGAGAAACCCTAGATACCACCTTTGGCATAAAGGTAGGGTTGGTCCTTAATGAAACCCTGTCTCTGTGGAAAATAATAAAGGGTGGTATTGCCATTAGGGCCTGTAGTTCCGAAACCCTTCTTGCTGAGGTAATTGCCAACAGGAAGGCTGTTTTCCATGAGAGAAATTGCAAGTCAACTGAAGCTGCTGGCTCAAAAGGAGGAAGAGTCAGTTTTTCTAAGACAAAATTGAGGTCCCAGGCTGGCACTGGGGCCTTTCTTGCTGGCTTAATGTTCTCGATTCCCCTGAGGAATTGCCTTAGTAAGGGGGTGAGAAAAAACAGGAGGATCAGTGTTGTATCTGGCTGAAATAGCAGATGCATGTATTTTTATTGACGAATATGATAGGCCACTCTAACATATCTGCCAAATATTCCAAGATAAGTGGGATGTTCAACAATGATGCATCATGCCCTTTGCTGGTATTCCAATTGCTGAATCTTTTCCACTTTGCTAAGTAGACCTTTCTGGTGGATGGTCTTCGAGCCTCTGTTAGTATCCTCTGGACTTCCTTGGAGAGAGGTAAGATGAATGTATTTATGGGATCTCCCAGGCTGTTAGCTGCAGAGTTTGAAGGTTTGGATGCAGTGTTTCGAAATTGTGCTGAGTCAAAAGTAGAGGCCACTGAGGGAGGGCCCACCTCCTGGTGTGACATATGCTCCGTAGTAGTGGGTACCTGTGTTGTCTTGGCCAATCCGGAGCTATTATAATTCCCTTGGGCTTCTCTGCTTTGATCTTTAGTAATACTGAGGTCATCAGTGGCAGAGGTGGGAATGCATAGATTGCTAGGGAGCTCCAGTTGAATGAAAGAGCATCTATTTTCCAAGCCTTTGGATGGTATGTCCTTGTGCAAAATTTTGGTAGTAGATGATTGAGGTGAGAGGCAAATAGGTCCACTTCTGGGTTGCCCCATGTCGAAGTGAGTTGTCTGAAAGCCTTCGGATGCAACTTCCACTCGTGTGGATCTGTGAAATTCCTGCTTAGGCTGTCTGCCAACACATTGTCTTTTCCCGGAACAAACTGTGCTTGCAACTGGATGTTTAGACTCAGTGATTTCTCCCAAAGCTGCATTGTCAGTCTGCAAAGGGGATAAGAGTGAGTGCCCCCCTGCTTGTTTATGTACCACATCACTGTGGTGTTGTCTGTCCATATCATTAAGTGACCTTGCTGGAGTTGGTTTTGAAAAGCCTCGATAGCATGCATTACTGCCAGCATTTCCTTTTGATTTATATGCAGATGTGTTTCCTTTGGAGACCATTGTCCTTGTATACATCTACCTTCCATGTGCGCCCCCCATCCGAGGTCTGAGGCGTCTGTAGTCATGGTCTGTGTTATCTGTGGTTTTTTGAATGACAAACCTGTGTTTTTCTGGCTCACCGAAGCCCACCATAGGAATTCCTTTTGTAAGCATGGGATGAGTGGTATGATTGTCTCCAAGTTGTTGCTGTGCTGAGACCAAACGCTTTTTAGGTACCATTGAAGCTTTCTCATGTGTAGTTTTGCTAATGGAACCAGTAGGATGCAGGATGCCATGTAACCCAAGGCCTGTAGGACTCTCCTTGCAGTCATCTGGGTGAGTTTTGCTAAATCTTTGAAGTATTGAGTTAAATTCTGTTGCTTGTCTTCTGTCAGGTAAGCCATTTGAGAGGCTGTGTCTAGTTTGGCTCCTAAGAAGATTATTTGCTGGGATGGCTTCAGTCTTGACTTTTGGAAGTTGACTGTGTATCCCAGAGCTTGAAGTAATCGTATGACATATTCCAGATTTTTTGTCAACATCAATTTTTCGTCCGCTTGTATGAGGCAGTCGTCCAGGTACGGATAAATTTGTATACCCTGCAATGAGCAATTACTGAAGCCAGGCATTTTGTAAACACTCTGGGCGCAGTAGATAAGCCAAATGGCAATGCTGAGAATTGATAATGCTCTGGCCCTGCAAGAAATCTGAGGTATCTTCTGCAACTGTGTCTGATAGGGACATGCAGGTATGCCTCCTTGAGGTCCAGAGTAATCAGCCACGACTCCTTGCCCAGCATGGGAAGGAGTTCCTGGTAGAGTCAGCATTTTGAACTTTGGTACTATGAGAAAGGTGTTTAATGCGGACAAGTCCAGTAATGGTCTTCATTGAGTTTCTTTTCTTGGAACAAGGAACAGGTTCTTGTTGTGGAACTCTTTCTATTGCTTTCATTTGAGTTAGCAGAGAGACTTGCTTGATAGCCTCTGTCCTTTGATGTTGTGGTAGATTTGGCATGCCTTGTTTTCTTGGTAAGGTATGGAAATGAAACCTGTACCCTTGGTCTATAATGTCCAAAATCCATTTGTCCTTTGTCAGTCTGTGCCAGTTTTCTGCAAACAGAGATAATTTCCCGCCCAAGGGAGCTTCCAGTTGTTCCCTGGTAAGCGGTAGTAGAGGAAAGTCATTGAGATTGTGGTTGTTGGGCAGGAGAAACCCCTGCGTCACCTCTTTGGTTTCCTGGCTGCCATTGACGTCCCCTGTAAGGGCCTCTGTATTGGCCTCTTCCTCGGCCACGTCTGTTCTTACCCCTTTGAAACTTTTCTGGATTAGGAAAGGACCAGTTTTTTGAAGGCCAATTCCTACTGAATCTGGGGGGTTGAACCTGGAGGAAATCCTTTACAGTTTGAACTGATTTTGCTTTTTCTTCGATGGTCTTTAGTACATCCTTAGCATTTGCACCAAAAAGCTTGTTCTTTTCCAAAGGTGCATCCAGAAGCTTTGCTTTTACATGATCTGGTAGAGGTTGATCTTTTAACCAAGCATGCCTTCGCATCACTGCCCCTGTCATAGCTGCCCTACATGAAGCTTCCAGTGCATCATATCCACACTGCAGGAAGTGATTGCTTACTTGCTGAGTGTTATGTACAGCTTCCTGCAAAGTCTTCCTGTCTAAAGGATCAGGAGAAGCTAGTGTTTTTTGTAAATCTTCTAAAAGATAATCCTGATATTGGAACATATGAAAAAGGCAATTTAAAGCTCTCATAGATAAGGTAGTGGAAGTGTAAACCTTTTTACCCCATCTCTCTAATGACCTTGCTTCCCTGTTGGAGGGTAAAGGGTTTTTTGAAGTGGAGGCTGAAACTCCTTTAGGCCCCTGTGAAATAGTTTCCAAATCAACAGTATGGGCCCTGAATAAATGGGAATGAGTTTCAGGGACCCTGTAATACCTGTCTGGCTTGGCTGGTGCAGGAGGGAGAGTATCAGGGGTAGCACTAGAATCAGAATACAAATCATCCAGAACATCAAAGTACAGGAGGAATAGCTAAGGGCCTGTGCTGAGGCTTCTTAAAGAAAGTCCTAAGGCGTTTCCTGGAATCAGAATATTCCTGGCCCTGCCACTTGAAATGTTCCCTCATGGTGTGCAGAACTTCCCCAAAGGAAATATCCTCAGGTGGGGAGGCCGAAGGTATGGAATCTTCTGCATCTGAGTCCTCATAGGTCTGGAAGAGCTCTTCCTGGCTATCAGAGTGGACAGAGCCCTCAGAGTCTTCATCTGAAGGAGTAGGGTCAGAGGGTTCAACCCGGGGCCTTTTATCAGGAGGAGGCTGGGATGCTCTCTCTGGATGGGTCTGCAAACCTCTAATCATGGAAATTAAATCAGCAGCCATGGACATAATTTGTGTCTCTGGAGTCGGCTGAGGTAAAGATCTAGAAGTAATATGCTTTGTTTTGCTGGCTGCCTTAGCCCTAGTGTAGGCCTTAATAGACATGGCCATAGGAGGCCTGGCAGCTCCATCGCAGGAGTGACCTTGTCTACAGCAATGGTCTCGGCATTTCCTCGGTTTCGTATCCGGAGGAAAATCTATAACTGGCGCCGGAGTAATGTCTGGAATTGAGTCGCCGGTACGCGGTGTCTTCGGTTCGGAGCCGTGGAGAGACCGTCTCAGAGGGAACCGGAGCACTCGCGCTAGATTTTGGCGTGGAGTCGGTAGTAGACGCGGGAAGAGGATGTCGGTCCCGGTCTTTTCGCTTTTTGGGAGTTTGCGATGTCGGAAGATCCGACGGCATGGTATAAGCAAATTTATCGCCGAAAAAGTCTTCAGTGAACTCCGCCCGGCGCCTGAGAGTGCGCTTGTTGAAGCGAGCACAGGCTACACAGGCCGAGACGTCGTGGTCTGGGCCCAGGCAAGGGAGGCAGTAAGAGTGGAAATCCTTATGAGGTATTTGTTTACCACAAAAAAGACAATTGTTAACTTTTTCAGTAATTTCTGACATCGGCTGAGGCAAGAAAAGGTCCCCAACGGGGTACTTAGCTTTTTTGATGACTTTGGTATCGTAGAATACAGGAGCTGAAAGACCGGCACTTGCGAACTGCTTCTGCTTTGGGCACCACGCGGCAAGAAAGACTGAAGAAAATGGCGTCGGCTGATGCTTATATACTCCAGCCGCTCTGACGTCGGAGAGAAATGCGACATCAGCCGACGTCGGACCCAGACTTTGGAATCCGGCGGACCGAGGGCTGCCTGAGGCAGGACAACCCACATGTTATGACTGCAGTTGCATTCTTGAAGGACATCTACCGCAACCTCCTTCGGCGCAGACGACTGTGGAACTGACGAAAGCCAACCCCGCAACAGACAATACTTCCTGCGGCTCCTAGACCAGTGGAGCCGAGGAAGGAGACATAGCCTTGGACAGTACTTCCTGCGGCTCCGAGACCAGTGGAGCCGAGGAAGGAGATGTAGTTTTAGACCTTTTCTCCGGAGGCTCCGATGAACTAGTCTGAGCCGGAGACTTCATTTTAGACTTTGACCTGGATTTCTCAGAGGGAGGAGAAGACGCCAAAGTTTCCTCTAAGGAGGGTTTAATCAAACCCTTGAGGATAAGTTTATTTTTTCTCTCCTGTAAAACCCTGGCAGAGAAGGCATGACTCGCACTGCAGGATTCCTGCAAGTGTATGGCACAGAGACAATATACACAGATGGCGTGGCCATCAGTCAGCAACATCTTATACGCACATTTGGCGCATTTTTTAAAGCCAGATGGCTTATGTTCTTTTGGTTCCTTGCCCGACATAAGGAACACAATCCACAAGTAGAGCAACAATATTTCGAATTTAAACAATAAATCACACGAAGCACACTCAGCAACACAAGGTAGGGAGGGATGAAAGGGCTCTAACTTAAACGCTCGAACACTAACACAAGATAGGGCAAAGGCCCTCTAACTCAAATGGGCCTATCCCACCAAACAGAAGGATTAACCAATAAACAAACGCAATCAGTCACAACAATGGATACAACAGACAACGTAGCTGTTAGAATAGCTTTTTTTTTGGTATAATAACTCGAAGCTATAAGTTCAAAAACAAAAGAGAGGGTACTGTCCACAGCCAAGTCGAGACCACATCGTTACTCTAGGAGCAGCAAACGAGATCTGGGGATTTGGGTGTGATGCATCCTGGGATACAGGGTTAGCCCAGCCAATGAGAGACTTCGTGCTAGTTATATAGTGGCCGAGTCAGAGCCGAATCTCGGCTCCGAGCCCGTCAGTAATGAATGTAGGCAAGAAAGGATCACATTACATCTATAATCCACTGACATACTACAAAAACAGGTATCAGTCTTGCTGTAAGCCACATTAATTTTACTTTTTGGATAATAGATCAAAAAAATTCTAATTGTTTAGGTTTTGATGCATCTTATGGTTGCTCAATTAGAATTTTGTCCTGATAAAGTACCAGTAAGTAATATGAACAAAAGTGCTTAATGATTAACTATTTTCCTGTGTGTGATGTGTCCATTGGCATTAGTCATCTTTTTTTTTGGTACCTTAACTTTTAAAGTCAGGTTGGTACTGTATTTTTTTAACCCTATTATTATACAGAATGCAAATGCTTCCACTGTCCTGTCGAGTGCATCAAACTCCTTCTCCACATTAAAACTCCAGTAAAAATAACAGTGTTTTATAAAATACTACCCTCTAGATTAGTCACCACTGTTCTATTAAAGTTGTCAAATGTTTCGCTCCCATACACAAAACAAGCATAATCTTTATCTATCAATTTTAGCAATTATCACTGCTATTCTGTTAACTAGCATAGACAAACGGGTCTAGGACTATTCACTGAAAGCACATTTCACTGAAAGTCAAATGACTGTGCACAAATCACTGAAAGCTCAATTCACTGAAAGTTATATAATGCCTTTTCTCCCCTGTTATGCGACCCTAGAGTTGGTATATATAGTAAGGGGATGTGTGGGGGGGTACCACCCCATACATATTTTGGATACATATTAAGTTCAGAAAAGAGTAATTTATTGGAATTGCAAGTATCCATGTATATAGTTCAAAATATTTAAAATAGGTGGGGGGCTACGCTACCCACACACCCCCTTACTATATATACTAACTCCAAGGTCGCATAACAGTGGGGATAAGGCCATATACAACTTTCAGTGAATGTGTTTCAGTCAATTGTGTTTACAGTGAATTGAGCTTTCAGTGAATTGTGCACAGTCAAATGTTTTTCAGTGAAACGTGCTTTCAGTGAATAGTCCTAAACCCAGACAAACGCATTACAAACCATAGTTTAAAACTTAAAAAGGTCTATGAAACTGGGTCATAAGGGTCTTTACACTACGGGTAAAACAGCCACCACAGCTTTCTTTCAAGACAATGGTACTCCACACCCTTTTTAAAATATTGTTAAAAAAAATCCAGATGTTTATCACCATCTTCCAAATGTATACAGGAATACATTACAACTGCATAAGTAAACTCACCATAACATTAGAAATTCAAATGTTTACAATTACAGCAGCCTTAGACATGTGGGTTATATTCTGCCAAGAATACAACAATCCAGCCAGCTTCCAAAACTTCAGGGCACCATCAATGCTCACAAACTGTCAGGTAGCTCCAAGCTGAGCTGACTAGAAGAGAAGTTCAGGCCTAAAGCCCATCAGAGCTTTCCTACCAACTAACAGAAAGTGGCTGAGCCCTGAAAGTACAGAGCTAGAAACAACAAAACAATAATTGTCCACACCCAGGCATAAAAACAAACAAACAAAAAAAAAACAAACAAAAGAAAACAAGGGGGTGGAGGGAGGGAGTGGCTACTGCAGCAGTGATCATTCAAACATCTACTGTTATGCTACATTTACTTTACACAACTGTCCTATGTTCGTCATACTGATCACTGACACAGTAACATTAGCTATATACATTGACCCTGCCTCGAATACTTTTGCTATGGTCAATACAGCAAAAGGGAATACTAGACAACCATTTGGAAACTTTTTTTTTTTTCACACAGGTTGCCCCTTCTTTTAACCTTCACAAGAAATGAACAATCGATTCACTGATCTGAAATATTTAGTTCAGTCAAGATACTACCAGAGTTGTCTGTGAATATCCAAGGTATGAAGTATCCTTTCACTCACATTTTTAGGTTCAGGTCAGAAAACGAGATTGGTAGTTTAGCTTAAAGTAAACTCGGACACCAATTCATGTAGAAAAGGAGGATTAGTTCTCAAAGAAACCCTGTCCCTATGGAAAATGAGATAGCTGTGACTCACCATAACAACTTTTGACTCAGATACTCTTCTTGTAGAGGTGAGAGCAATCCGAAAAACTGCTTTCCATGTTAAGAACCTCAAGTAAGCCAGGATAGCTGTTCAAATGGAGCAAATGTTAGCTTCTCTAACACATAATTAAGATAGCAAAGAGGGCCTAACCAGTCTTCTTGGAGGCCTCTTATACAAAATCCCTTTCAAAAATATTTTGACATGAGACTGCACTGAAAGAGGAAGATCCATGTCACTATAAGAATTGGAAATGCCTTCTGGACGAAATGGTGGCATGCCAGAGAGCATCTTCAGAAATATTTTCTACTTGTACTGGTGTTCCCAACATTTTTTTTATCATCATGCAATGATGGTTGGAACAATACAATGGCCTCAGGGAGTACAGCAGAAGGAGGTTTGCCTAAAAATCAGCGTCCTAATACAAAAGGCAACTCTTTTATCCAACTCTAATGCTGTTCAGAGTGGTTCTAGCATTAATACTGATTATAATAATGCTCTGGGGGGCTTGGCATTCAGACAAAGCTTCATTTTCTTTTCTGGAACAATTTATTCCCGTTGATTTGGATGCTTGTTCTTACAATGACAATATGAATAGACTTCATGACTATATGTTGAAATACAAGACCTTGTGTTTAGATAATAGTTACATGAAGGAATGTATTATTAACAGCATTGTACTGAAAGGACTAAAGGTATACAAGAATCCGAATAATGTAGTGGAAGGTTCTAAATTTCATAAGGAACTCATTAAAATTTTTGATTCCTGTGGTTTTTAAATCATGAAAGCCATAACCAGGGAGAATGAAAATGATATGGAAATGTTATTTAAACAGAGTGAGGTAGCAAATAATATTGTTATTAATGATTTACTATTTACTGTGGAAGATGAAAAAAATGAAATCTCAAAATATTAGAGCAAACACTGATGAGAGATGTGCAGTCTTTGTGAATAGAAAGTATAAAAAGTTAGAGAGAGAAAGAATTGAGTACAAGGAGTATAAAGTTACCCTAGACCTAAATCTTCTAAAGTGATATGGCATCATCATCATAACAATAATCTATATAGAAGTAGGAACAATGAGAGCAATGGGAGTTTTGTTGAGGGGAGGCTGTTCATCACAAAGGGAACAAAATGATAGAGATGACAATTGTAACAGATTTGACATTAATGACCCTTTAGAATCCCCCCCACTCACTGCTGAGGTCAGAAAGGATAAAAAACAGAAAAGTGATTTATTATAACTACAACAGGGGAAAGGTATCAATGAAAGAGAGGTACTGAATACAAGGTGATGTTTGAGTAGTGACAACAGAGTGGGACATGTGAATGACCCACAGGTAGACAGTGAAGTAATTAGAAAAGAAGGACTTAAGTTTTCCTACAAAAAATTTAATATTTTTAATTACAGCAGCATCGAGATCAATAAAACGTATTTCAGTTTACTTATGAAAGGGTTCAAGTTTATTCCTAGTAGGAAGAGTGCTATTAGTCTGGTATTAATTGATTTAAAATTATTTATTAGGAAAAACAACTTAGGACTTACTTTTTTGGATAGTTCTATGGTTAAAGATCAAGGGAATATCCTGAAAAAGAAAAGCACGTATAATCCTCTTGTACACCCACAACCAAAGAATTTTAAGATGGTGGTTGAGAAAGAACTCAGAAAGACTATAGAAGATAATAAAATGTATCCCAATCTCCCTTTAGAGGAAAGGACACTATTAGAGGAAATAAGAAAAAATAAGCATTTAAGGGTTATGAAACCTGACAAGGGAGGAGGGATAACTATTTTATATATTGGTAAAATGATACACTTACTAGAAGATGAAAACAAATATTCTAGAATCTCTAAAAATGAAATTAGTGTGGCATATTGCAAAATGGACCTTGTGTTGAAGGATTCATTGTTGGAAGGGAATGATTGATTCAGACACACGTAATTTTCTTTGGATGGAGAAACCCATTATACCCACTATCTCCGGGACACCAAAAATTCACAAGAACCAGGAAGATTCCCCCAATTCAGCCCACTGTGCTAATGGGTCAAACACATACCCTTTAGCAAAGTTTTTAGACCACAAGCTTAAAAAATGTAGACAGACCAAACAGGGATTCTTAAAGATTTGTGGGACTTCCTTTAGAGCTTAAAGACTGATTTATATGACAATGATTTCAAATGTGTTACAATTGATATTATTGACTTATTTTCTACACAGCATTGGATTAGAATGGTTTGAAGAGGCTTTGGTTGATTCACATAAGTTTAGTTTTAATGAATTTAAAACTTTAGAACTGACAGAACTTGTGTTAAGAAATAATTGTATCCATTTTGAAGGAGAGCTCTATAAACAGGAAAACGGGGTGGCAATGGGGGCATTCTGTGCACCCACTTTGCTAATAGTGCTTCACATATGGGAACAAAAGTATATTTTTAAATTCCTTTTATACACGATATTGGAGTTTTTATAAGGGCTACTTGAATGATACTTGTATTTTTTGGATGGTTACAGATCAAAAATTTATTGAATTTTTAGAATATATAGGGTCCAAAATTTACATACACGATTACTAGAGATTTGATAAATTATCTGGATGTCACTATACACAAAGTGGAAGACAGACAAGGTTTTAAATCTACTGTGTATTGCAAATATACCTTTTCAAACTTGTACTTGTATTACACTAGTGACCATCTATATATAAAGAAAATGAGTACTGTAAATGGGCAGTTCATAACAAGACTCTTTCCACAAAGGGGCAAACGTCCAGTCTCAGACAGGTTCAGTGCAAACTCACCCCCTCTCCCCTAAAGGAGAGATCCCAGCCGAGTGTAGCCGCCTCCATTCTCCTGTTTAATCTCAGCCTTACCACAGGATCGTGCCCCCAAGGAGCGAGACGCAAGCACTGCAACTGTGGTCCCACTCGGCAAAGGCCCGGCGGACGGGGTACCGTCACATACCATAAGCTTATCTAGTCTGCGCCAGATTGATATAAGGGTGGCGTAAGCACAAAAAATTGGGCTAATAAGGGTCTCAAGAATAGCCTTGGAAGAATGAGATTTTTTTGAATGAATGTATGAAACTCAAGAAAATGATTTAGAGAGAAAATACCCTTTGTAAATGTTAGAGGAAGTCATTGAGGAGATGAAACTGGGTAGGAAGGATAGACTTGCCCCGATTTTGGGGAAAGAAGGGGCTAATTTTACTCAAAGCAATACAGACAATGGCAGTGGCATAGGTAACTTTCAAAGGACCAAAGAAAGTAACATGGAATACAAAGGTGCCTTTGTCTAAAATTATAATAGTGACACAAACCTTATTAAGATAGTTATGATGAACAATTGGGATAAATTTGCTAGTTTTTCTGACCTTGAGGTGATCTTTAAAGACCCATTCAGTTTGTGTTTAGGAAGGGGCACAATATTAAGAACTATTACAGCACAACAAAATGAATAATCAAGTTTCTAACAAAAATTGGGTCAGCACATTTAAATGTGGAGCCTGCGCTCAATGCCCATATATAATTAACAAGGATTTGGTTCATATTAAAAGAAAAGATTGGTTTATTCAAGCAAGAGTCACAGCTAACTGCAATAGTAAAGGAATGACATACCTGGCTAAGTGCAAAAAATATGATGCCTTTTATGTGGGCAAAACTGAGCAGATGCTCAAGCGAAGAACTTATGAACACCTGTACAACATTAAGGCCAAGGTGATACCCAATGCATTGTATACACACACTAAGTTGTGAGCATGCTGAGTTTGCTTTCTTTGTGTTGGAGAAGCTCGTACAGGATGTGTGTGGAGGGGTCCTTGAGAAATAAAAATAGAGCACAGGGAGGTTGACTGACAATTAATTTTGGAAATCAATAGACCCCTGGCTTGAATGATTGTGTTTCCCTGGCCCTGGTCCTAAAACTAAGATTGGCTAGGTTATAACATTGTATGATTTTTAAGTGGTAGGAGTAGACCAATTCTTGATGTTTAAACTTTTTATTCCCTTTATTTTGGGGTTGTGTTCATCTTTTTCAACATTTTTATTTAATATACCGGAAATATATATTTATTTTATACCATTTTTAAATGCTTGAGTGTATATATTGAGAACAAGGAACGGTTCTTGTACATCTAGGATGCTAGTGTACTACATAATTGTATTATATATATTTTTTTCTAATTGTTAGCCTTTTCTGGTGATAGATGGTGCTACTGTTCACTTTGAAGGATTACTGGTTTCAGATTTGTTAACCTTTTAAAGTGTTTATAGTTCATTTAATATTATACATATTTAATACCATTTTTTACATCTACTCATACATTTACTGTTCAACATGACTGAGATTTTAGAGCAAGCTGCATTTATAAATGTTGAAAGTGCAGAATGCATTATAATATGAATTATTTTGACAATCTGTCTTGATTTTTAAACATTTTTTTCATTCAGTATTTTTATATGCTTTGTGTGTTTGATATTAGCATTTTAGGACATGAAGGTACAAATATTCAATACTAGTATCCTTCAGGTGTGATGCTCCATTAAGGTAATTCACAGGGATTGATTTCTTTTAATTTACTAATTGATTGTGATTAGTAGGGCTACATACACCTGTAATGTACTTTAATTCAGTTTTTCCGATGAAGTCCTGTTGGCAGGACAAAAAGTACAGTTTTGTACCTACCATAAATGTAGATGTTCGAAGATCCACATTGCTGCAGTCCTTACACTTGGGTAGTCCGCTGTCCTCGGTCGGCCCGAATATCAAAGTATTAGGCTGAAGTTGGTCAAGGCGCTTAAGACTGACATCAGGACGTCAGGGTACAAATGCGCATGACCGACGTCATATCCTCAGTCTTTTCTTGCCCCAGATGTCAGAAGACCCTAAAAAGAAAGGTCAAAACCAAAAGATAGCAAAAAACAACCAACCACCCTTGCCCTAATCATATGTACAATATATACAATATCCACAATATTTACAACCCAAACCACACAACCGCCTCTAACTACAGAGGGAAGGAGGGAGGGTAAATTGGACTGCAGCAATGTCGATCTTCGAACATCTACATTTATGGTAGGTACAAAACTGTACTATGTTCTTCATCTCACATTGCTGCAGTCCTTACACTTGGGTAGAATCCCAAAGCAGAGGTAAGGGAGGATGGCAAAACTATAAAGCAGTAGGAGCTGCCAAAATGCCCTGTAAAATTGCAGTGGCAAAACCAGCCCTAGATTTAGAGTAAAGTGGAAGGTGGTAATGCTTAGAGAAAGTATGCACTGAACTCCAAGTAGCTGCCTCCAAAATATCTTTAGTTGCCACTCCCCTTAAAAAAGCTGTAGAAGTGGCAGTAGCCCTAGTGGAATGAGGCCTAATCCCAGCTGGAATCTCCTTACCATGATGGGAATAACAGAAAGCAATACAAAACCCAATCCACTTAGAAATAGTTTGTTTTGACACAGGCTTGCCCTGAGAACCCAAAGCAAATGAAACAAATAACTGCTGAGACTGCCTGAACCCTTTAGTTCTGCTCAAATAATATCGCAACTGCCTGTGTATATCCAAAGTGTGCAAAATCTTTTCCCCTTTATTTTGGGGGTTTGCATAAAAAGTAGGCAAATGAATAGTTTGGTTTAAAGCCACACTAGAAACCACTTTAGGCATAAAGGAAGGATTAGTACGCAAGATACCCTATCCTTATGGAAAATTAAGAAAGGCTCAACCGCCATAAGGGCCTGTAATTCAGAAACCCTTCTCGCAGAGGTAATGGCCAACAAAAAAGCAGTCTTCCATGATAAATACTTCAACTCGGCAGTAGCTGCAGGCTCAAAAGGTTGTAGAGTGAGTTTCTCCAACACAAAATTGAGATCCCAAGCAGGAGTAGGAGCTCTACGGGGGTCTTATATTCTTTGCCCCTCTAAGGAATTGCTTAAACAAAGGATGAGAAAACAATGGTGGGTCACAGTCATAGTGAGCAGAAATTGCTGCAGCATGAACCTTAATAGAAGAGAAGGACAAACCTTTGTCCAGTAACTCAGTAAGATATTGAAGAGCCACACTTAAATTAGGCTTAGAAACATCAAATTCCTTTGCTGTACTCCAAAATAAAAATCTCTTCCATTTATCTGCGTACACTTTCCTTGTACTAGGCCTTCTGGCCTCCAAAATAACATTCAAAACTTGCTGTGGAAGCGAAGACCCTCCAGGGCTTAAAACAGAATATGCCAGGCTGTTAGGTGAAGAGAGTGAAGTTTTACATTGAGTAAATGACTGTTCTCCTGAGACAGCAGATGTGGAATCGAAGGCAAAGGCCATGGAGGCTCCCGTACCAGACTTCTTAGTAATGGGTACCAGTGCTGTCGAGGCCAATCTGGAGCTATTAAAATCATCTTTGGCTTGTCCTGTCTGACCTTCAGGAGTACCTTTGGGAGGAGAGGCAGAGGTGGAAAGGCATACACATGAAGATTGCTCCAATTGAATGAAAGAGCATCCACTTTCCAAGCTGTGGGATGAAACCTTTTGTGCAAAACTTTGGCAGCTGGTAGTTTAGTGGAGAAGCGAACAGATCTATGTCTGGAGTTCCCCATAACACTGTCAATTTCTGAAATACATGAGGATCCAATTTCCACTCGTGGGGATCCATAATTTGTCTGCTCAACACATCTGCTAAGGAGTTCTGTGCTCCCGGCAGAAACCTTGCCTGAAGATTTAGCTGTAAACTGAGAGCAGTCTCCCACAAAATCATTGCTTGTCTGCATAGAGGATAAGAATGTGTTCCCCCTTGCTTGCTGATGTACCACATGACAGTTGTGTTGTCTGTTAGAACCAACACCTGCCCTGGAAGAAGTAAATCCTTGAAAGCTATTAATGCAAATTGGACTGCTAACATCTCCTTCAGGTTGATATGTAGATGTTGAAGTCTGGCAGGCCACGTGTCTTGTACCCACTTTCCATTTAGATGAGCTCCCCAAGCTTTGTCTGAGGCATCTGTCGTTAGAATCTGACTCGCCTCTGGCCGGGTCACAGAGAGTCCCTTGTTTAGGTGACATTCCTGAGCCCACCACAAAAATTCCTTTTGAATGCAAGGTATTATCTGAATGACAGTGTCCATATCTTGGCAGTGCTGTGTCCATACATTTTGAGATACCATTGTAACTTCCTCATATGCAGTTTGGCATTGGGAAGCACCAGAATACAAGATGCCATGAACCCCAAGGCTTGAAGGACTGTCCTTGCAGTCAGCCTGGACTGATGAGACAATTGATGGAAGTAAAGAGAAAGATTCTTTTGTTTGTCCGGGGTCAAAAGGCCATCTGGGATGCTGTATTCAGTCTCACACCCAGAAAGCACATGTCCTGAGAGGGTACTAGACTGGACTTTATTTCGTTCACAGAATACCCCAGGCATCTTAGCACTGCTATCACATATTGTAAATGATGAAGAAGTTCATCCTTTCCTTGGGCCAGAATCAGACAATCGTCCAAATAAGGATAGATCTGTATTCCTCTTAGCCTGAAGAAAGCTATCACTGGAGCCAGAACCTTCGTGAACACTCTGGGCGCAGTAGATAAGCCAAAGGGCAATGCAGAGAACTGATAATGAGAAGTCCCAGCCCGAAAACGCAGATACTTCCTGCAACTTAGCCTGATAGGAACATGAAGGTAAGCCTCCTTGAGATCCAGAGTCACCATCCAGTGATCTTTGCCCAGCAGAGGTAAAAGCTGTTGTAACGTCAACATTTTGAACTTGGGAATGTCCAGATAAGTGTTGAGGATAGATAAATCCAAAATTGGTCTCCACGTGTTCCCCCTCTTTGGTACTAGGAACAGGCGAGAATAAAATCCTAGGCCCACTTCTGGCAGAGGGACTGGTTGTATGGCCCTTAGTTGGAGCAGCAGAGAAATTTGCTTGTGAGCCTCTAGTCTTTGCTGAGGAGGAACGTCCGGCATGCCTTTGAAAGGAGGCAAGGTATGGAAATAAAACCTGTAACCTTGGTGAATGATATCCAATACCCATCTGTCTTGAGTAATCAAACTCCAATTTTCCTTGAAGAGTGCCAACCTTCCTCCCAAAGGTGCTGCCAGGCAAGAAGGATCTGGCAGCTGAAAAGGTAGGTCATTGGGCCTGTTTACGAAAGGACTGGCCCCTGCCCTCACCTGAAGATTGTGCAGGTGAACTCCCTGTCCTAGGTCTGAAGGAGCTCTGAGCTCTGCCCCTACCACGTCTAGATCTACCCCTAGACTATGAATCATAAGAAGGGTACGTCCACCCCTTAGCAGGCCAATTCCTGCTAAACTTCGGAGGCTGAACTTGCAAAAAATCTTTAACAGCCTGCATAGACTTAGCCGTGTCTTCCATTTTCTTCAAGACTGACTCCACAGGTGAACCAAACAACACATCAGACTGTAAAGGAGCATCCAAAATCCTTGTCTTAACATGGTCAGATAAATTCTGATCCCTCAGCCAGGCGTGCCTGCGAAGAACTGACCCAGTGGCAGCCACCCTAGACGAGGCCTGTACAGCATCAAAACCACATTGTAAAGAATGCTTACCCACCTGCTCAGAGACATGTACCAAATCTTGTAATTCTTTACACTCAATGCCTTCCGCCAGAGCATCTACCTTAGACTTCAATTGAGAAAGAAGATAGTTTTGATATTTCAACATGTGAAACTGGCAATTCAAAGCCCTCATAGCTAAGGTGGAAGAAGTATAGACTTTCTTTCCCCATCTATCCAAAGCTCTGGCCTCTTTATCTGGAGGAACCGGATATTTTACAACAGAGGCCTTGACACCCTTAGGTCCCTGACTAACAGTTTCTGGGTCCGCCCTAGGACTCTTATAAAGATATTTATGAGCCTCAGGCACCCTGTAATACCTATCCGGTTTAACAGGAGCAGGTGGCAAAGAATCAGGATTAAGTGAAGCCTCTGCAAACACATCTTCCACAACATCCAGAACAGGTGGTATAGCCAAAGGCCTATGCTGGGGTAAAAGCAAAAATTCCCTAAGCCTTTTCCTGGAATCAGAGAAGTCCTGACCTTCCCACTTAAAATGTTCCCTCATGGAATGAAGAGTCTCTGAAAAAGAAAAATCCTCTGGAGGAGAAGCAGAAGGAGTCGAATCATCTGCATCAGAATCAGAATAAGGAGAATACTCCTGCAAGTCTTCAGCCAAGACTCTGAAACATCTGAAGCCTGCTCAAAACTCCCCAACTCTGGTTCCACCCTAGGCCTCTTATCAGGAGGGGGCAAAGAACCTCTAATCAAAGTAATTAAATCTTCTGCCATTTTAAGCATGTGCTTCTTGGGCACAGATCCTGCAGAACTAGGAGTGACACCAACAGAAGCTAAACCTGGCCTGCCTCTGGGAGAAGCCTTGGAAACAGAAGGAGAGGGCCTAACCACCCTAGGAAGGGAGGGGAGTACAGTAACCTGAGAAGCCCCTTCAGCCTGACCTGCCTCCTGAGAGGCCAAATCCTGCAAAATCAAAGTCTCCCCCTGGGACTCCAGAGAAGCCTCGGGAACCACCGGTTCCACTGATGCCTCTAAAGAACCGGCGTCCGGTACGGATGACTCTTCTTGCCTGGGTTTAGCTGCTTTGTCTTTGCGCTTCTTCGAAGAAGCGGTCGGAGCATTCGACGGCATATTATAATTGCACCGCTTCCCGAAGACCAACCTGGCACAATCTAACCTTCGCTTAATAGTGCGCTTATTGAACCTAGCACAAAAGCGACACCCAACAACGTCGTGCTCAGGCCCCAAACAAGGAATACACAAAGTATGATAATCCCTATGCGGTATCTGCTTCCCACAAGAAATACAGTTATTCACTTTTTCTGACATCCGTAAACCACTGAGGCAAGAAAAACTAAAATATTCCCAACGGGTACTTAGCCAACTTTGACTCGGTCTGAAACTCCGAATTCGAAAAATTTCAGAACGCCGAACGGCACTTGCAACGCTGCTTCTGCATCGGACCATGCGGCAAAAAAGACTGAGGATATGACGTCGGTCATGCGCATTTGTACCCTGACGTCCTGATGTCAGTCTTAAGCGCCTTGACCGACGTCAGCCTAATACTTTGATATTCGGGCCGACCGAGGACAGCGGACTACCCAAGTGTAAGGACTGCAGCAATGTGAGATGAAGAACATCGTGGTGATTCAATTAATGCGTTCAGATGTTGTGTTTTGGCTATGATAAACGTGTTTCACTACCTCTGGCTGTTCTTTTGAATGATTACTTACACTTGTTACCTCTTCAGTGCTCTCCTTCAGATGTTCTGTGAGGTTCCCCTTTCTCTTCTATAACTAACTTTTATTGGCCTATCTAAATAATTGCTATTACTTCCTCCCTATGCATCTTTATCTCTTTTATTCCTATCCTATTTTAAACTCCATTTTCATTTTATCTCACTCACTAGCTCACTCACTTTCTGAAGACATGTATATCTTCCCTAATAACCCTTGAATAATTTCCACTAGCCATTCTTTAACTTCCTCTCTGTTAACAGCTGAAAATGAAACAACCAGTGTCCCATCATTTAGTTGGAGTTCCTATTACCACATTCACATCTTCTACACCAAATTTTCACAGGTTATTCTTCTGAAATCTACCCTCATTTATTATGTTTTCCCTTTTAGGTTCCCCGATACATCTTCCCTATTGCAAATCAAGTTCCAGTCGCAACCCATATATAATAATCTCTGCTGAAAGCTGATCATTTCCTAAGCTCCACATTAATTGTTTGTGAAACAAACACATGCCAGCATAATCCCCTTCCTTTGCTAAAAGTCCTTTACTACCAGAAATCTATAATTATTGTCCTTGTATCCTCTTCCATCACTAATGGATCCCCACTTAGCAATCAACATTCCCTTTTTCTTTGTCCCTCATATTCTGCTGAGTGTACATTCTAAAATCCTCTCTCTGTAAAATTCACATGGTCATTTCTATCCAAATGTGTGTCCTGTAACAGTTCTTTATAGAACTCAATACTCTCTGCATTTTGTATAGACCAGTAAGGCCATTTGCACTCCAAGAGAACATGGACAGAGTAGACATTATGATACCCCCACTCCCACCTGTTATACGCAACAGTTATTTTAAATGCACATTTCCAAATTTTGGCTTACATGTACACAATAACGTTTTCCAGGCTGATGTTTTAAGCAGTTGCTTCTCATCTCTATATGACCCTAAGTCACATTTTCAGAACTTTTTGTTTCTTTCTGATGAAGTGTTAAACAGACAACCCATCTGCCCGAGTTGGTGGCACAGCTCACAACCTCTGATACAAAAAAACTGGACAAAGCCAAAAATATTGGGGGACAAAGCACCAAAAACTGGGACAGATTTTAAATATTGTTCTTATAAATTTAGAAAGTTGCTAGTATAAAAGGTCTTGTGTTACCAAGTATGTTCTGAAGGATATGAAGTCTGAAACTCAAATGCTTGTCATTATTTGGTGAAGTCAATCCTCACAGATTTGTCACAAATTCAGAAAAAAACACAAATTTTATGAGGAACAGACCAAAATGTGAGGCAAACATCTGGACATTCTGTGAAAATCTGGACAGTCGAGACATATGGTTTGTGACAGATCAGGTAGATGCAAAAGATCCCATGGCACCTATTGAAAACAGTAGGGAAAATTCACCAATGCCTTGGTCAAACTTCCCCTAGTAATAAAAATACCATATTTTATCTCCTCTGAAAAGGGGCTACTTGCCTTCTGGGGCTAATTCGGTCAACAATATATATATATATATATATATATATATATGTATACATATACACACATATTTATATATATATATATATATATATATATATGTATGTATGTATATAGATATATATATATATATATATATATATATATATATATATATATATATATATATATATATATATATATATATATATATATACTTTTTTTTTTACAGAACCTCTTACCCCCTTTTAACTTAGAATAAGCATACAAAACCATGTGCATGTTCAACAAATGAAGAGTACAACTCCAATAGGAGCAGTTGTTCCAAATTAAGTAATGCCTGTGGGTGCAGTCATCAATCTAAAATCAAGTTTATCCATGATAATGAGCATGTTACAGCCTGCATTCCCACTTACACCAATTGCTATGTTATTTTCTCGGTTTCCCCCTCAGATGTAAAAAAAAAAAAAAAAAAAGCTTGCATGCTTTCAGTAAAAATAAACTTTTAGCCCAAAGAAAAACTGCTTTGGCTGCCTTTACAAAAACTAAATTATGTGCTGTTCTGTTAAATGCATTAAGGTACTAAGGCTACTTAGAACGGACAGATACAACTTATTCACTTCCCACAGTTTCAAGCTGTATTTATGTTCACTAACTTGGTTTGACGCTGTACATTTAAAATATGCCATTTCTCTCAGCAAATGGTGCTCAGAACTCTCAAGACTAAATGTTTGCACCTACCGACAGCTCCTAGCAAAGTAAAAGCAGTCAGCAATATTTGAAACAAAAAAACAAACTATGCAGATGTGTGACAGAATCTTTGTGTCACTCAGGACATGGTGCACATATTTCCACTTGCAACTGCCTGTACCTGCAGATGTCCCATCTCTAAGTGCATTTGCTAATGAAAAAGCTAACAACTTTGCAGATTCAAGAAACTTATTTTCCATGCCCTTCACAACTTTGTCTTATTTTTCAAGCGTATTTGCTTAAATAAATTATAAACAGCTTAAACCAAGACATTAATGTAGCAATGCACCACTGAAAAACAAGGGTAATTTATATTTATTTTACAAATAACATGATCAATACTCCTTTACACCCTACCTGCTACTCCTAACAGCCCAAGATCACAACATTATATTAACGTTAACTTGGTTCTAGCCAGCTTTTCTTATGCTGTTACACATAAGGCTTGTACTTGCTTGCTTTAAAATCTTTTACATAGGTAGCAGTCACCGATAAGACTCCTACTCCTCACATTTAAAACACCCGACTATACACTATTCAAAACTGTTTTGTAATATGGCATACAACTTACATCATGACACTGTTACGCAAATATCAATAAGAACAGAAACTGTTTTACTTAGTTACTTCATTCCAGTGTCCTTCTAAACCTTAATGACAATGTGGGGTATATACTAAACTTGTGTGTGAACTGTAAAGCAAAGTCAGTACAATTCCAGTTTCTGTTAGCCTTTGTTTGTTGTAAAACTATATTTCACATGTTTATTTTTACATCCAATGAGACTGATGGTTTATAGTTTTCCATTTATTCACTAAGTTCAGTATTGCCGGTCATATTCTTCATTATCTCAATCTCCCAAGGTTCTCAAGATTCTTCTTAGCTCCTGTGTTTTTTTCGGTCACTGAAGCATTTTCCTTTTGAACAATGGAGATTACGCTGGCAAAGTCTCCCTATGGGCTTTATTATCAGAAAAATGAGAAGCAGCATCCCCCTTTTGCTCACTGCATTACTCTTTTACTGTTTCCACTTCAGTTTACTGTAATTGCTACTGCTACTATTTAGAGTGCTACTGCTTTACTTGTTGATTTTGCCTTTAGATCATTCTAAAGGTCCCCAATACTTGAAATGGCCTTGTTAACGTAGCTTATTTTCTTTTTTTGTTGTAGCATTACACTCACAAGCAATCTTTCTGTGTTACTACATCAAGAGATTCGCAATACCCTGTATTGACACAAATGCTCAAAAAGAAAATTTTAACTATAAAACTTCCCTTTGAACTGAAACCTGTAACTTACTGTGGCTAAAGCAAAGTCCTTGTGCATAGCAAGCTTAGATCAGCTAGACTGCACATTAAACAGCACTATCATCAAATGTTAGCACAATCTAACCCAGGTTAGTGCCAACTCCCAGAGACCACCAAGGAGACCTCTCTATTACCCAGTCCATGATCTACAGCCCACCCAAATACAGGTCTGAACAACAAGGGTATGCAATTTCCAAATCACTCCATTGCCAGCTGTGCAGATATGGGCATCCTGACACAAAGTAGAACTGTCTCATGTTCACAGACAACCACTTAATCCTTAGACAACCACAGTATGTGAGAGATGGACATACACAATTTCAGTGGAGGGAAAAATCTTGCATGGAAACAAGGCTGTCAAGCAAACGCACATTACATCCACCACACACACACACACACACACACACACACACACACACACACACAGACCAAGCTATGCTAAGGCACTAAAAAGCAATCTTCCCTAACTATAAATCACAATGCATATTCTCAGTGATCTCTACAGCACTCACCAAATGCAACACCAGACACCACACACATGCTTACATCCGGCAGAGCCCCAAGAGTAAAGTCCATAAGGCAAGCTAACACATTATCTAGGACTGTTGTCATAAGGGACTCCTTTGTACAACACACAGATACCCCACTTACCAGACTAAACAAGGAGAAGATAATAGTTAGTTGCTTATCTAGAGCTAGGATCTGCCAAGTTACACATGCACTATAGTCATTACATCGCAGGCACCAGTAAGATTCTGTCATAGTCCATGTGGGCATTAACAACCCGTGATGTAATTCAGTGGACTATATGAAGACAGACATTGTTGATTTCTCAAAATGTGTGTCTCAGGCAGCTATGTGCCTTGCACTGAGCAGCATTCTACCTTCACCAACAATGATACCACAGTATAAACAGAAGATGACTGACTTCAATAACTTGTCTTAGTTTCTGGGGTCTTTCCAAGGGAAAAAATATTTGTCAGCATGGGAGGGCATGTTTAACAGACCACATTGCTTTACAAAGGATGGTCTGCACTTGCTTGCCCTAGGCTTCCAAATGTTGGTTAAAACTTTATCCACCCCTTAGAGGTTTTTTTTTAGAGAATGCTAAATCAACAAATCTAGTGACGTAGCAAATAAAACCCTAACAAATGCTAAAGGTGTTAATATTCAATGCTAGGAGCCTAAAAAAAGAAACTCTATAGCCTACAAGCTCTCCTCACTCTGGAGAATATGGACATCTGTGCAACTTCTGAGACGAGGTTTAAATCCACAGAAAGTACTCTGACAATGCAAGGCTTTAGTACCTTCCACACATTTAGACCATCAGCTGCGGAGACAGGGACAAAAAGTGAAGAAGTCTCAATATATACTCGCAACAAGCATAACTCTATGTTATAGATAGGAATTTATACAAGCGCAAATCACCAAAGACAAAGTCTCATACCATAGCCTATTAAGCTACAGGTCACCCTATACATTCCTAGAATCCCATAGCTTGTACCTAGAATCTACTGAAGACACTCATCACTAAACCAAATACTCTATTCATGGGAGACTAACTACCCCTCTACATAATGGGGATCATACATTGTCTCAATTGCAATGATTCCTGGACTTTAACACAAATCCCTTTTACCAGAGAGCACGTACACCCCACCAGTCTCATAACAGAACCAAATGCAGCAGCCCTGGAGGAAGCATCAGTTGCATCACAACTGCATTTAACAGAGTGGCGGGCAACTTGAGAGGTGAAACCCAACAAGGAAAGGGCAGAAACCTTCCCCTCAGAGTCAGGGAGGCTGGAAATTACCTGAGAAATCTGTAAAAGGATGGTCAAACCATAACTAGTCATATCAGTCTGATAGCTAATGGGTAAAAAAGATGGAGTGGCAGCAGTATAAACCTTTTTGCTCAGCCACTCCATGGCCCTACTATCCTTGTTTGAAGGAAGCAGCTTAGTAGAAGGCAAAAGCTTGGAGGGTTTGTCAGAAGGGACAGACAACTACAGGAGGATCAGCAGAAGGGCATTTATATAGAAATTTCCATTCATCGGGCACCTTGTAAAATCTGTCAGGTTTACTGGGAGCCAGGGGCTGAGAATCAGAGGCCACAGAAGCTGCTGAAAAGGTATCTGGGAAGACAGCCATAACTGGGGGAACAGCAGAAGGCTTGGGAGACTTCATCTGAAGGAGCTCACAGTACCTTTTCTGGATATCAGAAACCTGTCGGTAATCCCACTTAAAGAATTCCATTACACAGGTAACAGTATCCCCAAAGGAGAGCTCCTCTAAAGGGGAATCTGGACTCATAGAATCCTCCTCTCCTGAACTACAGTCCAATGGGAAAGGGTTAGGAGAAGAGTAGGCTAAGCAGTCTTTCCCAGAATCTTGATATTTAGAGGAATCCACTTCTCTAGCTCTTTGAAGAGGGGCAGGCACAAATACCCCCTGAGGAGGCTTTAATGTCATTAAAGCATGAAAACCCCTGGAGTAAAATTCTGCTATTCTATTTGGGGATACTTAACTTAGGGGAAATATGCTTGGTTTTCCATTTCTTTTTCTGTGGGATGTCTGCACAAAACATCCTAGGACGGTCATACTCTTGGCAACACTCAGTAAGCATAGTAGGGATCTTCTCCCTCACTAACTTCTGCAGAATCCCCTTTGGTCTCTTAGATATAAATCAGCCCAGGATCCTTCTCAAACTCTAGAGCGGACATTTCTAAAGCCTCCGAGGACATGCGAGAAGTCGGCTCCATGCTGGCCTCTGACTGGGTCGCAGCACAGGAATACGAAGCAACCAGCGGATGTTCGCTAGCCTTCTGAGAGATGTCTGGGGAGGCCGGATAGCAGCCATACTAGAACTACGTTTTCTGGCCTTTTCTTGGCTGACAGCTGACCCTTGGGACCAGAAGACTCCACCATAGTACCTTGAGCTAACAGCTTAAGATGTTTGTTTTCAAGGTAAATAGTTAAGGAGGAGAGATGACTATTTAGGGTCTTGGGAACAAAAGCTTGACAGATAGAACACTGCGTATGGTCAAGGGAAGCACCCAAATGTAACAGACACTGGTTATGGTAGTCTTTATGGAGAATTGGCCTCCCACACTGCCATCTTCCTTACTGGAAGGCATGAAAAACAGTTTGGTAACCAGCACAGAAGAAAAGCTCAGACTGACATTCATTGATGGTGTTCTGATTGGCAGCAAATAAGTTGTGTGTGTGCATCCATACCTCTATGTGCTACGCCTAGCCCAGGGAGCATACATGTGATCTATGGTGCCTGTTAATACTAAAGGCTTGGGTATACTGGACGGACATTGGGCTATCCTTGTACTGCTTCCATGGCACCAGTTTACATGTATCAGGTTCCTACCATGACCTCCTAATGGCTAGATCTAGTAACTTGTCTGTTGGAGGGACCACTCAAGAAACTGAAGGTGTCAACCTGCAGGCCTTAAAGAGAATCTCCATGTCCTTGGGAGGGGGTCTGTGGGCCAAGATCCCCTCTGTGGCATGAGCTCTAGTATCTCTCCAAAGGTGGAGTCTTTGAGAGGTAACAGGGGAAACCCTCTATATCATAAGAGTTAGTGTCATATGTGACAAGTCTATACATCTCCATTTACATGTCTTCTTTCTTGAATGTTGGTGGGGTATGTCCCGATTCCTCAGAGGATTCCTCCTGTTGTTAAGCAATGGCTTAAATGCCCAGAACTCGACTTCGGCCCAAGGACACGATGTGGGAGAGGCAAATAGGAGTGGGAGTCGCAGTGTGGAGCTGATACCACTGAGGTCTAATTTTTCATTCTCAAAGGAGATTAAATTATTATTCTCATAACTTGGAAGGCTGTACCAACCTCTGCTGGATCTGACAATGCAATCTCCATGACCGGGTCCATCTCTCTTGAAGGAGAAATGATCAGTGACTTAAAAGGCATCCCTGAAGCAGAAAGCATGGATGACTTTTTGGAGGGGAACAGGGCTGAAGACACAATCTCTGACACTGACAACAGACCCGAGTGCAATAACTGTAATGAAGGTGGCGAGGCCTCAGGGTCTGTCAACGGTCTCAAGATGGCCATGGTTCCAACTCTGTTGGAGTGGAGTGCAATGGATCAAATACCAAAGCAGAAGGATTGGGCTGGCACTGAGGGAACAGGTTTTAGTCCAAAACCAGAGGTGCTGAAACCAACACCAAGGAAGGAGCAATAAGAAGGGGCATAAGGTCAACCCTATGTACCTTCAGAAACAAAGGGAATGTGAAGTTTCCCATCTTAATCTGCATCTTCAGAGGGATATTAATCAAGTATTCCAAAATTGCCTCTGTAGTACACTTGTATGACCTGAATGACATGAAAGACAAGGTGGAAGGCAGGAATGGAGTACTACTGCTACCAAGTCAGATCTGATAAGTAGCTTGTGGACCCTTAAATCAGATCTGATTCTACTATTCATTTGCCTTAGTTCATTGGTATATACTAGGTTATTGGCCCTAGGGCCTATATAAGCCTAGCCAAAAAGGTACCCTGGCTTTTGCCACCCAAGAAAATTATTTTCCTTACCCTGTAGAGCAGAGCCACAGAGGAGATCCCCGGGGTGAATTTCCTATTTCCCATCCAATCATCAAGATTTTTCTTGAAGAGTGCTAATGAGGAGCTTTGTTTGATTTAGATGGGTAGTTTGTTCCAGAGTATGGGAAGTCTCTAGGACAGGACTCTATCCCTCCAGCATGTTCTGTTTATTGTAGTGACAAGGTTTAGGTTCCTAGAGCGTGTAGCTCGGAGGGATTGGGATTTCTTTAAGTGGAGCATGTCCAACAGCTCTGGGTTTGACGTAGCTTTGTATGTTAGGCAGAGAGCGCCTCTGAGTAGGCGATATGCGACTGAGTAAAGCTGGAGATTTTTGAGACTGTCTGCATAGGGCATCTGTTTGAGGCCAGTAATCATCTTTGTGAGGTATTTCTGCGACCTTTCCAGTTGTTGTAGATGTCCTGTGAGGTACATACCAAAAGGGGCATTGTACTCTATAATGGGTCTAAAGAGTGGTGAGTAGAGGGGAACAATGACCTCTTTTTTTCCTGGATGAGAAACCTTTTGTGATGAAGTGTGCCATGTAAAAGGATTTCCTGACTACTGTGGCGATGTGATTATCAAAGGAGAGACTACTGTCCACCTGTGTTCCAAGGTCTCATCACACTTTCGGTGTTAAGTAGACTACCACCTATGTGGTAGCTCATGGGTACAGAGTTTTTACCAAATGGGATGAAAATACACTGTTTGGCATTGAGCTTGAGGCCGTGACTTTGACACCAGGCATCTATGTGAGGCCCTTTTGTAGGATGTCCACATCGTTAGGAGTTTTGATTATGGCTCCTAGTTTGCAGTAATCTGCGAACTTCATTAGCCAAAGACCTTCTGTGTTAGCCTGTACTTCAGAAAAGTAAATACCAAACAGGAGAGGACCCAGGACTGAACCCTGTGGTACTCCACTTGTCACTGGTCTGAAGTCAGATTTGGAGTCTGCTACTTTCACAGTGTGGGTTGTTCTGTCAGTGAGCTAGTTGGCAAACCCATCTTGTGACATAAGGATTTACACCTAGTTTAGTGAGTTTTCTATAATTCCAGAGTGGGGGATGGTGTCAAAAGCCTTGTTGAGATCTAGATAGGCTGTATGAACCACCTTACCCTCGTCTACGGCTTTGGTGACTGCTTCAAAGAAGTCTATCAAGTTTAGGAGACATGATCTGCCTTTTACAAACCCGAACTGGGTAGGGTGCATTGTTTGGAGATTACCAATGTCTTTGTGTATACGATCCATGATGATACGTTCCATGGCCTTGCAGACCAGGCTCATTAGGCTAATGGGGCAGTAGTTCCAGGGGGTCTGTGGTGGCTCCCCCTTTGTGGAGTAGGATGACTGTCACTGTGCGCCATTCAGTGGGCACAAAGTCTGAGGTGAGGCTATGATTGAACATGGTAATTAGGTGGGGTGCACGTTCATTCTGCAGTTTGTGTAGAATGCAGCCTGGGATGTTGTCAGGTCCCATGGATGCTGTGTTCTTGGCTTTGGAGAGTGTGGTTTTTACCTGTGCAGCCGTGATTACAGGAACTTTGCTTTCTTCTGGTACAGAGATGGGCCCTTTAGGGGGTGAGAGGGGGTAATGTTAGCACTGAACCTATCTGCCAGGATGTTGGCAGCATCAGTTGGTTCTGTATATTTAGTGCCATTGTGCTATAACTCGGAGCAGATCTGAGTGTTGCCACTGAGATTCTTGACATAGCTATAGAATGCTTTGTGGCTGTCTTTAGAATCAGTGGCGATTTTGTTTTTCTAACTAGCTTTGTAGGATTTTATGAGGGATCTCAGCTTCTTACTGAGGCTAACCAGGGAGTTCCTCCAATCATGGAATTTTACTCCCTTTTGCAACAGTTTCTTTCTTCTGTTGTAGAGTTTGTTTATGGCAGGGGACCAGATTGGCTTCCTTTTTTTGGAGGGTAGCATCTTGGTTCTGTTAGGGATAGCACGATCCATGCACTTGTGTAAGTGCTTAGAAAGTGCATTTGTGTAGGATTCAGCAGTCGTACCTCTATTGTCCATCCGCATGGGTATCGTGAAGTTTGCCACTTCTGTCTTAAGGAGCATGAAGTTGACTTTGGAAAATTTTGTTACGGTGGTTTCCCTAATGGGGGTGGGGGCAGGATGTGGATGTCTAGGGTGATTAGCTTGTGGTCAGATCTGACCAACGAGGAATTGACCTCTGGTGTGGAACACCAGTCGCCCATGTTGGTAATGACCAGGAATTACTTCTGGACTGTGGAGAAGGCATAAAAGCTCTAAGACTTGGCAACTCAAAACAAAGACTATAACCCACTGAAATATATGGACAGTTACCCAAGTTAAAACAAATATGGAAAAACTAAGCTTTTATGGGCAATCCTGCAACAGCTGAGCCAGTGCAGTCATCCTTGCTGGACATAATACAAATGGGGAGGCAACACAGCAGAATGGCTTGCTGATATAATACTGAGGGTACACCTTGAATATACTGGGAAAACACTGTTACCAGACCTACCACTTTTGTATCTGTAGCACTGAATAAATTCCTTAATATAAGGACTTGCTAATAACTGGTTCATAACATAATATTCTTTTTAGTTCATTAAATGCTCTATCTGCCTCAGGGACCATTGCACCTTGACAGCTGCTTTTTCCTTTTATGAGATCTGTCGAAGGACAGGTGAGAGTTACAAAGTTACCTGTAATGTTTCTGCTAAACCCAGAGTAAAAAAAGCCTTTATTTGTCTTTTAGTGGACAATATAAGCCAATTCTTCAGGTTATCCATATTTTCTAGATGTGATGTTACCTATAAAGTATCCCAAATCCTTGGTTTACACCATGTCAAGTTCATTTTTCTTAGTATATCATGTCTGGGGTTACAATACTTTATCCATTAATCTTCGAAAGGTGGATGGACATTATGTAGACCAGATGTTAACACTGCATATTGAAACAGCCCTACAGGGATTACAAAAGCAGTTATCCCTTTAACAGTGGGGCAAGCAGTACCTCCCAATAGCCATTTTTTAGTCTACTTTTGTTCCAGTACTGGACTTGGGAACACTAAACATTGAAAATTCTGTTCCGCTTGTTCAAGTCATTACAGAATCCAATATATGCATCAGGTTTAGCAAGTAGTGTTAACAGGCTGCACCATTCACTCTGTATTGTCTCTGTGTTATGTTCTATAAATTTAATTCTGCTTAGCATGTCTGAGAACCTCCTTTTTTAAACAAAAGCTGTTTTATTTCCTGCTTTTATACTAATGAACTTCAGCTTGCAAGCTCACTACACAAGCTTTCTTTCCATGATTTCAATGTCTTAATATGATATTTTGCTCTATTTTTCCCTCCATGGCGGTCTTACATTGTAATTTACTTCATTTATTCTTTTGGTTACCTCAAATGGCCCTTGCCACTTAAGAACTAAGCCAACACGAGAATGGAGAAAGTAGATTCTGCCAATAGGGAACTGTAATTAGGGACACAGGCAAGAGGGGGCTAGAATTTACTGTAGAAAACTGGCAAAGGAACCAAGGGGAGTGAAAGGTAAAATAATGGGAAGATACCAGGAATTTATTTGGACTCCAGGTTAGGGATTGTCTTCTCTATCAAGGACTGATATCAGAGTATAGGCAAAGAGAAAGAAATAGGGGGATCCTACACTAAAGAAAGTACAGTTTTGTACCTACCATAAATGTAGATGTCCGAACTGGATAGCATCTGCAGTCATAACAAATGGGGGTTGTCCTGTCGTCAGGCAGCCCTTCGGTCGGCCGGATTCCAAAGTCTGGGTCCGGCTTCGGCTGATGTCGCACTTCACCCAACGTCATCTCTGCTGGTCTTCGGGTATAAAGGCATCAGCCGACGCCATTTTCCTCAGTGTTTCTTGCCCCAGATGCCAGTTGCCCTCTTGGAAGGCAAAATTTTGGATAAATGCCAATGTTTCCAAAAAAGTAGAAGGCAAACAAAAAATAAGCATGTATGTACATATATACAAACAAATACACCATAAGAGACTCCCCAGCTAGCTATTAGGAGGGTAAATACCCTAGGAGTACCACAGAGGGGAAGGAGGGTGGGTAATCCTGACTGCAGATGCTATCCAGTTCGGACATCTACATTTATGGTAGGTACAAAACTGTACTATGTCCTTCATGGATGCATCTGCAGTCATAACAAATGGGTAGAATACCATAGCCAAACTAGGGGTGGAGGAAGAAAAATTATGGTGTAGTTAGGATCCCTTGCAGTACAGCAGTGGCAAACCCTGCTCGGGATCTAGAGTATAGAGGTAAATTATAATGCTTGGCAAATGTATGCACGGAGGTCCAAGCAGCCGCCTCAATAATGTCCTTGGTTGCCACTCCTCGTAAGAAAGCTGTGGTAGTGGCTGTAGCCCTTGTAGAATGAGGTCTTATGTTCTGTGGAATTGGTTTTCCATGGTAGGAGTAACAGAATCTTATGCAATTTCCTATCCATTTGGAGATTGTCTGTTTGGAAATTGCTTTTCCTTCCCTTCCTGTTGCATAGGCTACTAAAAGCTGGTCAGTTTTTCTGTTACTTTTGGTTCTGTCCAGGTAGTAGCGTAACTGTCTATGTACATCCAAGGTATGCAGCAGTCTTTCCCCCGTTTTGTGGATTGGGAAAGAAGGTAGGTAGGTGGATTGCCTGGTTTAAAGACACTCTGGATACCACCTTAGGCATAAATGTAGGATTAGTTCTCATGGACACCCTATCTTGATGGAAGATTAGGAAGGGTTGCACTGCCATTAAGGCCTGTAGTTCCGAAACCCTCCTTGCTGAGGTAATTGCCAGTAGGAAAGCAGTTTTCCATGACAGGTGTTGCAGATCTGCTGTTGCTGCTGGTTCAAACAGAGGGAGTGTCAACTTTTCTAGCACAAAGTTCAAGTCCCATGCTGGTAATGGTGGTTCCTAGGAGGTTTTACATTCTTGATCCCTCTGAGGAACTGCCTGAGTAGAGGATGCGAAAAGACAGGTGGATCGAAGCTGTATTCTGCTGAAATAGCTGATGCATGTATCTTGATGGAGGAATAGGACAGGCCTGTATGTAGAAGCTCTGCCAAGTACTCCAGAATGTTAGCAATATCTATGTTTGACACATCTTTTCCTCTTTCAGTACTCCAAATGACAAACCTTTTCCATTTTCCTGCATAGTTCCTTCTTGTTGAAGGTCTGCGGGCTTCAAGGATAATGTCTTTAACCCTTTGGGAAAGGTCTGGGTTAGTTGCTGCTATGTGATGTTCCAGGCAGTCAGTTGCAAGGTTTTTAGGTTTGGATGCATGATGTTGTAGTTGTTCTGAGTTAACATCAAAGGCATCAGGGGTATTGTCCACATTCTCTCCCGAGACATGCTCCTCAGCAATGGGTACCAGTGTTGTCTTGGCCAATTCAGAGCTATCAGGATTATCCTTGGACGTTCCTGTTTGATTTTCAGTAGTACCTTGTGCATCAAGGGAAGAGGTGGAAATGCATATGCTGTCAGGCCTTTCCAGCTGAAGGATAGAGAGTCCACCTTCCATGCAAGTGGGTGGAATGTCCTTGTGCAGAATTTTTTGAGCTGGTGATTGAGTGGGGAAGCGAATAGATCTATTTGTGGCATTCCCCATTTCTTTGTGATGGCCTTGAAGATGTCCGGGTGTAACATCCATTCGTGAGCATCCGAGGTGGTTCTGCTTAACATGTCTGCTAGGGTGTTCTCTTTTCCCGGCACAAATATTGCCTGTAACTGGATGTTGTAGCTGAGAGCCAGATTCCAAAGGTCCAAAGTCATTCTGCATAGGGTGTATATGAAGGAGTGCCTCCCTGTTTGTTGATGTACCACATGACTGTGGTGTTGTCTGTCCTTATCATCAAATGGCCTTCTTTGAGGAATGGTCTGAATTTTTGGATTGCCAGTTTTACTGCCAGCATTTCTTTTTGGTTTATGTGCAGGTGCAGCTGGTCTTGAGTCCACAATCCTTGAATGCATTTGTCCAGCATGTGCGCCCCCCATCCTAAGTCTGAGGCGTCCGTTGTGATGGTCTGGCTTGCTCGAAAGTTGTGGAAGGGTAAGCCTGGGTTTGCCTGGCATGCTTGAGCCCACCATAGGAACTCCTGTTTTAGGCATGGGATTAGTGGGATTTCTGTTTCTAAGCTGTGCCTGTGCTGAGACCATAAATTCTTTAGGTACCACTGTAGCTTTCTCATATGCAGTCTGGCATGTGGGACCAAGATTATGCATGATGCCATGAAGCCCAAGGCCTGCAGAACTTTTCTTGCTGTTAGTTTGGTCTGCTTTGTTAATGCCAAGAAGTAAAGAGGGAGTTCTTTTTGTTTTTCTGCAGTTAGGAATGCCATTTGTTTTACTGTGTCCAATTCGCACCAAGAATGTTCTTGTTTGGGATGGTATCAGCCTTGACTTTTGTAAATTGACTGTGTATCCCAGGGCTTGTAGCAAGTAAATGACCCTTTGTAAATCTGTTGTCAGCTTGCTTTTGTTGTCCGCTTGTAACAGGCAGTCGTCCAGATATGGATAAATTTGGATTCCCTGTAGTCTGCAGTGAGCAATTACTGATGCCAGGCATTTTGTGAATACTCTGGGCGCAGTAGATAAGCCAAAGGGCAATGCTGAGAATTGATAATGCTCTGATCCTGCAAGAAATCTGAGGTATCTTCTGCAATTTGGTCGAATGGGGACGTGCAGGTATGCCTCCTTGAGATCTAGAGTTACCAGCCAACACTCCTTGCCCAGCATGGGAAGAAGTTGCTGTAGGGTCAGCATTTTGAATTTTGGGACAATGATGTATGTGTTTAAGACGGACAGGTCGAGAATAGGTCTCCAACTTTTCTCTTTTCTTGGCACTAGGTAGAGTCTGGAATAGAATCCTTTGCCCTGTTCTGTTATTGGTATTCTTTCCACAGCTCTCATCTTTAATTCCTCTATCTGCTGTAGAGCTTCTATTTTTTGATTTGGTGGTAGGTTTGGCATTCCTCTTTTTACTGGTAAGGTGTGGAAGTGGAACCGGTAGCCTTGGTCTATGGATTGCAAAATCCACTTGTCTTTTGTGATATAGTGCCAATTTTTCGAAAATAAGGCTAACTTTCCGCCTAAAGGTGCTGCTATTTGCTCCCTGGTAGGCGGTGTCAGAGCCAAGTCACTGTGATTGTCCTGTTGCAGTGGCAGTGGTTGTGTCTGTGCCTCGGTTATTGCCTTGCCACTGTCGTCCTCTGTAGGCACCTCCTCTGGATTGATTTCTGCCTCTAGAGCGTCTATTCCTGCCCCTTTGGGGTCTTGTGGAGTCAGGAAAGGACCAATTTTTGGCAGGCCAGTTCCTGCTAAACCTTGGGGGCTGAACCTGTAAGAAATCTTTAACTGTTTGTACAGATTTTGCCTTTTCTTCCATTTTCTTCATTACTTGCTGGGCAGGTGTACCAAATAGACTGGCCTTATCCATAGGAGCATCTAATAGCTTTGCTTCAACATGATCCGGTAAGACCTGTTCTTTCAACCATGCATGCCTTCTTATCACTGTGCCAGTCATGGCTGATCTAAATGAAGCCTCCAGTGCATCATAGCCACATTTTAAGGAATGGTTACTAACCTGTTGGATGTTATTCACCATTTCTAATACATATTTCTTATCTAAGGATTCATCAGGGGACAGTTTTTTAGTTAACTGATCAAGCATAAACTCTTGGTATTGGATCATATGAAACTGACAGTTTAAAGCTCTAGCTGAGAGAGTAGCAGAGGTGTAAACTTTTTCCCCCATCTCTCTAAGGACCTGGATTCCCTTTCAGAAGGAATAGGGTTTTTAGCTGTGGTCGAGGCTACTGCCTTAGGCCCCTGGGATATAGTTTCGGGATCTGCAAGTGGGGCCTTGTATAGGTGGTGATGAGTGTCTGGCACCCTGTAAAATCTATCTGGTTTGGCAGGGGCTGGAGGTAAAGAATCAGGAGCAGTGCAAACATCATTAAATGCATCATCCACAACAGGCAGTACAGGAGGTATAGCTAAGGGCCTATGTTGTGGTAAGTGCAGAAAAGTCCTAAGCCTTTTTCTTGAATCTGAGAAATCTTGTCCCTGCCATTGGAATTGTTCTCTCATGGCATGTAAGGTTTCCCCAAAGGAAAATTCCTCTGGTGGAGAGGCAGCTGGAATGGATTCTTCAGCATCGGAATCTTCATAAGTAGAAAAAGGAGCCTCTGGCTGGTCTGTAATGTCTGAGTCATCCACAGAATCATCAGAGGACACTGGCTCGGGGCTCTGCTCTAGGTCTCTTTTCTGGGGGCTGAGAGGCCCTGTCTGGGTGAGATTGGGATCCCCTAATTAAGGATATTAAATCTTCTGCCAGAGTAAGCATTTGTGAACTTGAAGTGGGCCTGTGTGAGGGGGGCTTAACAGGCACTGATTTAGCAGATTTGGCTGCTTTAGCCCTGGCAAAGGCCTTAATAGACATGGCTGCAGGAGGCCTAGCAGCACCACATGCTGGGGTAGAGACATCCGAAGGAATGGTGTCTGATAAATCACTAGGAACCACAGTTGTAGGCAAAATTTCTGAGGCCGATTCAACTAAGGTAGCAGGAGCCTCAGTAGTAGTCATGGATTCGGCTGAAGATTGACCGGTTTGCCCGGTTTCGGCCGAAACCGAGACACTCGCGGCTTGCTTAACCGTGGTTTCGGACGAAACCGCGGACCGCGAGTGTCGGTCTTTTTTTTAACAATTTGGGTAGTCGGAGGATCCAACGGCATAATGTACGCAAAATCTGAGCGAAAAACTGTTCAGCAAACTCCGACCGGCGCCTAAGCGTTCGTCGGTTGAAGGAAGCACAGGCCGAACAGGCTGCTACGTCGTGGTCTGGGCCTAAGCAAGGCAGACAGTAAGAGTGGAAATCTTTATGAGGTATTTGTTTCCCACAAGTTAAACAGTTATTGACTTTTTCTGACATCGGCTGAGGCAAGAAAGAGTCCCCAACGGGTACTTAGCTTTTAGAAGTCTTCAAGTAGTATTCGGTAGTAGTAATCTCTGGATCTGACCGACCGGCACTTGCGAACAGCTTCTGCTTCGGGCGCCACGCGGCAAGAAAGACTGAGGAAAATGGCGTCGGCTGATGCCATTATACCCGAAGACCAGCAGAGATGACGTCGGGTGAAGTGCGACATCAGCCGAAGCCGGACCCAGACTTTGGAATCCGGCCGACCGAAGGGCTGCCTGACGACAGGACAACCCCCATTTGTTATGACTGCAGATGCATCCATGAAGGACATCAGCACTGGCAGCATTTTTAGTAGAACATAGAACAAAAGCTGCTGTTAAAAAAAGAATAATTAGCAATAAAATATTGCATGATAACTACAAGAATCAATCAGAGAAGATTAAAAAGGATTGGAAAGAGGACTGGATAAGCAATTCACAAAGGAACAATTGGGGATATATGTATGTCTTCCAGACTTGCAAAGTACAGTTTTGTACCATAAATGTAGATGCTCAAGTGTTCACACTGCTGCAGTCTTTACACTTGGGTTATCCTGCCATCAGGCGGCCCCGCAGTCGGCCAGAGTTCCAAAGTCTTGGTCCGGCGCCGGTTGCTGTCACTTCTTCCCTGACGTCAGTGCGCCAGGGGTATATAAGATGCATCCAACGCCATTTTCTTCAGTTTTTCTTGCCCCAGATGTCAGGTGCCCCCAATTAGGTAGGCAAGACATATTGCTAATAAAACACATATATAAAATAAAAACAATACCTTCAGTTACAAGCAAATACACCACAAAGGTTGTATAGGATAGAAAGGTATAGATAAGTCCAGCTAGGACAGAGGGGATGGAGGGAGGGTAACCCGGACTGCAGCAGTGTGAACACTTGAACATCTACAATTATGGTAGGTACAAAACTGTACTATGTTCATCGTGTTACACTGCTGCAGTCATTACACTTGGGTAGAATCCCAAAGCTAAGGTTGGGTGGCTGGTCTATAAAGAGCTAGGATGAGGCCCTGCAGAACTGCAGTGGCAAATCCTGCTCTGGATTTAGAGGCAAGTGGTAATGCTTGGTAAAGGTGTGCACTGAACTCCAAGTTGCAGCCTCCAAAATTTCCTTGGTTGGTACTCCTCTGAGAAAGGCTGTTGAAGTGGCTGTTGCTCTGGTAGAATGTGGCCTAATGTTATTAGGGACTGATTTTCCATGCTGTGTGTAGCAGTAACAAATACAGTATCCTATCCATTTGGAGATAGTCTGCTTTCAGATTGCCTTGCCCTGTGATCCTGCAGCATATGCTACAAACAGTTGCTCAGTTTTCCTGAAAGCTTTTGTTTTGTCCAAGTAGAAGCGTAGCTGCTTGTGTATGTCCAAAGAGTGCAGAAGTTTCTCCCCTTTATTCTGGGGGTTTGGATAAAAAGTTGGCAAATGGATGGTTTGTTTAAGAGCCACACTAGATACCACCTTTGGCATAAAGGTAGGGTTTTGTCCTTAAAGAAACCCTGCCCTGATGAAAAATTATAAAAGGTTCCACTGCCATTAAAAATGCCTGTAGCTCTGAGACTCTTCGTGCTGAAGTTACTGCCAGGAGCAGAACGGTTTTCCATGATAAAAATTTTAGATCGGCTGTATTGGCTGGCTCAAAAGGTGGCAGGGTCAGTTTTTCCAAAACAGAATTGAGGTCCCAAGTTGGTGTTGGTGCTCTCCGGGGCGGTCTTATGTTTTTAGCCCCTCTGAGGTACTGCTTTAGCAAGGGATGAGAGAATAAAGGAGGATCCGTGTTGTAATGTGCTGAGATGGCAGAGGCGTGGATCTTAATAGATGAGAAGGATAGGCCTTTATCCAGCATCTCAGTTAAGTATTGTAAAATCTGAGGAATGTTTGGGACAAGAGGGTCAAGGCTTTGAGCCTGGTTCCAGGCGCAGAATCTCTTCCATTTTTCAGAGCAAGATTTCCTGGTGCTAGGCCTCTTGGCCTCCAAAATAACACCCATAACAGCTTTAGAGAGAGGTGTTGCCTGTTTGACTAATGAATTTGCCATGCAGCCAGGTTTAGGGTTTTGAGCTGACCGTGCAGGATCTGATTGTTTTATTGAGTCAGAAGGTGTGAAATTTGAGGCAAAATCCATGGTGGGCCTTGAGCTAAGTTCTTTTAGATTGGGTACCAGTGCTGACGTGGCCAGTCTGGAGCAATCAGGATCATCTGTGGTTTTTCTTGCCTGGCTTTTAGGAGTACCTTTGAAAGGAGAGGCAGTGGTGGGAAGGTATAAACTTTTAGGCTTTTCAAGCTGAACAAGAGAGCATCCACTTTCCATGCTTGTGTGTGGTAAGTCCTTGTGAAGAATTTTTGTAGTTGGCAATTCAGTGGGGAGGCAAAAAGATCTGTCTGGGCATCCCCAAGTTTGCGTTACCATGCTGAAGATTTGTGGATTCAATTTCCATTCGTGAGGGTCCATGATATTTCTGCTTAGATCGTCTGCCAGAGTATTTTTCTTTCATGGCAGGAATTGTGCTTGCACATGAACTTGATAAGTTAGAGCTGTGTTCCACAAGGTCATGGCTTGCCTGCATAGGGGATAAGAATGAGTGCCCCCTTGCTTGTTTATGCACTACATTACTGTAGTGTTGTCTGTCTTTAATAATAAATGTCCTGGATGCAGAAGGTCCTTGAAAGCTGTTAGGGCATTTTGAACAGCCAACATCTCTTTTTGATTGATGTGAAGATGCATTTGGTCTGTGGTCCACTTGCCTTGAATACATTTTCCTGCCATGTGTGCTCCCCAGGCGTAATCCGAAGCATCTGTTGTTAGTGTCTGCCTGGCTGTGGGTAGAGTGAAAGGCTGACCCTTGTTGAGGTGACATGCCTGTGCCCAACATCGAAACTCCTGTTGCAGGCAGGGAATTATTGGTATTACTGCTTCTAAACTGTGAGAGTGTTGAGTCCAAACACTTTTAGGTACCACTGTAATTTCCTCATATGCAGTCTGGCATATGGAATTAGTAGCATGCAGGATGCCATGAATCCCAGGGCCTGCAGAATTTTTCTTGCAGGGAGATGGGACTCTTTTGCCAGTAATTGAAAATATTGAGTCAGTTGTCCTTGTTTGTCTGGCGTGAGATAAGCCATCTGGGCCATTGTATTTAAGCTGGCACCCAGGAATATTATCTGTTGTGAGGGCACTATTTTTGACTTCTTTCCATTTACTGTGTACCTTAGAGAAATTAGCAACCTTTTTACAAATGCCAGATGCTTTAGAAGGATGTCCTTTATCTCTGCTTGAATGAGGCAGTCGTCCAGGTATGGATATATTTGAATTCCTTTTTGTCTGCAAAATGCAATTACTGGTGCCAGGCACTTTGTAAAGACCCTGGGTGCAGTAGATAAGCCAAAGGGCAGTGCAGAGAATTGGTAGTGCATCGTACCAGCTTTGAATCTGAGGTATCTTCTGCAATTTTGTCTGATAGGGACATGCAGGTATGCCTCTTTGAGGTCCAGAGTAACAAGCCAAGCCTTCTTGCCCAGCATGGGAAGAAGCTGCTGTAGTGTCAACATGTTGAATTTTGGAACATCCAGGTAAGTATTTAGAGTTGAAAGGTCTAGCATGGGTCTCCAGGCTTTGTCCTTTCTGGGGACCAGGAAGAGTCTTGAGTAAAATCCTTGTCCTTGTTCCTGCTGTAGTACTTTTTGAATAGCTCTCATGTCCATGAGGACTGATATTTGTTTTTGAGCCTCTGCCCATTGATTGTGTGGCCAGTTTGGCATTCCTTTCAGCCTTGGTAAAGTGTGAAAGTGGAACCTGTAACCTTGAGACACAGTATTCAGAACCCATTTGTCTTAGGTGATTGTTTGCCAATTTTGATAAAAAAGTGCTAGTTTTCCCACTAAGGGGGCTGCCAAAAGGGAAGTGCTTGGCGTACGAAGGGGGAAGTCATTGGGACTGTTTCCTGTATGGTTGAGATTTGTCCTCACCTCCTTTTGGGGTTGAGGTACCCTACTGTCGTTGTGTTAGAGCCTTGGGGTTGAGATCTGCCTCTCTGTGGCCTGTCTGACACTGGAAAGGACCAATTCTTTGTAGACCAATTTCTGCTAAATCAAGGTGGCTGTACCTGTAAGAAATTTTTGACTGTTTGCATAGATTTAGCTTTATCCTCCATTTTCTTTAACACCTCTTCTGCCTTAACACTAAACAAGGTATCATGCTGTAAAGGAGCATCCAATAATTTTGCCTTAACATGATCAGGTAAACTCTGTTCTTTTAACCAAGCATTTCTTCGAATCACAGAACCTGTAACTGCGGCTCTACAAGAGGCCACTAAAGAATCAAAACCACATGTTTTCTCACCTGTTCAACTGCATGCAATAAATCCTGCATATCTTTATAGTCAGGAGCTTCTGAGCATTTTCTGTTTTAACTGAGCCATTAAATATTGTTGGTACTTAAGCATGTGAAACTGGCAATTTAAAGCCCTTACTGCTAACGTTGCAGAAGTGCAAACTTTCTTCCCCCATCTATCCAATGCTCTAGAATCTCTGTCAGAGGGGACTGGATTTTTTGCAATGGAAGTCTTAACCCCATTGGGACCCTGGGAAATAGTTTCTGGATCAGCAGAAGGGTTTTTATAAAGAAACTTGTGAGATTCAGGGACTCTATAATACCTATCTGGCTTGGCTGGTGCAGGGGGCAAAGAATCAGGAGATAAGCTGGATTCAGAGAACACATCATCCACAATATCTAACACAGGCGGAATAGCCAGGGGCCTGTGCTGAGGCAATAAGAGGAAGTCCCTGAGCCTTTTCTTGGATTCTGAAAAATCCTGACTTTCCCAATGGAAATGCTCCCTCATGGTATGTAAAGTTTCCCCAAAAGAATAATCCTCAGGAGGAGAGGCTGAAAGGATAGATTCTTCAGCATCAGAGTCCTCATAGGGGGAACAGAGTATCCCTGGTCTGAAGAGGAATCAGAGGAAATGGAAACCTGATCAGAGGAATCATAGTCTGCATCCTGCCTAGGTCTTTTCTCAGGAGGGGGATGGGAACCCCTGATCAGAGTAATGAGGTCTTTGGCCATTTTAAGCATCTGTTTCTTAGGCATGGAGGACTGTCCAGGAGAGTGCTGTAATTGCTTCTTTGTCTTTAATGGTGTCTTTGTCTTGGCTATTGCTTTAATGGTAAGTTGTGAAGGTCTGAAAACACCCTCAGAAGCCGATGCCTGCTCAGCGGCTCCGGACCCATCTGAGGGATTCGTTTCCGTAGGCCCAATACCTTGAGTTTTCAGAGGCCTAGTTGTCTCCACGTGGGAGTTGGAGGCGGCCTGCGGCTCTAAGGTAGTGGGTGTCAGGGGCTGCGAAAGCGCCTCACTGAGAACCGGCAACTGGCCTAGAAGAGGCTTTGTCGTCGGTTTTGGACCTCGGATACCGGTCTTTATCCTTGTCTTTGCGTTTTTTCAGAATTGCGGTCGTCGGCTGATCCGACGGCATAGTATAATTAAACCTTTGGCCAAAGTAGTGCAAAGCAAAATCAAAACTTCGTTTTATAGTGCGTTTGTTAAATCTAGCACAAAACCGACAACTAGTGACGTCGTGATCAGGGCCTAGGCATGGAATACAGTAAGAGTGGAAGTCCTTATGAGGTATTTACTTCCCACAAGAAATACAATTATTAACTTTTACTGACATTGGTCTGAGGCAAGAAAAAAGTTTCCCCAATGGGGTACTTAGCTTTATTGAAGACTTTGAATCTGAAATTCGACTAAGAAAATCTCAGGAGTCGGCCGACCGGCACTTGCCAACTGCTTTTGCTTCGGGCACCGTGCGTCAAGAAAGACTGGAGAAAATGGCGCCGGATGCAACTTATATACCCCTGGTGCACTGACGTCAGGGAAGAAGCGACAGCAACGACGCTGGACCAAGACTTTGGAACTCTGGCCGACTGTGGGACCACCTGACGGCTGAATAACCCAAGTGTAATGACTGCAGCAGTGTAACACGATGAACATCAACATCTAGAAGATTTAGGATTTTTGCTTAGAAATGTTTACACAGGTATTTTTATACAGCAAGTAAACTCCAGAGAATTCTTCTTCAGGTAGACAGCAAATGTTGGATGTGTGATGGGGAAGAAAGCGGCAACTGTGAACATATTTTCTGGGAGAATAATAAGTTGGCAGACTTTAAAGATTTCCTGCAGACTACACACTCACAGATACTGGGTGAGCAAATTGGTGTATTTAGGAAAATGATTTTTCTGAGGTATGACACAGAATTGGAATTGCCTAGACATAGTAATGCCTTGCTGAGTATGATTATGGTGGCTGCCAAAAAAAGCAATTAGTAGAAAATGGAAATCAAAAGTCCAAATTAACTCTACTAGAATTAGTGAATATAGTAACAGAGATAAAGCAATTGGAATTGGGATCTTCAGTGTTGCTCTTCTATCTTGTTCACAACAGAAGAGTCCGCGTGGGTTATGTTCAAGCAGCTTTATTTTATACAAACACGTCACAACAGAAGTTTGTAACTTAAGTAACTTATATGCAAACTAACTACTGCGATCATGTATGCTCTCTCTCTCTGGCTGTCTCTCAAAATGGCACTAGGAATAGCATGTGTCTAGTATTTATACAAGCACGCACAGGCTTGACATGCTTCTTAAAGATACAGCACACCTTACATATGCAGTCTGATCCACATCCTCCCTCTTTGAAAAAAAAAGATTGTACAATGTCATGAATCTATTTGACATGCAGAAATCACAGGCAATCCTTTGTCATGAATTTATACAGTATCAATACATATATACACAATCAAGTTCATGTTGCTTCATATTTACAGTTGGCTTAGATATTCATCCATAATGTGTGACATAAAATTGGGAACTGGATTTAGCAACTGGAACAATCCCTTCACAATGTTCAATCTTTGGAATTTTCGGATCATCATCAGGAATGGAACCAGAGGTGTGAACACACTCTGGGATGGAAACATTTAGTTCGCTCTGGGATTCAGAACCTAGATCACAGGAACAATGTTGTTGATGGTGATGATGATGATGATGATTTTGATACAGGTAGACAATGTCTACGATTCCTTCAATACTGTACACTCTTGGATTCTATAAAACAGGACCTTGACTCAGAACAAATGCCTGTAATCTGACCAATCCGATCAAAACCTTTTGCCATTTGTATTCTCACTGTTTCTCCTTCCCTCAACGGACAAAGTAATCTGCTTGATTTGTCGTAACTGGAATTCTGTATGGTACACTTCTTGGGTAATTGAGCTTTGATGCTCTTATTGCTTTTTGCTTTAGTAAACTGGAACTAATAGGTAGTGTAGTTCTGGTTTGCCTGGAAAGAAGTCTTTGAGCAGGTGAGCCAAGAATAGCATCACGAGGTACACTTCTCAGATTAAGCAAATTCAAAAATGCGTCTGTGTTATCACGCTTTGACCTTTCAAGTAATTGCTTTGCACTCTGCACTGCACGTTCAGCTAGACAATCTGACTGGGGATATGCAGGACTGCTAGTGGCATGAACAAAGTCCCACTCTCTTGCAAATTTCTGAAATAACTGACTAGTAAATTGAGTACCATTGTCAGAAATAACTTGTGAGGACTACCATGGACTGAGAAATGATGTTGCAACTTAGTAATAACAGCAGTGGAAGTTAGATTAGGTAATAGAGCAATCTTAAACCAATTCAGATAAGAGTTTACCAATACCAAATAATGCTGATTGTTCCACATGAAGATATCAGTTGCAACGGTTGACCAAGGTAGTTCAGGACCTATACTTAGCTGAAGTGGTTCTCTTTGCAAATGTGATCTTGTACTACTGCATAATGAACAAAAAGAAAATACTTTATCAATGTATTTTGGTAATGAAGGCCAAAATACCAATTATCTCATTCTTCTCTGAGTGGATGCAGAACCTAGGTGACCACAATGCAAAATCTGAACATATTCTTGTAAGGAAGCAGGAACAACAATTTTAGGACCTTTGAAAATAATGCCATCTTCCATCAACATTTCATCTCTGTAAGTAAAATAAGTTTGCACTTCAGGTGGTACACTAGATTGCTTTGTGGACCATCCAACATTAATGTAGTGATTTAGCTTTTGCAAAATTGGATCAGTGTTTGTGTGATCTCTTACCTCATCAAGTCTAGTGGTAGAAAAAGTACACACTGTCATCACGTCAAAGTAAACATTCTCTGCATCAAGCTGTTCCGTCATATTTCTGGGAGATCTGGATAAGGTATCAGGCAGATAAAGCAATATGCCTTTCGAATAGACCATTTTGAAATTGTAGTTTTGCAATATGAGCATCATTCTTTGTAATCTTGCCAGAGTGGAATGCACAGGCTTCTTTAGAATAGTAACTAGAGGTTCATGATCTGTTTCAGTCTGAATAGCTCAACCATAAATATAATCATGAAACTTGGAACATGTAAATACTACTGCCAACAATTCTTTCTCAATTTCAGCATATTGCATCACAGTTTGGGCAAGTGTTCTAGATAAACAGGCTACTGGTCTACCCTCTTGAAGTAAAACTGCAACAAGACCAAATTTTGAAGCATCACAGGAATGAATGACTGGTTTGTTCACATCACAGTATCTCTTAATGTAGGTGTGGTAGCAATTTTCTGCTTAAATGCCTTCTGGTGGTGTTCCAACCATGCCCATGCAACATTTTTTGCGTGTCAGCTCTCTGAAAGGTACTGCTAACTCACTGAAATCTGGTATAAACTTGCCTAAATAGTTGACCATGCCTAGGAATCGCTACAGAGCTTAAACATTGTCTGGCGCTGACATCTAAAGAATAGCTGCTTGTTTGGTCAGGTCAGGTCTTAAGCCTGTACTGGTAAAACAAATGACCTACATACATAACTTCTGGAAGTCTGAATTTGCACTTCAGACGATTGAGCTTCAAGTTCACTTCACGTGCTCTTTCTAGAACTTTCTTTAGATTTCTGTCATGCTCAGCTTCATCGTTGCCTCCAACCAATAAATCATCTACTATTATGGCACAAGGATAACCCGGAAAACGTTGCTCCACTGCAAGCTGAAAAACTTCACTTGCAGAATTTATTCCAAATGGCATCCTTTGGAATCTGTATCTGTCAAATGGAGTACCAAAACTGGTAAGAAATGAGGATTTGCGAACAAGCATCACTTGCCAAAATGAACTCTTTGCATACAAAACAGAAAAAAACAGCGGCATTCGGTATTACAGCCATGACCTCTTCAACTATGTGCACTGGATGATATGGTCTTCTTCAATGCTTTATTCAAATCTCTTGGGTCAATACACATTTTGATTTTATCTGAGCCTATTTTGTGAGCTGCAACCACGGATGACACCCATTTATTTGGTTCTGTGACTTTTTCAATCACACTTTACTGCACCATTTCATCCAACTGAAGTTTAACTTTATCTTGCATAGCTATCGCAATTCTTCTTCCTGGTCTAACCATGGAAGACACAACTGGAAGTTTGCCCAACTTATCATTGAAAACATCAGCATACTCTGAGAAAATGGCTTAGGAGAAATTAGACCTAAGAGATGCACTTGAGTGATGAACTTCTTTGGTAAAAGAAAGCATATTCATTCTCAAACTATCTCTGAGACCCAATAAAGACTGTACTGACCTTCAGACTACATGGAATAATAAGTTGTAACAGCTCTTGGCCAAATAACATGAAAGCATCACTGAGCCTTCGGTATGAATTTCTTCACCTCCATAAGAAACAAGTTTAGCAATACTGACCGTATTCAGTTGTTCATTAGTTTCTCAATTTAGCAAATGTGTCTGCTGATATAACATTACACTTTGAACCAGTGTCTACTTTAAGCTCTGTGAGTTTACCACTGATCCAAACAGTACAAAATACTTCGCTTTTTGCTAATAAACTCACTGCATCAAATCTTTTACCAAGCACTGATACATCATCTAAATAGAAAGTTGACTGCTTCAGCTCTACTTGATCAACTTGCTTTTTTGTGAGACCTTTCTTTATTACAACTGTGTGAGGTTTTCTTGATTTGCAAAACTTTTGGAAATGGTTCAATTTTTTTACACTTGTGACACTGCTGACCAAATGCTATGCATTTCTCTCTTTTAGACTCATGATTTGCACCACAACTGCAACAATTAACAATAAAGCTAGATTTGGGCTTTGCTGATCCATGCTTGTAATGCATTAAGCTTGAGCATGCTCCTTTAACTGAACTGATCTTAGAACTTGCTAGAAAGCTACAAGATTTTCCTGATGAGCCAAGCAGGGGTAGTGGCTGCCACATGCTTAGGAGGCCTATTTCTGTTTGCCACATGTTGCATGCTGTCTACATTTGCTCGGGAGCCTACTGAAACCATGCTCTTGTCACTTGCGAGCATACTTGTGTGTTTTTCTGTCACCTCATGGATTTGACAAATCTCTATAGTTTTACTCAACATTAAATCACTGTCACGAAGCAAAATCTTTCTCACAGCAACACTATTAATACCACACAAGAGTCTGTCCTTTATTAACTCATCTTTTAAGTCACCAAACTGGCATGTTTTAGCTCTGTTTCTCAGGACAGTTACATAAGCTGCAAAACTTCCCCCTGGTTTCTGATCTTTCATGTAAAACAAATGTCTCTCTAATGTAATATTTGTCTGGGGGTTACACATTTCTCTGAACTTGTGCTTTAGATACTCGGGGTCTTCCCTTGATTCAGCCTGTCCAACAATATGATGGTTTACACCTTCCCTCTCATATACTGTTGGGGCATACACAAATGAACATCCTCTTTCTATGGTCTCTGAACCTGATATGTTTAAAAAATTAATGCCCTGGTACATGCATCTCTGTCTGCATAAGCTGCTTGTATAAAAATGTCGTACTCTTGCTCAAATATTCTCCAGTTCTCTGCAATACTCTGATCAAATACAAGAGGTAATAGCTTTCGAAATCCATATTAACACATGCCAGTGAAGGGTTCTGCAAATAAGCAGGAACATATACACACATATATGCCAAAACTTTATGCCAGTATTTGTAAACTTGCACATCTGAAATTATGCTTTTGGGCTTCCGAAATCATGCAATTGGGCTTATTTTGTGAAACAATTCTCTCGAGCACTGTCATATTCCTGAAATTACTATACTGCAAGAAATCAACTCTTATCAGTATAAGAAAAGTACAGCTGTGTACACTTACCATAAATGTAGATGTTCGAGTGTATTCACTGTTGCAGTCACTACATTTGGGTTATCTGCTTGCAGGTAGCCCTCAGTCGGCCTGATTAACAAAGTCTTGGGTCCTGTGCCAGTTGCTGTCTCTTCTTCCGTGACGTCAGGGGTATAAAACATGCAGCCGACGTCATTACATCAGTTTTTCTTGCCCCAGATGTCAGGTGCCCCTCTAATGGGAAGCAATTAAATCTATAAATATACAAGGTTATACCTCAAACAAAAAAAGCAAATACACCAAAACGCTTTTAAGCATTGAAAAGGAGAGAAGAGGTATAGCCAAATGAAGTCAGGGGGCTGGAGGGAGGGTAACCAGGACTGCAACAGTGAATACACTCAAACATCTACATTTATGGTAAGTGTACACAACTGTACTATGTTATTCGTGTTTCACTGTTGCAGTCATTCCCAAAGCCAAGGATGGGAAGAGGAATTTAGATAGCATTAGGACCAGCTATAAGGCCCTGCAAAACTGCAGTGGCAAAGCCAGCTCTGGATTTAAAGAAAATTGGCAAATGGTAATGCTTGGTGAAAGTATTTACCAAACTCCAGGTAGCAGCTTCTAGGACGTCCCTGGTAAATACGCCTCTGAGAAAGGCTGTAGAGGAAGATGCAGCCCTGGTTGAGTGGGATCTGATCCCGAGTGGGATAGGCTTTCCATGGTGCTTATAGCAGAAGTGAATGCAATGGCCTATCCACTTGGAGATAGTTCGCTTTGAAATAGCCTTCCCCTCTGTCCCTGAAGCAAATGCCACCAGCAGTTGTTTAGATTTCCTTTGAGGTTTAGACCTGTCCAAGTAGAATCTAAGTTGTCTGTGCACATCTAAGGAGTGCAGTATCTGTTTCCTTTTGTTCTGCGGATTAGGAAAGAAGGTAAGCAAATTAATGGACTGATTAAAGGCCACACTGGATACCACCTTTGGCATGAAAGAGGGATTGGTCCTGAGGGACACCCTGTCTGCAAGAAAGATGATGATAGGCTCCACTGCCGTAAGGGCCTGTAATTCAGATACCCTTCTGAAATGATGGCTAAAAGGGAAGCTGTTTTCCAAGAAAGGAATTTTAAATCTGCAGTAGCAGCTGGCTCAAAAGGAGGAAGGGTGAGTTTCTCCAACACAAAGTTAATGTCCCAGGCTGGAGTTGGAGCTCTCCTGGGTGGTCTTAAATTTTTGGCCCCTCTGAGGAACTGCTTGGGCAGTGGAAGAGAGAAGAGGGGAGGTTCTGTGTTATAATGAGCTGAAATGGCTGAGGCGTGAATTTTTATTGAGGAAAAAGACAGGCCCTTGTGAAGCATCTCAGTTAAATATTGTAAAATCTGAGGTAAATTGGACACTGCTGTGCTCATCCCTTGAGATTGGTTCCAGGCACAGAATCTTTTCCATTTTTCAGCATAAGATTTTCTAGTACTAGGCCTCCTTGCCTCTAAAATGACATCCATCACTGGTTTACTGACGGATGGTAAAGGAGAGCTTAGGTAATTAGCCAGGCTGCTAGGTTTAGTGTTTGAAGCTGAGGGTGCAGAATCTGGTTCTCCTGCTGAGGCAGGTGCCATGAGGCCAACAGTGACACACTGCGCAGGAGGGGATGTACCAGTGTTGGCGTGGCCAGGCTGGTGCAATCAAAATCATCCTTGGTTTGTCTTGTTTGATCTTTAGTAGTACTTTGCAGAGCAGAAGCAGTGGAGGAAAGGCATAAACTGATAGGTTTTTCCAGCTGAAGGACAGAGCATCCACCTTCCAAAGCTTGTCTGAGTCCTTGCACAAAATTTTTCCAATTGAAAGTTCTGGGGAGAGGCAAACAGGTCTATATCTGGGCTCCCCATTTGCTTGACAACATGTTGAAAATCCTTGGTTCCAGTTTCAACTCATGTGGGTCCATGAGGGTTCTGCTTAGTCCATCTGCCAGTGTATTTAGTTTTCCTGGCAGGAACTGAGCTTGTAGATGTACTTGGTAGCTCAAGGCTGTGTTCCACAATGCCATGGCTAGTTTGCAGAGGGGGTAAGAATATGTAGCCCCCCTGCTTGTTTATGTACCACATAAACAGTGGTGTTGCCCGTCTTTACCATTAATTGTCCTGGAAGAATGTGGTCTTTGAAGGCTGTCAGAGCATTCTGTACAGCTAGCATTTCTTTAAGATTGATGTGAAGGTGCATTTGAATTGGGTTGCATTTGCCCTGAATGCACTTCCCTGCCAGGTGCACCCCCCCATATGCATAGTCTGATGAGTCTGTTGTTAGGGTTTGGGAGGCAGGGAGTAGTGTGAATGGTAGTCCCTTGTTTTGGTGGCAGGTCTCTGCCCACCAAAGGAACTCCTGGCGTAGACAAGGAATGATAGGAATCATTGCTTCTAGATCCTGGGAATGTTGACACCATAGGCTTTTTAGATACCATTGTAGTTTCCTCATATGCAGTCTTGCATATGGAATTAGAAGAATGCAGGTGGCCATGAATCCCAAGGCTTGTAGTATTTGCCTTGCAGATAGCACGGGTTTTGTGACCACTTGTTTGAAGTAGGTTGCCAAGTGAATTTGTTTCTCTGGCGTGAGGAAAGCCATCTGGGAAGTTGTATTCAAGCTTGCTTCCAGGAATATAATTTGTTGACAGGGTACCAGGTGTGATTTCTTTTCGTTTATGGTGTACCCCAGACAAGTTAGCACCCTCTGTACAAAAGCCAGATGATTCAAAAGTATGTCCTGGTTTTCTGCCTGAATTAAGACAATCATCCAGGTATTGGTATATTTGAATATTTCTTTGCCTGCAAAATGCAATGACTGGAGCTAGGCACTTTGTGAATACCCTGGGAGCAGTAGATAAGCCAAAGGGCACTGCAGAAAACTGATAGTGCATGTATAGCCTGCTTTCAAGCGTAGGTATCTTCTGCAAGACTCCCTGACAGGGATGTGCAGGTATGCTTCCTTTAAATTTAGTGTTGCCAACCAGGCATCTTTGCTTAGCATAGGAAGCAACTGGTGAAGAGTCAGCATCTTGAATTTTGGAATCACCAAAAATGTGTTTAGAGTAGGCAGGTCCAGGATAGAACACCATTAATTGTCTTTTGTGGGTTCCAGGAAAAGTCTCGAGTAGAAACCTTGTCCCTTTTTCTCTTCTGGTACCAAATGAATAGCCACTATGCTTAAGAGAGAGAGTACTTGCTTTTGGACCTCTGCCCACTGCTTTGGAGGTAGATCCAGCCAACTGCTTGGAGGTGGTGACATGTGGAAGTGAAATCTGCATCCTTGGGACACTACATTTAAAACCCATTTGTCCTGGGTAATGAGTGCCCAGTTCTTTGCATGAAGTGCAATCTTTCCCCCCAAAGGGTCAGTCAGTTGAGAAGTGCTTGGAAGTTTTAAAAAGAAGTCAATGAGACAGTTTACCATAGGGGGAGTTTTATTACTCCCAAATTTGGAAGTGGAGGCCCCCCACTGCTTAGTCCTGTGCGTCCCCTGGGACTGAAGCCTGGGTGCTCTGCTGGATCTGGGTTTGGACTGAGAAAGTCTGGATGAGGCAGGAAAGGACCAATTCTTAGAAGGCCAATGCCTACCAAATCTTGGAGGTTGTACTTGTAAAAAGTCTTTAACAGTTTGCATAGATTTAGCTTTTTCCTCCATCTTTTTAAGAACTTCTTCTGCCTTGTTGCCAAACAGGTGGCCCTGGTTTAAGGGAGCATCCAGTAATTTTGCTTTAACATGATCTGGCAAGGAATGCTCCTTAAGCCAAGCATGCCTTCTAAGTACAGACCCAGTTACCGGAGCCTTGCAAGATGCCTCTAGTAAATCAAAACCACATTGCAATGTATGTTTACCAACTTGTTCAGCAGAATGCATAAAATCCTGTAAATCATTATTTTCAGCACAATCAGGAGTCAACATTATTTTCTGTTTAAGCAATCCAATAATATGCAGCTGATACTTTAACATATGAAGCTGGCAATTCAAGGCGCTAATGGCCAAAGTTGCCAAAGTGTATACCTTCTTACTCCATCTATCCTGCGCCCTGGAGTCTCTATCAGAGTGGGTAAGATTTTGGCAGTAGTAGCTTTAATGCCCTTGGGTCCCTGTGAAATGGTTTCAGGATCCGCAGTAGGATTTTTGAAAAGGAACATGTAAGAGTCAGGAACCCTGTAATATCTACAAGTTTTCTGGAAGCAGCAGGTACAGAGTCAGAGGCCATGCTAGATTCCGAAAAGGCATCATCAACAATGTCCAGTACAGGAGGTACAGCTAAAGGCCTATGCTGGGGCAGGAGTAAGAAATCCCTAAGCCTGTTTTTAGAATCAGAGAAATCCTGACTTTCCCAACGAAAAAGCTCCCTGAGTGTATGCAAGGTTTCACCAAAAGAGAAATCCTCTGGGGGAGAAGCAGAGGGAATAGAGTCCTCAGCATCAGAATCCTCATAGGTAGATAAGGGTAAATCCTGGTCATCAGAGGAATCAGAAATTTCAGAATCCTGGTCAGAAGTATCATAAGCAAACTCAGTCTTAGGTCTATTAGAGGGAGAAGGTTGGCTTCCCCTGATTAAAGTAATAAGGTCTTCAGTCATTCTTATCATTTGTTCTTTAGGCATAGAGGCTTGACAATGTGGTCTGGGCGTCAGTTTTCTAGGCATGGGTCGAGTTTTAGGCCTTGAAGAAGAAGATGCCGCTGGTTTAATATGCAAGTCAGTAGGCCTGAACACACCCTCAGAAGCCGGTGCCTGCACAGCGGCTCCGGACCCATCCAATGTAGAGACATCTGCAGGTTCCACACTTGAAGCATCTTGCGGCATACCGGACTCCGAATGAGTCTCAGTAGAGGCCTGCGAATCTGAAGTAGCAGGTATCAGGGGCTGCAAAAGCACCTCACTGAGTACCAGCAAAGTGGGTGGCCTGTCTCTGTCTTTATCTTTGCATTTCTTTGGAATGTCGGTAGTTGGATGGCTTACCGAAGACATATCAGGATAATTGAAAAGAGCACCAAAAAATTTAGAAGCACAAATATACCAGACGATGGATAGTTTGTGGTTTAAATAAGGCACAAAACCAACAGCGAGGTATGTCGTGGTCAGTGCCTAGGCAAGGAATACAGTACGAATGAAAATCTTTATGAGGTATTTGCTTTCCACAAGAAATGCAATTATTTACTTTTACTGACATCGGTTTAGAGCAAGAAAAAGTTTCCCCAACAGGGTACTTAGCTTTTAGTTGAAGACTTCGGTTCTGAAACTCGAAAACGAAAATTTCAGGAGTCGGCCGACCGGCACTTGCAAACCGCTTCTGCTTTGGGCACCGCACAGCAAGAAAGACTGATATAATGACGTCGGCTGCATGTTTTATACCCCTGACGACCTGACGTCACAGAAGAAGAGACAGTAACCGACGCAGGACCCAAGACTTTGTTAATCAGGTCGACTGAGGGCTACCTGCAAGCAGACAACCCAAATGTAATGACTGCAACAGTGAAACACAAAGAACATCATATAAAATAACTGTACGAGCCTCTGTGTAACTGGAATTTGCAAAATAAGTCTCTAGGGCATTGTAATACTCTTGAAATTATCGGTCTGCTAAAGTAATTTATCACTATTTTAAAAAGCATTTCAAATAACTGTACGATACAAATAAACTGGGCAATAGAAGCTCTAAGTCAATAACATCATGAAGCAACTTCACTTTGTGAATAAACTGTATGCACAACACACTGAAATCTCCCCAAAATGGCGGTACCTTGCTGGGCAACTCTTTACAGTGCATGAAACACTCCATAATGGTGGCACTTTCTGAATAGACACACTCAGCACAAGGAACTTTTCAGAACGGCCATACTTTAACCGTACTTCATGAAATAGTTGCTCTTTGCATACAAGAAACTCTTTGAAATACATGCACAGTAATAAGCATACCCTGTAAGCATTTTACACACTGAGATACTAACTTTAGTTATGCATGTGATACAATACGAAGTTGTAATTATGCCAAAACACAGCACTTTGCCAAAACATGCAGTCGCCTTGCCTTATTTTATACTTAATGTGCTCTTTTTTGCCCTTCTTATATTTGTTTTGCTCGTTTAAACTCTTTTCATGCCCACTGTACCTCTCTTGTGCTGGTTTTACTCTAAACAAATCCATTTTGCCCCAAACACATTCGTTTTGCTTTTACACATGCTCGTTTTGCTTTTCTGTTAATTGTTTCATCAAATTCTTTTGCTTTAAACATGTCCCCTTGGTTAATAAACCTTTTGTGCTTTCTGCTTGTTTAATAGTGCAGTTTGTGACTTTCTAATGCCCCATTTTATCTTTCTTACAAAATAAACAGCTTGTGTGTTTTCTCATTACATTTAATTATTTTTTGGCTGTGTTTGTGCTTGTTTCTTTTTATTTTACTTTGACCGTCATCTCTGCACCTCATGACTCTGAATATTATTCTTTGCGATTCCAGTTCTGACACCATGTCGCTCTCCTACTTTGGACACAATAGAAGAGTCTGTGTAGGTTATGCTCAAGCAGCTTTATTTTCTACAAACACATCATGACAAAAGTTTACTGACTTTAACTTAAGTAACTTACATACAAACCAACTACTGCGATCATGCATGCTGGCTACTCTCTCAAAATGGCACTAGGAAGAGCATGTGGTCTAGCATTTATAGATGCATGTACAGTCTTGACATGCTTCTTAAAGACAGAGCACACCTTACATATGCACTCTGATCTACATTTAGAAAAGGGCAAACTACATAGGGAAAAATGGGAATTGAGGGAACAATACATACATGGGAGGAATGAGGTTTAAAAGAAGGCAGGATATGAATAAACTATGTAATGTGTGACTGACAAATTTTGGGTAGATAAGTAACATATAATGTTTGCAACTAAAATTATGTCAATATGATTTGTGATGGATAATGCTTGCAACTAAGATTATGTCAATATGGTTTTGCGTTCATTTATATAAATGCATTATTGGCTATATCATAAGTGATAATTTAATAAAGATATTTCTTGTTTTCCACAGAAGGTATTAACGCTAATACTTAATCTCCTAGGTCAAGTTATCCAAGCATAGCAATTTTATTGTAAACTCAATGTTGCATCTCATAGATTTTCTGCAAGTGCTCTTTCACTACGGACATGTAAACTAACGCAGTGTCTTACCACACTTCTAAACTGTCTACTGTTCTTCCCAAGTTTCTTATCATTGTCAAGCAGTCTGCTAGGATGCTCGCTATACAAAAGATTAACTAGGTTAAACTCACAAAGTTTGTGGCACCTTTTTTACAGCTAACAGAAAGCAGGATTAACAACTGGCCTCAGTGCTTCACATCTAGGTCAGTAACTTTCCTTAACAAGGATTTCAAAATTTTATTGAATGTCTCTACTAATCAATCAGCCTGAACACGACAAATAGACACCTTCAAGTTTTAACTTTAAAGAAAGTACAGTTGTGTACACTAACCATAAATGTAGATGTTCGAGTGTATTCAATGTTGCAGTCATTACATTTGGGTAATCTGCTGGCAGGTTGCCCCCAGTCGGCCTGATTAACAAAGTCTTGGGTCCTGCGTCGGTTGCTGTCCCTTCATCCATGACGTCAGGTCGTCAGGGGTATAAAACATGCAGCTGATGCCATTATATCGTTTTTTTCTTGCCCCAGATGTCAGGTGCCCCCAAAATGGGGAGCCTAATATTGAAGTAACTAAAAACACAAAAATATACCTCCAAACAAAAGCAAATACACCAAAAAGGCTTTTAAGCATAGTAAAGGAAAGAAGTGGTATAGTAAGAGGAAAAAACAGGGGGATGGAGGGAGGGTAACCAGGACAGCAACAGTGAATACACTCGAACATCTACATTTATGGTAAGTGTACACAACTGTACTATGTTCTTCGTGTTTCACTGTTGCAGTCATTACATTTGGGTAGATTCCCAAAGCTATGGTTGGGAGGATGGATTTATACAGCATTAGGACCAGCCATAAGGCCCTGCAGGGCAGCAGAGGCACAGCCAGCTCTGGATTTAGAGAAGAAAGGTAAATGGTAATTGTTTGGTGAACGTATGAACTGAGCTCCAGGTAGCAGCTTCTAGAATGTCTCTGGTAGGAACACCTCTGAGAAAGGCTGTAGAAGTAGATGTAGCCCTGGTGGAATGAGATCTGATCCCCTGGGGGATAGTTTTACCATGGTGCATATAGCAGAAACTAATACAATGGCTTATCCATTTGGAAATAGTTTTTTTTTAAATAGTCTTTCCCTCTGCCCCTGCAGCAAATGCCACCAGTAGTTGTTCAGATTTTCTTTGAGATTTTGTCCTGTTTAAGTAAACTCTAAGTTGTTTGTGTAATCCAGTGAATGCAGAAACAGTTCCCCCTTGTTCTGTGGATTGGGAAAGAAAGTTGGCAAATGAATGGTCTGATTAAGAGCCACACTGGATACCACCTTAGGCATGAAGGATGGACTGGTCCTGAGAAACACCCTGTCCGCATGAAAAATAATGAAAGGCTCCACTGCCATAAGAGCCTGTAATTCAGAAATCCTTCTAGCTGAAGTGACTGCTAAAAGGAAAGCTGTTTTCCAGGAGAGAAATTTTAAGTCTGCAGTAGCAGTTGACTCGAAAGGAGGGAGAGTGAGTTTTTCCAATACAAAATTGAGGTCCCAGGCAGTGATTGGAGCACTCCTGGGTGGTCTTAAGTTTTTGTCCCCTCTGAGATATTGCTTTAGCAGAGGATGAGAGAAGAGGGGAGGTTCTGTGTTGTAATGAGCTGAAATGGCTGAGGCGTGAATTTTTATGGAAGAAAACGACAGGCCCTTGTGAAGCATCTCAGTTAAATATTGTAAAATCTGAGGAATATTGGGCATTGCTGTGCTTATCCCTTGTGATTGATTCCAGGCTCAGAATCTTTTCCATTTGTCAGCATAAGATTTTCTAGTACTAAGCCTTCTTGCCTCCAAAATGACATCCATCACAGGTTTGCTGAGGGATGCCAAGGGTGAATATAGGTGATTAGCCACGCTGCAAGAGTCAAAGTTTGGTGCTGAGTGTGCATAATTTGGTTGTTCTGCTGAGACAGTAAGGAAGGTGTCTGAGGCAGGTGCCATGGTGGAAGGTGTGACACATTGCGCAGGAGTGGGTACCAGTGTTGGCGAGGCCAGTCTGGAGCAATCAAAATCATTTTTGGTTTGTCCTGTTTGACTTTTAGTAGAACTTAAGAGAGCAGAGGCAGAGGGGAAAGGCATAGACGGATAGGTTTTTCCAGCTGAATGAGAGAACATCCACTTTCCAGGCTTTTTTGTAATGAGTTCTTGTGCAGAATTTTCCAACTCATAGTTCTGGGGTGAGGCAAAAAGATCTATGTTTGGACTCGCCCATTTGCGTGCCAACATGTTGAAAATCCGTAGTTCCAGTTTCCATTCGTGTGGGTCCATGAGATTTCTGCTTAGTTCGTCTGCCAGAGTATTCAGCTTTCCTGGCAGGAATTGAGCTAGTGGTTGAATTTGATAAGTCAAGGCCATGTTCCACAATGCCATGGCTAGTCTGCAAAGGGGATAGGAGTGTGTACCCCCTGCTTGTTTATGTACCACATAACTGTGGTGCTGTCTGTCTATCATTAATTGTCCTGGATGAAAGTAGTCAGTGCATTCTGTACAGCTAGCATCTCTTTTTGATTGATATGAAGGTGCATTTGATTTGGACTCCATTTGCCCTGAATGCACTTCCTTTGCCAGATGAGCCCCCCCCCCCCCCCCAAGCATAGTCTGATGCGTCTGTAGTTAGGGTTTGGGAGGCAGGGGGTGGAGTGAATGGCAGTCCCTTGTTTTGGTGGCAGGCCTCTGCCCACCATAGGAACTCTAGTTACAGGCAAGGTATGACAAGAATCATTGTTTACAGGCTGTGACAATGTTGACTCCATAAACTCTTTAAGTACCACTGAAGTTTCCTCATATGCAGTCTTGCATATGGAATTAGAAGAATGCAAGAGGCCATGAACCCCGTGGCTTGCAGAATTTGTCTTGCAGATTGCAGGGTTTTGGTGGCCACCTGTTTGAAGTAAGTCACCAAATGAATTTGCTTTTCTGGCGTAAGGTAAGCCATCTGGGCAGTTGTATTCAGGCTTGCACCCAGGAATGTAATTTTTTGAGAGGGTACCAGTTGTGATTTCTTTTCGTTTATGGTGTACCCTAGACAAGTTAGAACCTTTTTTACAAATGCCAGATGTTTTTGAAGAATGTTCCTATTTTCTGCCTGAATTAGACAATTGTCCAGGTATGGATACATCTGAATATTTCTTTGCATGCAAAATGCAATTACTGGAGCCAGGCACTTTGTGAAGACCCTGGGCGCAGTAGATATGCCAAACTGCAGTGCAGAGAACTGGTAATGCAAATAGCCTGCGTTGAAGCGGAGGTATCTTCTGCAAGATTCCCTGATTGGGATATGCAGGTAAGCCTCTTTTAAGTCTAGAGTTACCAACCAGGCATCTTTGCCTAGCATAGGAAGTAACTGTTGAAGAGTCAGTATCTTGAATTTTGGAATGTCCAGAAATGTGTTTAGAGTAGATAAGTCTACAATTGGACGCCATGATTTGTCTTTTCTGGGTACCAGGTAAAGTCTTGAATAGAAACCTTGTCCCTTTTCCTCTTCTGGGACTGGTTGAATAGCCCCATGTCCATGAGAGACAGTACTTGTCTCTGGGCCTCTGCCCACTGATTTGGGGGCAGGTCTGGCCATCTGTTTGGGATTGGCAACATGTGGAAATGAAATATGTATCCCTGGGATACTACATTTAAAACCCATTTGTCCTGGGTTATAAGTTGCCGGTTTCTTACATGAAGTGCCAGTTTTCCCCCCAAAGTGGCGGCTGAAAGGTAAGTGCTTGGTACGTGTAGAGGGAAGTCATTGAGACTGCTTACCATAGGGAGATGCCTTGTTGCTTCCAGATTTGGAGGAGGCACCCCATTGTTTTGTTCTAAAAGTCCCTTGTGACTGAAACCTGGAGCCTTTGGAATGTCTGGGTTTGACTTGAGTGGCTCTCGAAGGAACTGGAAAGGACCAATTCTTAGTAGGCCAGTGCCTGCTAAATCTTGGAGGTTGCACTTGTAAGAACTCTTTCACAGTTTGCATTGATTTAGCTTTATCTTCCATCTTTTTTAAAACTTCTTCAGCCTTATTACCAAAGAGTTATTGTAAAGGAGCACCAACAATTTTGCTTTAACATGATCAGGTAGAGTTTGCTCCTTGAGCCAAATATGCCTTCTTAGCACAGAGCCAGTTACAGCAGCCCTGCAAGAGGCCTCCAAAGAATCAAAACCACATTGCAAAGTATGTTTTCCAACTTGTTCAGCTGAATGCAATAAATCCTGTAAATCTTAATTTTCCACACAGTCAGAAATTAACATCACTTTCTGTTTAAGCAGTCCCATGACATGCTACTGGTATTTAAGCATATGAAATTGATAGTTTAAAGCCCTGATTGCCAAGGTTGCAGAAGTGTAAACCTTAACAGTGAAACTTCTCTGTGTGGAAGATTTTCAGTCCATATATTTCCAGTTAATCACTGTATATTAATCAGATCAGACAATAGTAATAGAAGTAACGAACGTAAACTCGTCAAGTCAAAAAGTAATAATAGAAAATATATAATTCTGCAGCATTACTAAGTATTCGAAAGTAATCCAAGCAAGGCAGGCAGTCTGTTTCCAGTCGAAAATCCTTTATTATGTACACAGACAAGCGATCCAAGTAAAACAAAAATAGAGTAATAATTTCCTCACAAGCTTTCTAAATATATATATATATATATATATATATATATATATACATACTTTTTATCAGGCAGGCATAGTCGGATGCGTCTGTTGTCAGCGTTTGAGCGACAAGGGGTTGAGTGAAAGGCAGTCCCTTGTTGTGGTTGCATGCTTCTGTCCACTAAAGGAACTCTGTCCTTAGACAAGGCATGATAGGAATGACCGTTTCCAGGTCCTGAGAATGTTGGCACCAAAGACTTTTTAAGTACCATTGAAGTTTCCTCATATGCAGTCTTGCATAAGGAATTAGCAGAATGCATGAGGCCATGAACCCTAGGGCTTGCAGTATTTTCCGTGTAGATAGTTGGGTTTTGGTGGCCATTTGTTTGCGTATATATTAGTGTTTTGTGGTAGGAGGAGAGGGTTGCTTCATGTACACAGACAGCCCTCTCCTCCTACCACAAAATACTAACATATGCGAGAGATGCAATTACACAGACAAAACTGGAAGCTAAGCTGTCTCCACCCAAGACTGGAACAGACAGTCAAGAGGAGAAGGTTAGCTCTAGCTGCACACAGACCAACTAAAACAGCACTGGCAAAAAATACACATAAATACACAAAATCATACTCGGAGGCTCTAAATAAAAACTTGCAAAAGCATCAGAGACCTCCAAAGCAGACACCCAAACAACCTGCACTTCCCGTCACAAACAGCACATAAAACACAAAATCAGTGTGCCACACAATCACGGCCCTTAAGGCAAAATAACATACCTAACACAGTAATAATAGGGGACTCTATAGTCAGGCACACTGACGCCCCACTTACTAGGCTGGACCAGCAGAAAGTTACTGTTAGCTGCCTGTCGGGAGTCAGGATCCGCCACATAACAAAAGCACTCAGGTCACTCCAGAACAAGTACAAATATGACTCGGTCATTGTTCATGTTGGTGTGAATGACCTGAGATGTACCTCCCTGGACTACATGAAAAGACACATGGAAGAGCTCTCTGATCATGCAGGCCAGGCTGGTATGACCATGACCCTGAGTAGCATCCTGCCCTCACCAAGAATGACACCTCAGTATAAAGAAAAAAATGATCAATTTCAACAACTGGCTAAGCTTCTGGTGTTATTCAAAGAAGATCCAGTGTCTGTCAGCCTGGGACGACATGCTCAACAAGCCCTGTTGCTTCGCAAGAGACGGCTTGCACCTGTCACCCCTAGGCTTTCGAATACTGGCAAAGGCTCTTGCTGCCCCCATAGTGCCTTTTTTAGGCAAGGCTCAAAAGTCAAACCCACCTCCGTAAACAGCACAATTAACAAAAAAAATGAGGGTTATGCTACTCAACACCAGGAGTTTAAATCTCAAAATGCACGCACTCGAAGCACTCCTCAGAGTATGGAGAACATCGACATCTGTGTGCAGTTACTGAAACCTGGTTCAAGGGCTCCAGAGAGCACCCCAGCACTGCCGGGCTACAACTCATACCACACGTTTCAGCCACAGAACACGGACCGAAACACAAAAGGAAGGGGTGTATCCATATTCATCAAGGATACCTACACCTCCAGGTTAGTGGCGCAGCCTGATACCTCTGAGATCATCAATGTGCAACTAACATTGGACAAATCTGCAATGCAAATTGTGGCCTGCTACAGATCCCCTCCATGACCCAGGACCACCACACCACCTTTCTGGAGACACTGGAAAATTAGGTCCTACCGAACACCCTGATATCGGGCGATTTCAATTACCCTACCATTGACTGGGAAAACTACTCTAGTACAAACTCCCAGGCCCAGCGCTTCTAAGGAATTCATCAACTCAAATGCCCTGGATCAGCTGGTAAACTCCCCTACCAGAGGTGAAAACATATTGGACCTGGTCATCACCAACATGGGCGACAGGTGTTCCACACCGGAGGTCAACCCCATCATTGGTTAGATCAGACCATAAACTAATCACTCTGGATGTCCACACCCCACCACCACCCACAACTAAGGAAACCACAGTAAAAAAATTTTCTAAACAAACTTCACCTTACTTAAGACAGAGGTGGTAAGTTTCACAGCCCCCACATTAAAGGATAATGTTGCCCAAGATGCAGAAACCTTTACAATTGCACTCTATAAGCACCTACAAGGATGCATGGATTGTGCCATCCCTAGCAAACCAAGACTCACTCCTCTAAGAGAAGAAAACCAGTTTGGTGGACCATTGCCATAAACAGGCTATACAACAGGAGGAGGACTAGTTCAGAGAAAAAGAAAATCCCAAGAAGGAAAGACATCCCTCATCAGTATCAGTAAGAAACTAAGGTCCCTCATGAAATCATCCAAGGCTAATTTCGAAAGAAAAATAGCCAAGGATTCAAAAGATAACCACAAAGCCTTCTTTAGCTATGTTAAGAATATAAGTGGCAACTCGCAGATATGCACTGAACTAGTGCAAAACAGCACAAAATATACTGAACCTACTGATATTGCCAACATCCTGGCAGATAGATTCAGTGCAAACTTCACCCACCTCTCACCTCCAAAAGGGCCCACAACAATACCGGAAAAGTGTAGGGTCGCAAAAATCACAGAAGCACAGGTGAAAACAGCCCTTTCAAAAGCCAAAAACACAGCGTCAATGGTGTCCCAGGTTGTGTCTTGCACGAACTACAGAACAAACTAAACCCCCACCTAAACACGCTGTTCAACCTCAGCCTCTCCACAGGCTACGTGCCCATAGAATGGTGCACAGCAGTGGTTATTCCTCTCCACAAAGGAGGGGCCACAACTGACCCTGGTAACTATCGCCCCATAAGCCTGACTAGCATGGTCTGCAAGGCTATGGAGTGCATCATTATGGAACTCCTTAACAAAGACACTGGAAAAGTACAGTTTTGTACCTACCATAAATGTAGATGTCCGATAGGTATGCATCTGCAGTCATAACATATGGGTTGTCCTGCCTCAGGCAGCCCTTCGGTCGGCCGGATTCCAAACTCTGGGTCTGGCCTCGGCTGATGTCGCACTTTCCCCAACGTCAGAGCTTCTGGGGTATAAAGGCATCAGCCGACGCCATTTTCCTCAGTGTTTCTTGCCCCAGATGCCAGGTGCCCTCTAGGAAGGCTAAATTTGGATAAATGTTGAAAGTTCCAAACAGTAGCAAAATATATATATACATATATACAAAAACAAATACACCATAATAGATTCCCCCAGCTAGCTGAAAGAGGGGTAAGCACCCTAGGTATACCACAGAGGGGAAGGAGGGTGGGTAATCCTGACTGCAGATGCATACCTATCGGACATCTACATTTATGGTAGGTACAAAACTGTACTATGTCCTTCAAGGATGCATCTGCAGTCATAGCATATGGGTAGAATACCATAGCCAAACTGGGGGAGGAGGTACTAAGATAAGGATGGTGTAGTTAAGATCCCCTGTAAAACTGCAGTTGCAAAGCCTGCTCGGGATCTGGAGTATAAAGGTAGATTGTAATGCTTGGCAAATGTATGCACGGAGCTCCAAGTAGCAGCTTCTAAAATGTCCTTGGTAGCCACCCCTCGTAGGAAAGCTGTAGTGGTGGCTGTGGCCCTTGTGGAATGAGGCCTGATATTTTCAGGAGCTGTCTTTCCATGAAAAGAGTAGCAAAAGCGAATGCAATTTCCTATCCATTTTGAAAATGTCTGTTTGGAAATCGCTTTTCCTTGCACCCCAGTTGCATATGCTACAAAACGTTGGTCAGATTTTCTGCTGGTTTTAGTTCTGTCCAGATAGTAGCGTAGTTGTCTGTGTATATCCAAGGTGTGCAAAAGTTTTTCTCCTTTGTTCTGTGGGTTAGGGAAGAACGTAGGCAAATGAATAGCTTGGTTCAAGGATACCCTGGATACCACCTTTGGCATGAAAGTAGGATTGGTTCTCAGAGACACTCTATCCTGGTGAAAAATAAGGAAAGGCTGCACTGCCATTAATGCCTGTAACTCGGATACTCTTCTTGCTGAAGTGATTGCCAGAAGGAAAGCAGTTTTCCAAGATAAAAACTGTAAGTCTGCTGATGCTGCTGGTTCAAAAGGAGGTAGTGTCAATTTTTCCAGCACAAAATTGAGATCCCATGCAGGCAGAGGGGGTCTCCTTGGAGGTTTAACATTTTTGATCCCTCTCAAAAATTGTCTGAGAAGAGGGTGAGAGAAGATAGGAGGATCCATATTGTATTCTGCTGAAATTGCTGAAGCATGAATCTTAATGGAAGAGTATGACAGGCCATTGTGGAACAATTCTGCTAAGTATTCTAGGATGTGTGCTAGGTTTGCCACTGTGACATCTGTGCCCTTTGATGTGCTCCAAATGAGGAATCTCTTCCATTTAGCTGAGTATGTCTTCCTTGTGGAAGGTCTGCGAGCCTCCAGGATAATGTCCTTGACCCTCTGAGATAAGACAGTTTGGTTTTAAGCAATTTTCCAGGCAGTTAGTTGCAGTGTTTTCAAGTTTGGATGCAGGGTCTTGAAATTGTTCTGCGTTAGAAGAAGAGGCCATAGGGGTAGAGGCCATGAGTTCGCCTGAGACATGCTTCTCAGTAGCGGATACCAGTGCTGTCTTGGCCAGTCCGGAGCTATTAGTATCACCTTTGGCTGTTCCTCCCTGATCTTCAGTAGAACCTTGTACATCAATGGGAGAGGTGGAAATGCATACACTGTTAGGGCATTCCAGCTGAAAGAGAGAGAGTCCACCCTCCAGGCTTGTGGGTGGTATGTCCTTGAGCAGAATTTCTCCAGTTGGTGGTTGAGTGGGGAGGCGAACAGATCTATCTCTGGCATTCCCCATTTCTTTGTTATGAGTTTGAAGATGTCTGGATGCAGCATCCATTCATGAGCATCCGTGGTAGTTCTGCTTAAGCTGTCTGCTAGTGAATTCTCTTTTCCTGGTACGAATTTGGCCTGCAGCTAGATATTGAGATTCAGGCCTAGGTTCCACAGATCCATTGCCATCCGGCATAGAGGGTAGGAATGCGTGCCTCCCTGTTTGTTTATGTACCACATGACCGTGGTGTTGTCTGTCCTTATCAGCAGATGTCCTTGCTGGAGGAATGGTTTGAATGCCTTGATTGCATGCTTCACTGCCAGCATCTCCTTTTGGTTTATGTGCAAGTTTAGCTGGCCTTGAGACCATAGACCTTGGATACATTTGTCCTCCATGTGTGCTCCCCATCCTAGGTCTGAGGCGTCCGTGGTGATGGTCTGCCTTGGTTTTGGTTTGTTGAAAGGCAACCCTCTGTTGAACTGGCAGGCCTGAGCCCACCACAGGAATTCCTTTTGAAGGCATGGAATGATTGATATCATGGTTTCTAGACTGTGCCTGTGTTGAGACCATACATTCCTTAGGTACCATTGTAATTTCCTCATATGCAGCCTGGCATGCAGGATCAAGATTATGCAGGATGCCATGTAACCCAGGGCCTGCAGGACTTTCCTTGCAGTAAGCTAAGCTTGTCTTGTCAAAGTCATGAAGCAATCTGGAAGTTGTTTTTGTTTTTCTTCTGTGAGAAAAAACATCTGAGTTATTGTGTCCAGATCCGCACCCAAAAAGGTTATCCTTTGGGATGGCACTAGTCTTGACTTTTGGATGTTGACTGTGTATCCCAAGGCCTGTAACAGGTATATGACATAGGCCAAATCCTTTATCAATTTTGTCTTGTTGTCCGCTTGTATTAGGCAGTCATCCAAGTATGGGTAGATTTGAATTCCCTGAAGTCTGCAATGTGCAATTACTGATGCCAGGCATTTCGTGAATACTCTGGGCGCAGTAGATAAGCCAAAGGGTAATGCTGAGAATTGATAATGCTCTGATCCTGCAAGAAATCTGAGGTGTCTTCTGCAATCTGGTCCGATAGGGATGTGCAGGTATGCCTCCTTGAGATCTAGAGTCACCAGCCAAGACTCCTTGCCCAACATGGGAAGAAGCTGCTGTAGGGTCAGCATTTTGAATTTTGGCACAATGAGATATGTGTTCAGTGCGGACAAGTCGAGAATAGGCCTCCATTGGTTTTCTTTTCTTGGTACAAGGAATAGTCTGGAGTAAAATCCTTGGCCTTGTTCCATAGATGGTGCCCTTTCTATCGCTTTCATCTGAAGTAAATTGTTGATTTGTCTTAAAGCCTCTGGCTTCTGGTTTGGTGGAAGGTTTGGCATTCCGCTCCTTTTTGGTAAAGTGTGGAAGTGAAACCTGTATCCTTTGTCTATTGTTTGCAATGTCCATGTGTCCTTTGTAATGCAATGCCAGTTTTTTGAGAATAAAGCCAGCTTTCCACCCAAGGGAGCTTCCAGTTGTTCTCTGGTAGGCGGAATCAGAGTCAAGTCATTGTGTCTGTCCTGTGGTAGTGGTTGTAGTTGCAGCTGTGGCACTACTCCTCTGGTTGGCAGGCTGCCACTGACGGCCCCTGTAGGCACCCTTTGATTGACCTCTGCCTCTAGGGCGTCTATTCCTGCCCCTCTGTGCTCTGGAGGTGTCTGGAAAGGACCAATTCTTTGAAGGCCAGTTTCTGCTGAACCTCGGAGGTTGGACCTGCAGAAATTCCTTTACTGTTTGCACAGATTTTGCTTTTTCTTCCACTTTCTTTAGAATCTCCTGTGCAGGGGAGCCAAATAAACTTTGTTTCTCCATTGGAGCATCTAGGAGTTTAGCCTTGACATGGTCTGGCAAGGATTGCTCTTTTAGCCAGGCATGCCTACGATTACTGCCCCAGTCATAGCTGATCTAAATGAAGCCTCCAGTGCATCATAGCCACATTTTAAGAAATGATTACTGACCTGCTGAGAGTTGTGTACCAAATCCTGAAGGGATTTACGGTCTAAAGGTTCAGGAGAAGAAAGCTTTTTATTCAGCTGATCTAACAAATATTCTTGGTACTGTATCATATGGAATTGACAGTTTAATGCCCTGGCAGAAAGAATAGCAGATGTATAAACCTTTTTACCCCATCTCTCTAATGCTCTAGACTCTCTTTCAGAGGGTAGGGGATTTTTGGCAGTGGCAGCTGCAACACCTTTTGGGCCCTGAGAAATAGTTTCTGGGTCTGCAGCATGGGCTTTATACAGGTGGAAGTGAGAATCCGGGACCCTGTAATATCTGTCAGGTTTGGAAGAGAATCAGGTGCAGAACTGACATCATTATACACATCATCAATTACAGTTAGCACTGGTGGTATGGCTAAGGGCCTATGCTGGGGCAAATGTAAATATGTCCTTAATCTTTTTCTAGAATCAGAAAAATCCTGACCCTGCCATTGAAAGTGTTCCCTCATTGAGTGCAAAGTCTCCCCAAAGGAAAATTCTTCAAGAGGGGAGGTCGAAGGGATAGAGTCTTCTGCATCTAAATCCTCATAAGGCGAATAGGCCCCTTCCTGATGGTCTGACAAATCAGATCCATCCATGGAGTAATCAGAGGAGAGAGGTTCAGAGGGTTCAGCCCTAGGCATTTTGTCAGGTGGAGGTTGGGAGGCCCTGTCTGGGAGAGGTTGGGAATCCCTAATTAAGGATATAAGGTCCTCAGCAAGACTGAGAATCTGAGAACTTGAGGAGGGCCTCTGTGAAGTAGATTTGGCAGGTAAAGCTTTTGAAAGTTTGGCAGCTTTAGCCCTGGAGAAGGCCTTAATAGACATAGAAGCTGGGGGCCTAGCTGCCCCACGTGCAGGTGTAGAAATGGTCAAATAGAATGGTGTCAGACAATTCTTGAGCGCTAGCTTCGGTAGGGATTTCTGAAGCCGACTCAGCCAGGGCCTCTCTGGCCTCGGTTGTCGGAGGTATGGATTAGGTCGTAGTAAGAACCGAGGACTCGGTTTCAGCCGAAACAGAGACACTCGCGGTAGGCCTAACCGTGGTTTCAGCCGAAACCGCGGGCCGCGAGTGTCAGTCCTTTTCCCTGCGTTTTTTGGCCATATGCGTAGTCGGAGTCTCCGACAGCATTTTATATGCAAAATCGGTTCAGAAAAATTCTTCTGCAAACTCAGACCGACGTCTAAGAGTCCGTCGGTTGGAGGCGGCACAGGCTAAACAAGCTGATACGTCGTGGTCTGGGCCTAAGCAAGGAAGGCAGTAAGATTGGAAATCCTTATGAGGTATTTGCTTCCCACAAGTTAAACAATTATTTACTTTGTCTGACATCAGCTGAGGCAAGAAAGAGTCCCCAACGGGGTACTTAGCTTTTTTTGAAGTCTTCGGTAGCTGAAATCTCTGGATCTGACCGACCGGCACTTGCGAACAGCTTCTGCTTCGGGCACCGCGCGGCAAGAAAGACTGAGGAAAATGGCGTCGGCTGATGCCTTTATACCCCAGAAGCTCTGACGTCGGGGAAAGTGCGACATCAGCCGAGGCCAGACCCAGACTTTGGAATCCGGCTGACCGAAGGGCTGCCTGAGGCAGGACAACCCATATGTTATGACTGCAGATCCATCCTTGAAGGACATCCTCCAAACACTTGACCCGACCCAGTTCGGCTTTGTTAAGGGCAGAGCATGCCTACTAAACCTGGTTGACTTCTTCAAGACAGTCACCAAGGCCATAGACGAGGGAAAGGTGGTTCACACAGCCAACCTTGACATCGCCAAGGCTTTCGATACCATTCCCCACTCGAGTATTACAGAAAAACTCACCAGCCTGAACATGAACCCCTATGTCACGAGATGGGTTGCCAACTGGCTTACAGACAGAACTCACACAGTAAGAATAGCAGGCTCCAGGTCCAATTCTAAACCTGTCACAAGTGGTGTCCTGCAAGGCTCGGTCCTGGGACCCCTACTGTTCGGCATATACTTCTCAGAAGTACAGGCAAACATAGGAGGACTATGGCTAACCAAGTTCGCCGATGACTGCAAACTGGGAGCCATAATTGACTCTCCGGCTGACATGGACATCCTCCAAAAAGGCCTTACTGAGATGGACATCTGGTGTCAAAGTCATGGCCTCAAGCTAAATGCCAAAAAATGCATAGTCAATCAGTTTGGGAAAAACAAAACACTCACAAATTACCACATAGGTGGCAGCCCCCTTAATACAGGAGAGGTAATAATAGATCTGGGGACCCAGGTAGATAGTAATCTCTCCTTTTTCAACCATATTGCCAAAGCAGTTAGGAAATCCTTCTATGTGACCCATCTAATTACTAAAGGGTTTGCATCTAGAAATAAAGAGGTTATATTGCCCCTCTACTTGTCACTCATTAGACCCATCCTAGAGTACAATGCCCCATTTGGGATGTACCTCACAAGATACTGCCAACAGCTGAAAAGACCACAAAAGTACCTCACCAAGAGGATTACTGGCCTCAAACATATGTCCTATGCAGCCCGATTGAAAAAACTCCGGCTGTACTCAGTGGCATATCGCTTACTCAGAGGTGATCTCTGCCTGACTTACAAAGCCATGTCCAACTCAGAGTTGATGGACATGCTCCACCTAAAGAAATCCAAGTCACTGCGAGCCACATGCTCTAGTGAGCTAAATCTCGCCACAACAATAAATAGAACATGCTGGAGGGATAGATTCCTGTCACAGAGACTCCCCATGCTTTGGAACAAAATTCCAAATTACATTAGGCAGAGCCCCTCACTAACACTCTTCAAGAGAAACCTTGACAAGTGGATGGGTAACAGAAAATACACCCCTGGGATCACTTCATTGGCTCTGCTTGACAGAGGATCAGTTAATTAATTAATGGGGTGGCGAAAGCCGACACACTCTGGCTAGGCTTATAAATGCCCTTGGGCAGATAGCCTAGTAGCTACCTATGAACCTATAAGAAGTTGGTCAAATAGACCTGTTTTTCTGGAGTGAGAAATGCCATCTGGAAGTTGTGTTCAAGCTTGCTCCCAGTAATACAAATTTTTGACTGGTCATCAATTATGATTTCTTTTTGTTGATGGTGTAACACAATGAAGTTAGGAGTCTTTTTACAAATGCCAGGTGCAATTCCTGACTGTCCGCTTGAATCAGGCAATCATCCAAGTATGGGAAAATTTGGATATTTTTCTGCCTGCAGTATGCAATGGCTGGAACCATGCACTTTGTGAATACTCTGGGCACAGTAGATAAGCCAAACGGAAGTGCAGAGAATTGATGGTGCATACAGCCTGCCCTGAACCGTAGATATTTCCTGCTAGACTCCCTTATGGGGATGTGTAGATAAGCTTCTTTTAAGTCTAGGGTGACTAACCAGGCATCCTTGGCTAGCATAGGGAGAAGCTGTTGCAGGGTATGCATTTTGAATTTTGGGACCACCAGAAAGGTGTTGAGAATTGTTAGATCCAGGATTGGGTGCCAAAAGCCATCTTTTCTGAGCACCAGAAACAGTCTGGAGTAGAAACCCTTGTCCCCTTTGCTCTACTGGAACAGGTTGAAGAGCCCTGATACTGAGCAGGCAAAGTACTTGCTTTTGAGCCTCTGCCCACTGGTTTGAAGGAAGGTCTGGAAACCCGCTTGGGGTTGGCAGTGAATGGAAGTAGAATCTGTACCTTTGGGATACAATGTTAAGGATCCATCGGTCCTGAGTAATGGACATCCAGTTTTTTGCATGAAGGGCAAGTTTTCCTCCTAGGGGCGCAAGTAACTGGGCAGAGCTGGGAAGGATAATTGAAAAGTCATTTTGAACTTTTTCCATAAGGGGGTGGCTTACCACTCCCTGTTTTTGAGATGGGGGCACTCCATTGTTTAGATCTCTGTATACCCTGAGACTAGTCTGGGTGGTCTGTTTCCCCCGGGTTTGGACTGAGAAGGCCTGGAAGGGGCTGGAAAGGACCAGTTTTTAGAAGGCCAATGCCTACTGAATCTAGGTGGCTGCACTTTTAAGAATTCTTTAACAGTTTGCATAGATTTAGCTTTTTCTTCCATCTTTTTAGGAACCTCTTCTGCTTTGGTGCCAAATGGTCCTTATTTAAAGGAGCGTCTAGTAATTTTGATTTGACATGATCTGGCAAGGTTTGTTCCTTCAGCCAAGCAAGCCTTCTCAGTACAGACTCAGAGACTACAGCCCAGCATGATGCTTCTAGGGCATCAAAGCCACACTGCAAAGTATGCTTACTAACTTGGTTTGCAGAATGCATTAACTCTTGTAAAGCTTTATTTTCTGCACAATCAGGAAGTAACACCATTTTTTGTTTAATTAGTTCCATAACACGCTGCTGGTACTTTAACATGTGAAACTGGCAATTCAATGCCCTGATGGCAAGAGTTGCAGAGGTATATACCTTCTTACCCAATCTGTCTAAAGCTCTGGAATCCCTGTCTGAAGGAGTAGGGTTTTTGGCTGTAGTAGCCTTAATACCTTTAGGACCCTGGGAATTGGTCTCTGGATCTGCAGTAGGATTCTTAAAGAGAAATTTGTGAGAATAGGGTACTCTGCAGTACCTGTCAGGTTTTCTAGGGGCCGGTGGTAAAGTGTCTGGAGTAAGACTGGATTCCATGAAGACATCATCTACAACATCCAGGACAGGGGGTATAGCTAGATGCCTGTGCTGAGGCAACTCTAAAAATTCTCTGAGTCTCTTTTTGGACTGACGGTAGTCCTGCCATTCCCAGTGGAAATGCTCTCTCAAAAGTATGCAAGGTTTCACCAAAAGAAAAATCCTCTGGAGGGGAGGCAAAGGGAATGGATTCCTCTGCATCTGAATCCTCATACATTGATAAGGGTATGTCCTGGTAATCAGAAGGGGCAGAGTCATCGGACTCCTGGTCTGTAGAATCAGAATGAAACTCAATTCTTTGTCTCTTAGCAGGGGAAGGCTGGCTTCCCCTAATTAGGGTAATAAGGTCTTCAGCCATTCTAAGCATTTGTTTTTGTGGCATGGGAGCTTGAGCATGCGCTTTGGTCGTCAGTTTTCTAGGCATAGTGCATACTCTGGGCCTGAGAAACACGGTAGTTTTAGCTAAAAACGAAGTTGTTGGTTTAATTTGAACCTCGGTAGGTAGGAATACACCCTCAGAAGCCAGTGCCTGCACAGCAGCTCCGGACCCATCCAAGGTAGAGACATCCATCCTCAGGTTCCATAGTCGAAGAAGCATCTCGCAGCATACCGGACTCCGAATGGGTCTCAGCAGAGGCCTGTGAATCTTTAGAAGCGGGCATCAGGGGCTGCAAAGGCACCTCACTGAGTACTGGCGGACTGGCGACTAGCTTAACGGAAGCATCATCAGCAGTTTTGGACCTATGCGGTCTGTCTCTGTCTTTTATCTTTATGTTTTTTCGGAAGATCGATAGTTGGATGGCTTATCGGAGCCATTTCGGAATACGGAGAACTAGAATAAAAGAATTTAGCGACAAAGAAAGCCCAACGACGAATGGTTTGGGTGTTAAACAAGGCACAAAACTGACAGCGAGGGATGTCGTGGTCTAGGCCTAAACAGGTGATGCAGTAAGAATGAAAATCTCTGTGAGGTATTTGCTTTCCACAGGCAAGACAATTGTTAACTTTTTCTGACATCGGTTAGAGCAAGAAAAAAGGATCCCCAACGGGGTACTTGGCTTTAGAAGACTTCAGGTTTGAAACTCGAAAAACGAAAATTTCAGGTAGCGGCCGACTGGCACTTGCAAACTGCTTCTGCTTCGGGCTCCTTATCAGCAAGAAAGACTGATGTAATAGCGTCGGCTGCCTGTTTTATACCCCTGACGACCTGACGTCATGGAAGAGGCGACAGCATCTGATGCAGAAATCCCCAGACTCTGGTATTTGGGCCGACTGAGGGCTATCTGCAGGCAGATAACCCCAAGTGTGATGAGTGCGACAGTGAAACAAGAAGAACATCTATCGTATTGTCAAACACACCCTTTAGAGTTGACTCAGTAGTCATGGACTTAGGGAGACACAGAGTAATCTAGCCTTTGACCATCACACATCTACAGTGGTGAGGAAATCATTCTATGTTGTGCAACTTACAAACAGAGGTATGGCATCCAAGTCCAAGGAAGTCATTGTTCCACTGTACTTGGCATTCATCAGACCTATCATTGAGTACAATGCCCCCTTTGGTATTTACCTAACCAGGCATATCCAACAATTGGAACGTCCACAAAGGTTCCTCACTAAAAGAATACAGGGCATAAGTAAAATGCTCTATGCAGACTGTCTCAAGGCCCTATCCCTGTATTCTGTCTGCTACAGGCTTTTGAGTGGAGATCTATGCATGACATACAGGGCACTGTCAGATCCTACTCAGATGGACCTCCTGCATATCCACAAAGCAAGCAGCACTAGAATTACCCGTTCTAAAGGCTTAAACCTTGTCTGTGATATAAACTGGACCTGCTGGAGAGATAGGTATGTATCCCAGAGACTACTCCATCTATGGAACAGGCTCATGGGAAACCAGAAATTCATCCCTGGTTTGGCACCTATGTCTCTAATGGACTCAGTTAACTTGTAAATGGTTCATTTCCCAGGCCCATGCTTACACTTATCAAGAGTATCAGAACTTGTCAGAGATTTGGGATGCATGGCTAGGCTTAAAAAGGCCCTTGTGGCCATTAGCCTAGTAAACACCTATAAACCTATAAGCGACTTCCTAACACATGACAGTGGGTTATCTTCATAAACAGTGTTCTGTAATCAGCATTAGCAACTGATGTAGCATTCCCTCCCTGTCTTTACTTACTCGATGCATATTGTCACCTTTCAAATTAAAATACAACTAAGTTGTAATGGGAACTCTGCTCACTATCTTCCCCTACAATCTTGGTCATTCTCTCTCTTGCCCTACTTAAAGTATTTTGTTTCCAATGTACTGATTAAATTATTATTATTAACCTACATTATTAATAATCAGTATACTACTTTATTATGGATGTAAGTCTTATCTGATATATAAGGAGCTTTTCTCCCTGGACCTCTGCTGAAATGGGCTACTATTGCCAAGTCCGACTTTTTTTGAACAACAAAACAAATAAATAAATATTTGTTTTTATAAGTTAATGTGTCTTATATGGGGGAAAGTTACTTCATCAGCTTGTCAAGATGTAGAAGATATTACTTCCTCTACAAAAATGACAAAGAACTTATTTTATGTCATCTTCAGAAAAAGTGAGCTCTAACACAATCTCCTTCTGCTAGCAACCCCAAGATGTAGAGGGTTAAAGCCCTCACTGCACCCCAAATGACACATGTTCTATTAGTGTCATGGGCACTGCAGGGGCCACAGGAGGAGGATGGGAGTGAGTGGCTGATGTTGGCTTGCCCATCTTGGTGGTGGTGGTGGTGGTGGGGGGTGGAGACAAGAAGCCTAGGCTCACTATAATAAAGCAATGTTACAAGTCTGGGGAGATCCATGTTGCACAGGTAGTCAGTATATGCTTAGACAGGAGGATGAGCATACACAAACAAGCACGAACCTCCCTGAAGGCAGCAACTGCAGAGCTTGCAAGCTTGCCGCAGGGTGGCAGGAGTTACAGCTCACTCCCTGGCAGCAGCATGACTCTGTACCAGTGTCCTTGGTCTCCTCACTGGCTCCAGACTTGGGTCAGGTCAAAGGGAAAAGCTGGTGAGCTGAAGGGATAAAAAAATCTCCTTCTGCTTTAATTTATCTGCCATATGTATAAACCTCTTGAAGGTTCTGCACATTGTGCTCCCTTTGTCTTAGTATGAGTGGACTTGTCACCTCCCCATCTTTCTTTTCCTTCTCTAGACTGCTCTCCCTCTGCAAGGTATCTCAGACCTGAATTTATTTTTAGTTTTAACCCCCTACCCCCAATTATAGACATCTGATGCCTGTATTTGAATTTCCTGTTTCACTAACAGAAAGGGGTTCAGAACTATGCATCTTTCTGGCTTTCACAGTTTTAGTATGCATTACCAAATCTTTGCTCCGAAGGCCTTCACTTAAGTGCCTTACTTCTAGTTATATTCTCTGTTTCTTGGCTGATGCTTGTAAATCTTTGTGTAGACTTCTGTCTCATTTTGATTCTAACTTCAGATCAGTCTACTTGCAGTTCCTGTTCTGAAATTTCTTTCACCATTGGGTTTCTGTTGCTCAGTCAATGCAGCAGACTTCTAGTAAAATACATGGTTCTTTATACTGTCTATCCACTGCCAGAACCTATCTCCTGTAGTAACCTCTATACTACTTCCTCCTCCTGGCTTTGATTCTGGGCCTCTATATGAGTGTCACTGAATAGGCATACCAATTTGTCACCATGCCTCTTTCTTTCTAAGTGCATCATTCTGCCATGTTGCATCTGTGGAATCTACTTCCTCCCACATTTTCCAAAGTGCTTTAAAGTGGGGAAAATCCTTCTATACTATGACTAGTATTAAGTCATAGGGTTACAGCCACTGGTTATAATAGTCTTCCTGGAGCTTGTAAGTTTTTACATGCAATAAGGGGGTATTGCTTTCATTTTAGGGGACCTTTGAGAAAGACAATTATGTTGCCAGAGTCTCTTCCAAAAATACAGTACATTACACTAACCTTCTTGTAACACAACAGAGCTCACTCTATTTACTCCAGTTGTAGTTGTATCACTCCCCATGGACCAACTTCAATTGTAGCATGCATATCAGTTTTCACATTTCTAATGTTAGGACTATCTTTACCATTAAAATTCTCATTAACCAGTCCATTACTGAATCCAAGGTACCTACTATATGGAAACATTTCTATGCCTTGTCCATCCACAAGAGAGGTAACTCCTCTGAACTTGCCAACTTTCAGCCCATTGCAAGTCTATCCCCCTCTCAAAAATTCTTGAAAAATGTTTACACAAACAAATCCTTCACTTTCTCCTACAACAGAATCTACTTAATTCCACTCAACATGGATTTCGACCTAAACATAGCACCTCCACTACTCTCATTTCCTTCATAAACGCCATATCTCAAGCCAGAGACCATAATAAACTGGTCTCATGCCTATTTCTTGATCTCTGAAAGGGATCTGACACCATCTCCCACCCTCTCCTCCTGCACAAACTCTCTAACCTAAGCCTCTCCACTTCCACTATCTCCTGGTTCACTAGTTACCTCAGTGACTGACTCCAGTCTGTCAAATGGCTCTCTGCTACCTCTCCAGCTTGGCCTGTCAAAATGGGTATATCCCAAGGATCAGTCCTTGGCCCATTACTGTTTAATATCTTTACCAATCTATTATATACCTCATGCCCCCAGTCGTCACTGATACAATATGCAGATGACTCCACAGTTATCACCACAGCTGATTCCCTCTCTGAACAAAATTTTTTTTATCCAATAAAGCTAAACTCTCACTATCCCACACTTACCTCCTACCCACCCTATTCTACGGCTCACAAATCATTACTAATCTTCAAACCACTCTTCCAACAAAACTTGAATCCACCTACAATAAAGCTGCAAGATTCGCACCTGACCATTCCTACCACTCACACCACTGCCTTGTTCTAAAAAAATGAAATTGGATAGAATTTCTTCACCAGCTGCTTCTCACAAAACCTCAAATCATTCATTCTATATTGTATTTGCCCTCCTTCTGTCCCAACATCACCTCAGTTGTCTCCCTCTACTCCCCTCCAAGGTCCCTCTACAAAGCTTCGAACAAAACCTTCTCCAAATCTACAAGTCTAAAACAAAAATAGTACGAAACCTGTACAGTTACTCTCCAGCCCAGTCCTGGATCAAACTTCCCTTAGACAATAGAAATACCAATCACCTTCTTAAATTAAAAACACCTACTAAAAACTATCAAAACAGGATATGGCTCTGCCACTGTAACTACACCCTTTAAGGATCATCCAAAACTTGTCACCTCAGTCTCACCTATCTTTCTTCTCCTTCAATAATACTCTACAACTAATGGGTTATCCCTTTATTTACATCATTTGTACTGCACATCTTTTCTGAAGTACTCAAGACTTGTTCTCTGACAGGACTGTACATCTTGATTTTACTGATGCAACAATGTATATACTCTCTGATTTGTCAACCATGTAGTTCCACTATGTATATTCACTTTTTTTTGTAATTCTTGTTGTAATTTTTGTTTGAAATTGTAAATGTAGAGCTTTTTTCCCCAGGCTTTCACTGAAAAAGGGCTTCAGCTCAGTTGGACTAACCCGGTTAACAAATGTAAAATAAAAATACATAATTTGTGTCCCCACATTTGAAACAAGTTAACCCATAACATGCTACTGTTTGTTTTACAAAAGAAGGCACATTTCTTACTACAGTTTTAGACTTGCAGACAAATCAGTTATAAATAATGTGTAATCAACTAGCACGTGTTCTACTGAAGATACTAACTTGTCAGAGTTTTCGGGATCACTTTGCAACATCCGCTTTCTTACAGTAAAATACAAAGCTCTTTTAAATCTCTCCACTGCTACAGTTTCTAACATTTTTATTTTACTTTTACTATCAAGTCATAACCACAGCTTTGACATATGCTTCAAGTTATATATAAAAGTTCTTACTGGTCTGTCAGCATTAAAAGTCCAGTTATAATGTTTTTATTATTTGCACTTCAGACATTATCCTGGTCATGGCCAGTAGTTGTTTCTTAAACTTTTTAAAGTTTGTGTAATAATTGCCCTCCATGTCTACATATATTTTAATGTCTTTCTTGTTAGCTGTGATATCAGCATGCTCCCCCATTCTGACTTGCCCAGTTTTCCTGGGTTGTGTATCATTCATAATGCACAAGATATGATTTCCAGGGCATCCTCCTTACTCAACTTATGTCAGGAAGATTTCTCAGTTGCTAGTACAGTACCCTGTCCAGTCAAACTGGTGTTTTATTAGATGTAGCAGATTCCAGTCAATCTCCACCTTACACTTAAGGGGACCTTTGACAAAGAAAATTATACTGCCAAAGTCTAGCTATATGCATGAAAGACAAGTGCTTTAAACAGTTTTCCATGACTGAGTACAAGGAAGCATGCCAGTGCCAGGAACAGCAGCAGAAATAGTTCAGTGAAACATAAGTAAATCCACAGGGAAATATTAACCCAAACAGGGTATGGGCTTTGCAGTAAAGGTATTGCAAAAAAAAAAGTTCATTTGGCAAGTTGATTGCTAAATTGCCTGTATGCGAACCTGTGTAAGTCTGCAAAAGTTGAAAGCAGAAGATATATAAAAACATGTTAACTGCAAACATCCACAGGAAAAATGACAAATATTATAGCTCACCTGGTTTTCAGCAAACAAAAGAAACAGTATATTAGAGTTATCTCCACCTTAAAGTTCAATACAATCCATCCATAAGACAGGCTGGTTTTATAACAAATCACTGCTGCAGGCCCTGACAGACATTCTGCTCAGCTTCAGCAACCGCAAACTAAATCACTTGAGGTTAGTCCCTGGCTAAATCCTCAAGAAGCTCTTGACAAGGCTGCTGAACTCTGCAAATCTTGGATCTTCAGGTAAAGCCCCTGCTTTATTCCACACTGATCCTCAGACTGAGAAACTCACTTCCAGAATTCCTGCTCTTTAGCTATGGTTCTTCTGTACAGTCACTGAAAGACCACTAGTTTATGTAGAAATGTAACTACCTCCATAATATTTATGAGAAGTCCCAATTTACCTACATTTAAAGCCATACTTCACATTTTCAAATACATGTTCAACATGTTCCTAAAGTGAGTGAGTGTGTTTGTGTGTGTGCGTGTGTGTGTATAAACGCACACAGGTCCGGTGCCCCTTCAGAGTTCCATCAAAGCACAGTCTGATTAATAAAATGTTCAAAGAAAAGGACACTTTTCCCCAGTTCATTCTTAATAGAAAATGTAAACAAAATTTAAATATTAAAAAAAAAACTACAATGCTCAATGTACAATGTTCACTACAAGTACACTGAAAAGAAGTTAGTGGTATTAAAAATTCAACCACTAATGCACACTGACATATGAAATCAGTGGTCCACAGGGGAAAAATACTTCCATAACACAGCACAACTAAGAAGATTTTCTCAATGTTCGCCAGTTTTTGCTCTTAAATTAACTTCAAACACAAATTCATATGGGGGTTGCTATTTGCATGAAACAAACTTGCCAAAAGAGTCTGCAACATAAAAAAAAACGTGAATGTGTTAAAAGGGTACCTCTGCTACATGGCAGAAAACTAGTACAATATGCTTGCGTCAGAAAAAGAATATAGAAAACTAGCTGCACTACATTCAAAAACACACACAAAACTCAAGAATATTTGAAAATATATGTACAATTTTAAGATCTTTAGGTTCATAACTGATTGACTGAAATGAAAATAAAAATGAAGGTACTACACAAAAGCAACTTACTTCAAGCTCTCTTGTGAGCTGGAAGACGATCTGTCAGACTGTGGCAATGATACAATGCTGTCGGAGTTCTTCAGGTGAGACTGCAGTGCTTTCTGATATGTTACCTCAAGTGAGTTATACAATTGTTCAGCTTCTCTACTAAAATGACTGCGGAAACCCCAGTAACACCTAAGAACACACAACATAAGACATAGTAAATATACAGTATTTTGTTACAGTGTACATTTTTTGGCCAATTCACAAATTCTGTTCTCTAATGTGATGACTTGAAACACAATGGCCATCTCATCATCAATGTGTTTCAGACCAGAAAGAGAGGCTGAAGCAACAGCAACCACAGCAAACATCTAGTAATATATTTACTGTCTGGCTAGAATGCAAGAAGTGCTTCAGTTCTACAATGAAAACTACAACAGCTACAGTCTAGGTATATCACACCTCAGCCCATGTTAAGAAAAGAATCTTGCACTGTGAAAGCTGAAAGACTTTATGCCTAAAACCAGTTAGCCTGAATAAAAATCTAAAAAAGCCAATCAGTAACAAAGGCATGTATTTCAATTACAAATTTTGACAAGCTAGTCTTTGTCTGAGAGGTCACTGCTATTTGGGCAAGTTAACAAAATAAGGGCAAATGCTTTTTACTGACAAATATGTGAAAGTTAACAAAATCAACTCTGCCACATCACAACTTAAAACAGTTATCTTGTCAAAATACTAAAACAAAATGAAATGTAGGCAATACAACCATAGCTCTTAAAACATTTGCACAAAAGAAAATGAGACAAACAAATGAAAGTACCTAAATACAAAACATAAAGCAGTCTGTTTTGTATTGCTTTTATTTTCTTCTGCTTTGTGCGATGACTAGTGCTATTTTGTTTGAACAACAGTTCAATGGGATCTACTTGAAACCGATAAGATATTATGCAAAATGCCCAGTCCTTGGCTGTGGTCCACTGAGAGGAGTGTATGATGCCTCATTTGGGAAGTGCCAATGGCGAGGTCTAGGGACAGCTGGACCCAAACAGCTGAGCTTTACAACATGTCGTACAAAGTGTGTGTGTGTGTGTGTGTGTGAACTAATAAAGGTTTTACTACTTTTTATGATAGCAGCAGGAAAATAAAAAGGGGGAGGGGTTCTGCATCTACCTTTAGAATGCCTTGCTATATACAGCTTGCTCATAGTACACACTAGCCTCAAAAAGCAAGTGCATTACAAACACTAAAAAACTCAAGAAATCATTATTTTAAAATATCTTTCCTGGTCTAGACCTCTCTGCAAGTCAATGATATATGCTATCCCACTGCCTGCTCCCCTGTGCATAGTATATCATATCCCTTGGTGAAGGAGAATATCTTTTCCAGTGGAAATTAGCCTCACTGTTTACCATTTTCTGGTGGAAGCGATGAGGTATGACAGTCAAGGGTCATCATCTACAAGGAATGTAGTTTTGTCAGTAGACCCAACAGGGTCCCTAGTAATACTGGAACCACATCACAAAATGTCAACCATCACAAAATCACAATGCAAAATGTCAACTACCACAAAAAAAGTGTTATTGTAAGTAAACAAACTCCACTGTACTCACCACATCGGCAGATCTCCAACTCCAATATCACACAATCTTTGGTATAAGGGAAACTTACTAAAATCCACAGTTCTATGATAACTGAGCAAACCTCATTTCCCCATAACATGCCTTCTAATCTACAGTTGCCATGGAATGCAATGTATCTAATGCCTGATTCTAGTTTGAGGGTGTGTACTTTTAAGCACCTGCATGGTCCATATGGATGCTGCTATGCCCCCAAACTAGTCTCTGGTCTCCTCAGAGGGATACTCCTATGGGGTGTTAACTTTGTGCCCATCCCCAAGGAAGGAAAACTGTACTCTAGCCACCTCTGATTCAGTGTTCCACTGTGTTGTCCTCTGGCAAAGGGTACACTAAACCCAAATTACAAGTTCTGAAATCTGAAGTCTTATACTGGATGTCATCAAGAGGCCAATGAAGGAAGGGAAACTGGCCTCTAATCACCTGACTGAATCTTCCACTCTGTGGTCTTCTGAGAATGAGTACACTACACACAAGTTACAAGCTTTGAAGTCTGAAGTCTTATTATACTGCATCAAGAGGCCAAGCTGGAAAGTCATAAGATATTCAACTGGCAGAAGCCTAAATGAAATCTTGAGCAAGTTCACTTTTTAATTTCATTTTTTTACTAACATCACATCCTAACTTCATTAATATATATAATTAATGCAGCTTAATTTATGAGTGGAATGAAATGGTCTCCACAGCTGACGGAAGGTATATGCACCTGTGAGTGACTACTGACCTGGAAAGCCAGAGGGTCAGACACAGAGGTACAGCTAAGTGGCTGGAGAACTGCTTGATTAGCTCAGGGGAAGAATGGGGAACTAAGCCAGAGTTGTACTGCACAAGCAGAATAAGAAATGCATGAATGAATACATGTTGTGTGCTCCTTCAAAGGGAAGCCTAGGAGCATGCACACTAGTGTCACTGCATGTCTCAATCCTGGAATGCTAAAGAAGCCATAGCAGAAGCCTACATATGTAACAAATGAGACCACAGAGACACTGTAAATCTGGAGAGCTACTAGGTTTTTCTTTAGAGAAGGGTGCCTACATTACACATTGGGATGCTGCTGTAATGAAATGTTGGAAACAAAACTTCTAATGAGCATGGGAAGGACTTGAAGTCAGCAGTAAAACCAGGATGAGGAAGGCAAAAAATGCTGAATGAAATGGTTTTCTAAAGACAAGGGTTTAGGGCTGTTTGAGATGTGTAAGTGAAAATGCCACTTTAAATATTTTTTTTCTGTCGACACACCAATGTAGGACTACCCTGCAATCCTTTACTTAAAACTTCATGGCTAATGAACCTTGGAAGAAAAATAATTTCTCCCATGCAAGCCACGATGCTTCACTAGGGACGGCTTGTACCTGTCACCCCTGGGCTTTCGGATATTGACAAAGGCTCTTGCTACCCCCATAGTGCCTTTTTTAGGCAAGGCTCAAAAGACAAACCCACCTCCATAGGTATCACAAGGGATAAGAAACTAAGAGTAATGCTACTCAATGCCAGAAGTCTAAACCTCAAGATGCAAGCACTCGAAACTCTCCCTAGCATGGAGAACATCGATATCTGTGCAGTAACAGAAACCTGGTTCAAGGCTCCCGAGAGCACCCCAGCACTACCAGGTTATACCTCATACCATGCTTTTCGGCCCCAAAACTTGGACCGAACCACAAAAGGAGGGGGAGTATCAATATTCGTCAAAGATACCCACACCTTCAGGTTGGTGGCACAGCACGAAGCATCAGAGACTATCCATGTGCAACTAACAGTGGGTAAAACTGCCTTCCAGTTTACAGCCTGCTACAGATCACCCTCCCAAACCCAGGAACCCCACTCGGCCTTCCTGAGAACACTGGAAAATATGAAGGTCTCTCCAAACACCATTACATTGGGCGACTTCAACTACCCAAACATAGACTGGGAGCATTACTCTAGCTCCAACACCCTAGCCCAAAGGTTCCTAGAATTTATAAACTCAAATGCTATGGAACAACTTGTTACCACTCCCACAAGAGGGGAAAACATACTGGACCTGATCATCACCAACAAGGGGACTCTATGCTCCAGACCAGATGTGTATCCCTCACTGGTAAGATCAGACCATAAAGTGATCTCACGGGATATTCACATCCTGACCCCACCCCCTGCCCAGAAAACCACAGTGAAAACTTCTCTAAAGCAAATTTCACACTCCTCAAAACCGAGGTGGAATCCTTCAAAGCCCCCGGGCCTGTGGAAAATACGGCCCAGACCGCAGAATCCTTTATAAACGCATTCTATGAACACCTTCAGGAATGCATGGATCATGCAATCCCAAATAAAACCAAGACCCAATCCTCCAAAGGCAGACGTCCTGTCTGGTGGACACCAGCCATAAACAAACTATACAATAGAAGGAGGAAGCTACTACATGATAGAGCAAAATCCCAAAAAGGGAAGGCATCTCTGATCAGTATTAGCAAAAAACTACGGGCACTCATAAAATCGTCTAAGGCCAGCTTTGAGAGAAAAACTGCACAGGACACTAAGGATAATCACAAGGCTTTCTTTAGTTATGTTAGGAACCTGGGTGGGAATTCCCAGATATGCTCAGAATTAGTCCAAAATGACAAAAAATACACCAAACCCACAGACATTGCCAATATCCTAATTGACAGGTTCAGCGCAAACCCCCCCCACCTCCCCACCAAAAGGGCGAATATCTATCCCAGCAGAGTGCTGCCCCCCTGACATCTCAGATGCTCAGGTAAGAGCCGCCCTCTACAAAGCAAAAAACACAGCATCAATGGGACCAGACAGTGTCCCGGGCTGCATCCTATATGAACTCCAAGAAGAGCTAAACCCAAACATAAAACTACTGTTCAATCTCAGCCTTACTACAGGATATGTACCCAAAGAGTGGCATACAGCAACAGTGGTCCCTCTCCATAAAGGTGGTGCCTCAACGGATCCTGGAAACTATCGCCCCATAAGCCTGACTAGCTTGGTCTGCAAAGCTATGGAAAGGATTATCATGGACCTCATAAATAAAGATATTGGGGACCTACAAACACTGGATCCTACCCAGTTCGGCTTTGTTAAGGGCAGATCCTGCCTCTTAAACCTGGTCGAATTTCTTTGAAACAGTCACCAAGGCCATTGACGAGGAGAAGGTGGTTCACACAGCCTACCTGGACCTCGCAAAAGCCTTCGATACAATACCCCACTCGGGCATTATAGATAAGCTCACCAGCTTAAATATAAACCCATATGTCACTAGATGGGTTCCAAACTGGCTCAAGGACAGAACCCACATGGTTGGAATTGCTGGAGCCATGTCAGTCTTCAAACCAGTTACAAGTGGCGTCCCACAAGGCTCAGTCCTGGGACCTCTCTTGTTCGGTATATATTTCTTGGAGGTACAGGCAATCACGGAAAGACTGTGGCTGACCAAGTTCGCAGATGACTGCAAACTGGGCGCCATAATCGACTCTCCAGCCGACACAAGCATCCTCCAAAAGGGCCTCATAGAAACAGACAACTGGTGCCAGAGCCATGGCCTCAAGCTAAATGCCAAAAAGTGTATAGTCATCCCCTTTGGCAAAAACAAAGTGCCCACAAATTACCACATAGGTGGTAATCCATTAAGTACAGAAGAAGTAATTAGGGACCTGGGGACCCAAGTTGATAGCAATCTCTCATTTGACAACCACGTGGCCAAAGTGGTTAGAAAAACATTTTATATAGCCCACCTAATCATGAAGGGATTCACATCTAGATCAGGGGAGGTCATCGTGTCTCTTTACTCATCCCTCATCAGGCCCATAATTGAGTACAATGGCCCTTTTGGGATGTACCTTACCAGACACCTGCAGAAACTGGAAAGACCCCAAAAGTACCTCACCAAGAGGATCAAAGGGCTCAAACAGATGCCATATGCTGCCCGGTTAAAGAAACTCCAGCTCTACTCAGTGGCATACCACCTGCTCAGAGGCGATCTGTGCCTGACGTATAAAGCCATGTCCAACCCGGAATTAATGGACATGCTGCACCTCAGAAAATCCAAATCCTATCGAGCTACGCGCTCGAGAGACTTGAACCTTAGCACTGAAATAAATAGGACATGCTGGAGGGACAGATTCATAACCCAGAGGCTCCCTTCACTCTGGAATAAAATCCCAGTCCAGGTTAGGCAGAGTCCCTCACTGACTCTCTTCAAGAGGAATCTTGATGAGTGGATGGTAGATCGTAGCTTTGCCCCGGGTATCACTTCTGTGTCACTGTTAGACAGAGGCACAGTATACTAACCTCGAAAAAGAGCATAGCAAAATTAATTTAAAATGGGTGGCAAAAGCCAAACACACTCTGGCTAGGCTTATAAATGCCCTAGGGCAGATAGCCTAGTATGAACCTATGCAGCAACTCATTTTAAAAAATAATAAATATGACTGTGTACGCATTATTAAACAACTGTTTTGATTACATGCCCTGCTCCCAAAATGTACAATAGTACACTTATGTAAGTTATGTACAATAATAATCCATCTTCAGGAAGTTATTGTGCACTGACTAAGGGCTTCAAATGAACTTTTTATCTTATTTCTTATTTATTTACTGGGAAAATCTGACTTGGAACAAAGACAATTTCCAGCGGAGGCCCAGAGAGAAACACTCCACAAATTTTTTTATTTTATTTATTTATTTAACATTTGTTAACCGGGAAAGTCAGACTTGGAACAAAGCCAATTTTCAGCGGAGGCCCGGGGAGAAAGGCTCCAGATGCATGTCTTTGTAACGTGGGAGGAAACCGGAGCACCCGGAGGAAACCCACACGAACGCAGGGAGGGCATGCAGACTCCACACAGAAGGCACCCAGCCGAGAATCGAACCAGAGAACCTCTTCCTGTGAGGCGACAACGCTACCGCTGCACCACTGCGCCGTCCAAATATGTCTCTATAACCTTCATGGGAATCACTGGAATTACAAAATTAGTAGAACTGGAGGCAATTAATATAAAGATTTATCAAGTTAAACACTTATGAGGAAAGAATGCAAATAATACTAAACTGGGATAAGAATAGAGTATGCACAGAAACATTAAAAGGATGAACAAAAGAACAAACTCTTTTATTCATTAGATGTATCCAACTAATCTGCTGCATACCTTACTGTGTAATGCCACAGAATTCAGAACTAAAATTATATGTACATGTGTTTCTAAGCTAAAATTTAAAGGTGCAAATAGCACTTTGTAAAAGAATGTCATGTTTTAGAAAAAAAAAGGTTAATTACAGTGCAACTATTCGGCAGTAGATTACTTTCCTTGTAGCATGTTTAATAATCAAAAGAATGTAAAAACAAATGAGGGCAAACACTGATGCAAAGTCCAAACTAAAACCAAAAATTCACCAGCAGAGCAAATGGAAAACACACCTTTATTCACAATTTGACAGGTTGAGCGCTTTCATCAAAAAAGATTGACTTCATCAGAATAGGTACAGGCAGCCAAATTCTTAAATACACATAAACCTAAACTGATAGGTCAAAAACACACCAATCACTTCAAACCAGTTAAGAATAAATTAATTAATAAATAATGCTAATTTTACTAAAAACTATTCTTGTTTAAAATGGAAATAATTTTTTTAAAAAACTTTCTTTAAAAAATACTTTGAAAATTATTTTTATACTGAAATTCAACCTTAAGAACAACATACATGTGAAAATTAATCCACTTTTTACCCAATACATTGCTGCTCACATCTTTCCAGCCTTTTCTTTCAAGGCTGGTACAATACATATAAAATCATTCAACCCTGTGGGAAAGTTGGCAGCAAGCCTTAATTGCCACATGAGCTCTTTTTTTATTTAAAATATTATTCCAATCCCCTCCCCTAGGGTTTGACTGAATGACATCTAAAATACCAAATTTAAAACCTAAGAAACTGTTGCATATTTTACTATGTCTATACAAAGCATTGGTTGCCTTTTCATTTTTTATCTCATACAGATGTTCATAGATCCTGGACTTAGAGGCTCTCTGTCTTCCCAATACAAAATCCTGTACATGTATTACACCTAGCCAGATACACTAACAGCTTGGTGAAGCAGTTACCTTTTTAAAAAAACACTGTATCTTTAGTCCTGTTATTTAAAACCAAACTTTCTACCTGCAAAATGTAACTACATTGTGCACAACACCCACAGGCTCTAGTAAATTCATGCCTCTTGTCATTTCCTGTTGTTAAACTAAATTCCAAGGTTCCCTTCAAATTGTGACCAACTTTGGTGGAAAACAAAGGCTGGTCACCAACTGCCTGGAAAACATCATGGTCAACTTTAAAAATATTCCAATTCTTGTGAAGAATATTCTTTATTTCACTGTACAATGGACTATATTGTATAATACATGCTTGGGTGAAATTACCACTAACTTTACCTTGTTACCAGTGTTCTGAATTTGGGTAAAATCACTGCCTAAAATAGGCTTATATTTCGAACCCCATTGCTCAAGAACCTCTGCCAAAATACTTTCCACAAATTCTGTAGGATACCCCCCCTCTCCACAAACATGTTAGCTAAACTTTTAAATTCCTGAACAACATCTTCCTTATAGGAAGTCATTTGTGCTATTCTAATAGCTTGCCCCTTAACAATACTCCTTTTCTGAAAAAGGGGATGATGACTAGTAAAATGAAGACATGAATTACAAAAGGTTTTTTCCTATATATCTTAGATTTAAAACCTTGTTCCATCTTTTATTATAGTAGTATCTAAATAATGAATTTCCATTTCACGTAAATCAAAAGTGAATTTCAAAAAACTTGTGGTAATGTTCAGGTAATCAATAAAACCTGGAATTTGATCCTTATTTCCCTTTCATAAAATAAAAATATTGTCCAGGAATCTACTATATAACAATATATCTGAGAAATAACTACTCTGAAAAATGTACTCCATTTCCCACCCTAACAATACAATGTTAGCGCTGGCCACCCCCATTGCAACTCCCTTTATTTGATGATCATATTGGCCTTCAAAAAATATATAATTGTTGTCTAAAACTAAGGCCATCATTTCACAAACGAGCTTAACATTATCAGGAGTCAAATTGGAGCAGGAAAATAAAGTTTCTTCAAAGTAATCAAATCCTTCTTTCCTGGGAATACAGGAAAACAACTCCTGAACATCAATAGTCAGGAAAATTACATCTTATAGGTTTCATAGGTTCATAGGTTTATACTAGGCTATCTGCCCTAAGGCATTTATAAGCCTAGCCCAAAGTGTTGTGGCTTACGCCACCTCTTATGTTAAAAAATATTGTGCCCATTAGTTTGTTTTGCCTCTGTCCAGCAGTGACACAGAGATGATTCCCGGGGTAAACCTACGATCTCCCATCCACCGGTCAAGATTTCTCTTGAACAGAGCCAGCGAGGTGCTCTGCCTCACATGGATCGGGATTTTATTCCACAGCATAGGGAGTCTCTGAGTGACAAATCTATCCCTCCAGCATGTCTTATTTATATCCGTGCTAAGGTTTAAGTCGCTTGCTCTAGTGGATCTGGTAGATTTGGATTTTTTGAGGTGGAGCATGTCCATTAATTCCGGGTTGGACATGGCCTTGTATGTCAGGCACAGGTCACCTCTGAGCAGACGGTATGCGACTGAATAGAGCTGGAGTTTCTTCAGTCTGGCAGCATATGACAGATTTTGGAATCCCTTTATCCTTTTGGTGAGGAACTTTTGGGGTCTCTCCAACTGCTGCAGGTGTCGGGTGAGATGCATCTCCAATGGGGCATTGTACTCGATCATTGGTCTGATAAGTGAAGAGTACAGGGGAACAATGACCTCACTTGATCTGGATGTGAATCCCTTCATGATCAGGTGGGCAATGTAGAAGGTCTTTCTAACCACTTTAGCAATGTGAGTGTCAAAAGAAAGGCCACTGTCAACCTGGGTCCCCAGGTCCCTGATAACCTCTTCTGTGCTTAGTGGATTGCCACCTATATGGTAGCTTGGGGTTACCTTGTTTTTCCCGAAGGGTATGACTATACATTTTTTGGCATTTAACTTCAGGCCATGGCTCTGGCACCAGCTATCAGTTTCCGTGAGACCCCTCTGAAGGATATCTGTGTCTGATGTACTTTCCACTATGGCCCCCAGTTTGCAGTCATCTGCAAACTTTGTCAGCCATAGTCCTCCTATGTTTGCCTGTACTTCTGAGAAGTAGATGCCGAACAACAGGGGGCCAAGGACTGAGCACTGTGGGACACCACTTGTGACCGGCTTGGAGTCTGACATGGTGCCAGCAACTCTGACCCTGTGGGTTCTGTCCTTTAGCCAGTTTGCAACCCATCTTGTGACATATGGGTTTACATTTAAGCTGGTAAGTTTCTCTATAATACCTGAGTGGGGTATTGTGTCGAAAGCTTTTGCAAGGTCAAGGTAGGCTGTATGGACTGCCTTTCCCTCATCAATGACCTTGGTGACTGTTTCGAAGAAGTCGACCAAGTTCAAAAGGCATGATCTGCCCTTGACAAAGCCAAACTGGGTCGGGTCCAATGTCTGCAAGTCCCCTATGTCTTTGTTTATGAGTTCCATTATGATCCTCTCCATAGCTTTGCAGACCAGGCTTGTTAAGCTTATGGGCGGTAATTACCAGGGTCCGTAGAGGCACCGCCTTTGTGGAGTGGGACCACAGTTGCCGTCGCCACTCCTTGGGCACGTATCCTGTGGTAAGGCTAAGATTAAACAGCTGCCTTATGTGCGGGTTTAGTTCCTCATTGAGTTTGGTAGCACACAGCCGGGACACCATCCGGTCCCATTGATGCTGTGTTTTTAGCTTTAGAGAGAGCAGCTTTACCTGCGCATTTGAGATGTCTGGGAGGCTACACTCCACTGGGATAGTTATCTCTCCTTTTGGGGAGAGGGGCGAAGTTTGCACTGAACCTGTCCGCCGGTATGTTGGCAATGTCTGTGGGTTCAGTGATTTTTGTATCATTTTGGACTAATTCTGAGCATATCTGGGAGATTCCACCCAGGTTTCTAACATAGCTGAAGAAGGCCTTATGATTGTCTTTTGAATCTATGGCAATTTTTCTCTCAAAGTTGGCCTTGGATGATTTTATGAGTGCTCGTATTTTTTTACTAATAATGATCAAGGGTGTCTTCTCTTTTATGGATTTTGCTCTATCATGTAATAGCTTTCTCCTCTTATTGTAACGTTTGTTTATGGCTGGGGTCCACCAGACTGGACGTTTACCCTTGGTGGAAAGAGTCTTGGTTTTATTAGGGATTGCCTGATCCATGCAGTCCTGGAGGTGTTCGTAGAAGGCATTTGTAAGGGCTTCCGCAGCTTGGGTTGTGGTTTCCACTGGCTCGGGGGCCTTGAAGGATACCACACCAGTCTTGAGAAGTGTGAAGTTTGCTTTAGAGAAGTTCTTCACTGCGGTCTTTTTTGTTTGGGGTGGGGGCGGGATGTGAATTTCCAGTGAGATTAGTTTATGATCTGATCTCACCAATGAGGGATATACTTCCGTTGTGGAGCATTTTGTCCCCATGTTTGTGATGATGAGATCTAGTATATTTTCTCCTCTTGTGGGAACGGTAACTAGTTGTTCCATGGCATTTGAATTTATGAACTCCAGGAACCTTTGGGCTAAAAAGTTGGGGCTTGAGTAATGTTCCCAGTCTATATTTGGGTAGTTGAAGTCACCCAATATAATGGTGTTTGGAGATACATTTATACCCTCCAGTGTCTTCAGGAAGGCTGTGTGGGGTTCCTGAGTTTGAGAGGGTGGCCTGTAGCATGCTACAAATTGTAGAGCAGTTTTGCCTATGGTTAATTGCACCTGGATGGTTTCCGATGCTTCGTGCGTTGCCACCAACCTGGAGGTGTGGGTATCCTTGATGAATATGGATACACCCCCTCCTTTTGTGTTGTGGTCCGGGTTTTGGGTCCGGAACGCATGATATGAGGTAAAACCTGATAGTGCCAGGGTGCTCTCAGGAGCCTTGAACCAGGTTTCAGTTACAGCACAGACATCGATGTTCTCCATACTGAGAAGGGCCTCGAGTGCGTGCATTTTGAGATTTAGACTTCTGGCATTGAGCAGCATTACCCTTAGTTTCTTCCCATTTTTGTTTTCTAGGGTGGTAGGTTTAGAATTTGAGCCTTGCCTAAAAAGGCACTATGGGGGTGGCAAGAGCCTTAGCCAATATCCGGAATCCCAGGGGTGACAGGTGCAAGCCGTCTCTTGCGAAGCAGCGTGGCTTGTCAAGCATGTCATCCCAGGCAGACAGACACTGGATCCCCTTTGAATGACACCAGAAATTAAGCCAATTGTTAAAGCTGATCATCTTGTCTCTATGTTGTGGCATCATTCTTGGTGAAGGAAGGATACTGCTCAGGGTCAGGGTCATACCTGCCTGGGCTACATAATCATAGAGAGCTCCAATATGTCTCTTTTCATGTAGTCCAGGGAGGTACGTCTCAGGTCGTTCACACCAGCATGGACAATGACTGTGTCATATTTGTACTTGCTGTGGAGACCAAAGGTCAGATTTAATTTGACTTAAGAATTCCCAAGAATCTTGAATGAGATGGGCAGCTCCTTCCACAACATGTTTAACCATTTTGTCCACAAATACTGCCAAACTATGAGTTTTGGACCCTCCTGCCGCCACTATAGGCCTAAAAGGGGGGCATGAAAACATCTTTATGGACCTTGGGTACACCAAAAAATCCAGGTATTTTAGGAAAGAATTCAAAAGAAAATTGTACGTCTCTTGACTAATCTTCTGTTCCAAAACGTATTCTTCCAAAAAACTGTCGATAGGCTGGTAGGAAATGTTAATCTGATTTTTAAATACTTGCAAGTAATTCTCCTCTAAATAAAATAGCTTGCATAATATTATTAAATCTTCTGTGTTGAAAATCACAATACCACCACCCTTATCTGGGGTCATTATATGGATACTCATCTTGTCTCAATTCATGAAGTGAATCCCTCTTTTTCTGATTCAAATTATAATAACATTTTTTGTCATCAATCCATAATTTATAAATATCTTCTTTTACCACCTTCTCAAAGGTAGCTATTAAAGAATGAAGGGGCGAATTGCAAACTCTGCTTTTCTTAAAAATAGATTGGTTATTATTAATGACACCACTACTTTTATTTTTAGAAAATAGCACTTGGAAATTTAACTTCCTTGTATACATTTGCACATCTAATAAAACTTCCGCTATGTCAGGAATTCTAACAGGAACAAATTTAAAACCTTTGGAGAAAAGGGAAAAAAATTGTTCACAAATGACCCTATCTGTGTAATTGCAAATATTGAAACCTTGAAAAGAGTGAACAACTTTAGAATGGGCATCAATTAATATCTGCCCCTGACCCTTCCCCTGTAGGAATTGTTCTTTCGAGGAGGAAAAATTGAAGGATAATAAACTTGAGCTCCCTGTTGCCTGTTCGCTACTCTTTCAGAGTGTCTCAGGGGTGGAAAATCCCCTTGGTCTAAATGCTCTTCCATAAAGGAGCATTCAGGTGGTGCTATACCCCCACTTTCATAGAAATCAAAATAAACCGCCTCATCACAAAAATGAAGCTTAGATCCTCCAGATTCTGGGCTAGGCCCATCCATAACTAACCTGTTAGTGGGATAAACGGTGTTACTTTGGTACTGTTTAATATCTCTATTCAGCTTTCTCTTCTTTTTAAGAAACTGAACATTACATTTTTTATCAACCTTATCAAGAACTTTACAATAAAATTCCTCATTGTGGAAACAATAAATCATCCAAAACATTGGAATTCAATTCCTCCACCTCTTTGAATTTAACCCTTATTTGTTCCTGAAGACATACTAATTTCTGAAGCAACTCAATTCCCCATTTATCAAACAGCGTAACAAAATCTTTCACCATGTCAGAATCATAATAGAGACCAAACGGGAACTTAAAAACACGCAGCCCCTGAGGGACCATTTTCAACCTTATAAATTCATTAAAATACACCATTTCCATATGTAAAGCCTTTAATTTATATAACTTCTTTTCAAAGGTGAAAATCATTTCCCTCATAGAGGGATAGTTCCTTGATTCACCTTTTTCATTTTCTTGTTTACTCTCATATTTCCTGGTAGGCTCCAAAAAACTATATTTTTTATTTAAAAAGTCGTTAAACTTTGAATTAATCCCTGCAGGACCTTTAGGGGAACTAGATACACACATAGCATTCCCTGATCGTCTAGTATAAGTGGTTACCCCAGCCTGTGATCTCACATTAGAATAAGCAGAAGGAACAGTACCTTGATTAACGCTGCCAGTTTTTTGTTGCATACACGGTTCTTCCACTTGTATAACTCCAATGTCATCATCGAAATAAACAACCCGATTCCTATGAACCGCACCATCAGAAAGATGTTTAACATTATGTTTAACAGGGAACTCTTCTCGCCGCTCGGAAGATGAAGAAAAACCACTGCTGTGGATAACGGCCTCCATGATGACGTCATTACGTCCCCGAACCTCTCGACCTTGGGCGTCATCTCCAGAATTAACATTCTCTTGTAAGCGTTGCTTACTGTAATCTGAGCTGACCTTCAAATTAGGGCTCAGCTCCAAGGAACAAGAAGTTATGTACCTACCATAACGTTCCATGTTAGTCGTCTTCATCTCGCCTTCTTTCTTGCTGGTTGGGATCGGAGGCTCTGACTCAGCCATCTTCAATACCTTGAGAGCTGTTTACTGGCTCAAGGCTACCCCTTATCCCATGATGCCTAGCGATAGCTACCCAGATCTTGTTTGAAATAGCTAACTCCAGACATAGCAAAAGAAAAACCAGTCCAAAACAAATAGGTTGACAATACCTGCCATATTCTCTAAGTCAGTAGAGTAAACAAACCAGAGAACACCCAGCCAGTGAAATAACAACTCCTCTTGGTCCAATAGGACAGGGGGACGGAGGGTGGGATGCAAGAAAGATGGCGAGATGAAGACAACTAACATGGAAGGTTATGGTAGGTACATAACTTCTTTATGTTAAGTTGTCTATCTCGCCTTCATTCTTGCTGATTGGGACAGCGTCCCTAGCACCTAATATCCTGAGTGGCTCATTGGAACAGACTCTAAAGAACAGTGGAACCAAAGTCAGCTCTACTCCTGGAGACCATATCCAGTTTGTAATGAGAAATAAAGGTATGAGGATTTGCCCATGTAGCAGCTGCACAGATAGAATCCATGGGCAACCTAGACTGGAATGCTACAGAGGTGGCCAAGGCCCTAGTAGAATGACCTTTCGGTTTGATAGGTAACTCTTTGTTCCTTAACTGAAAAATGAAAGTAATAGTGTGAGACAGCCATCTAGATAAGGTCACCTTGGAAACTGGGAGACCTTGTTTCCCTAAGGCATAAGAAAGGAATAGCTGGTCCAACTTCCTTATTTCCTTAGTTCTGTGCAGGTAAAAACGCAATTGTCTATGAACGTCCAATTAAGTGTAATTTGTACTCTGCCTTGATGGTGTGATTAGGGAAAAACACAGGAAGGTCTATAGATTGGTTTAAACTATTTTCTGAGCAGACTTTAGGAAGAAAAGAAGGATTAGTCCTCAGAGCAACCCTGTCCTTATGAAAAACCAAATATGGAGGACGAACACATAGCGCCTAAAGTTTGGAGACGCATCTGGCTGAAGTAATAGCTACCAGAAAGAGCGTCTTCCAAGATAAAAACTTAATGGAGCAGGACGCTGCTGGTTCAAAAGAGGGCAGAATTAAAGAAGTTAGGACCAAATTAAGGTCCCAAGGAGGAGGGGGATCTCTCACTGGAGGCCTAAGGAGAGTCGTCCCTCTCAAAAAAGCTTTACAGAGCTTATGAGACATAATGTTAGAATTTGACAACCCAACATGAAAGTTAGAAATAACCGCTAAATGAACTCTGATTGTAGCAGAAGCGGACCCGGAATGAAAAAGTTGTGCTAGGAATTCCAGAATTTCGTGGACTGGGGCTGAAAAGGGATCTACGTTCCTAGCCTCTGCCCAACAAGAAAAACATTTCCATTTGCTAGCATAAGTTTTCCTGGTTGTGGACTTGTGAAAGGACACAATAATCTCACGTACAACCGGGGAAATGCTGAAAAGCCTGGCTAAGGATGGAAGTGGAGCAATCAAGCTGTGAGCTGGAGAGTTTAGAGGGAATGATGCAACCCGCCTGACTGATGAATCAGTAGATCTGGAATCAGGTCCAGAGTCCAGGGCTGATCAAGAAAGTAAGGGTGCAGGAACAGGAACCATATCTGTCGAGGACAGTAGGGGGCAATGAGGATCATTTTGCAACCCAACGATATTGCTTTCTGTATGAGTTTCGGTATCAGGGGAAATGGAGGAAAGGCATAAAGGAGTCCCTGAGGCCAATCGTGAACTACAGCATCTCTGAGTGTGTGACCTGGAAGCGGAAGAATGGAAAAGTAGTTGCTGCATTTGCTGTTGAAGGAGGTGGCAAAAAGATCACAGCAAGGCTGTCCCCATTTGCGGAAGATAAGATATGCAACTTCCTGATTCAGAGACCACTCATGAGGCATGAGGATAGCTCTGCTGAGCCTGTCCGCTATGACATTGGACCTCCCAGGGATGTGCGTCGCAATCAGAAAACGTTGGGAGGAAATCATCCACTGCCACAGTCTGAGTGCTTCTCGACACAGGGGGTAGGATCTGGTTCCACCCTGCTTGTTGATGTACCACACCACTGACATATTGTCTGTTTGAATTGCAATGGTTCCGGCAGGAAGAGAGTCCTGAAGGGCTTGCAACGCTAAGAGCACGGCTCTCATTTCTAGGACGTTTATGTGCAGATGGTACTCGTGAGTTTGCCAAGTGACTTGGACTGTTCTGCCCAGATAATGCCCCCCCCACCCTATCAGGGAGGCGTCTGTGGTCACTGTGGCTACTGGAGGGGGCTGAATGAAGGGTCTGCCCTGAGTCACTAGTGGGGAGACCATCCACCATGAAAGGTGCCTTTTGCATGCTTCTGTAATCAGGATCATGTGAGACATGGGCAGCTCTTGGAAAGACCACCGTGTGAACAGAAGCCACTGAAGGATCCTCATATGAAAGCGGTCCAGTGGGATTAGAAGAATGGCTGCTGTATGGAATCCAGAGCTTGAAGGACGAACCTGACTTGGATCCTTTTGCTCTGCATTAGAATCTGTACTTGCTGACGAATTGTCGACACCCTTTCTAGCGGTAGCCTTGCAAACATGTTCCTTGTGTCTAAGTCTGCTCCTACGTAAGTGATAGATTGACAGGGCAACAAGGCAGATTTTCTAAGTTTATTGTAATGCCTAGCTGGGAGCAGATTGTGATTGTGTAGTCCCTGGCTTGTAGGAGTTGATGCCTGGTAGTAGCAGTGAGGAGCTAATCATCTAGATATGGAAACACCTGGAATCCTCGACGTCTCAGATGAGCCGTGACCATTGCCATACATTTGGTGAACACCCTGGGGGCTGTGGTGAGACCAAAGGGCAGAGCTCTGAACTGATGATGACTGGCTCCCAGTTGGAAGTGAAGAAATCTCCTGGAGCGCCTGTCCATCTTGATATGGTAGTATGCGCCCTGAAGATCTATCGAGCAGATCCAATTGTCCTGACCCAGAAAGGGTAGGATGGACTGTAGCATGACCATCCGAAACTTTGTTCTTTGTACAGACCTGTTTAGTCTGCTGAGATCCAGAATCAGTCTCCCACTCCCCTGTCTTTTTTGGTACCAAAAATAACCTTGAGTAAGTTCCGGATCTGTGCTGGTCTGTAACCTTGAGTAAGTTCCGGATCTGTGCTGGTCTGCCGGGACTTCCTGGATGACTCTTTTTTTCTAGCAGTTTTGAAACTTCTATTACTGCTTGGTCCTTCAGATTGGGTAGAACATCTGGAAGGGATTTCTTTGACAGTAAGGGGGATTGATGGAAGGGAATTTTGTAACCTCCGGATATAATGGACCGTACCCATCTGGCTTGCATTAAATTTTGCCAGGCTTTTGGGTACAGTGAAAGTCTTCCCCCGACTGCCTCCAGAGGTGAGCAGCCGGGGCAACCCTTCAGGGATGCTGAAAGGGCTTATCAGAGAAAGATTCTCTGTTGCCCTGGTTCTGCAGACCCCCTCTGCCACAAGGGCAGCGTCTGTTATTATTGTTTCCCCCTCTGCCTCTGGAGGAAATATTGCCACGTGTGTCAGGCAAGGCTCCCTGGGATTTTCAGAACCACACCTTGCCACTCTTCTGTCCTTTGGGGTAAGGTCTAGAGGGAGTGGAAAAACAGACTCCCATGGCAGAGAGAGTCTTGCCTTCTTGCTCACACCTAGTCAAAGTGTCTTTCACCTGTGGTCCAAAAAGATAGGAACCATCAAAGGGGGTGTTGGTGAAGGACGCTCAAAAGGGTTCCGCAAAGTTACACAGCTGCATCCATGCATGCCTCCTAAGGGCCACACCCGTACTTGCGGCTCTACTCGCACCACAGGCTGCATAGGAAATGAGTCTCATGGAGGAGTTAACTACAGAATTAAGCGTCGCCAGCTGGGAAGCTACTTTAGTTTGAGCTCCCTCAGCTGATGGATCTTGAAGGGTATCTCCGAGCTCTTTAAGGAGATCCCTCTGAAGCTGGGTAAAATGACATAAGTAGTTCAGTGACTTCATAGAGAAAGTCGCTGAAGCGAACATTCGCTTCCCGTATCTGTCCATCGTCCTAGACTCCTGGTTAAGAGGATGGACAGGCGAAGAGGTCTCCGCTAACTCTTTCTTGGTGGCTGCTGCTACCACCACGGCATCAACAGGAACACCTTTAGTATGGAATTGATTATCCTGGGGTGCTGTGATGAATTTACCAGGTCTCCTCGGAGTTGGTTCCACTGTATCTGGAGCTGACCAAGCGTTTTGAGCCACCACTGTCATAAGTGGATCGAAAGGCGGAGAAACCCAGGAGGTGGAAGGTCGGGAACCGAGGCATCCAGAAATACAGATTCATCCTCGGTAGGGGCTGGGGATTCCAGTTCTCCATCTACTTAAGCATTTCTAGGATGTCCGAGAAGGAAACATTTTCAGAGGGGGATCTCGGGTACCTTTCCAAATCATCTAAGTCTGTATCAGAAGTGACAGACTCGGGGAAGTCAATGTGCTTCCTCTTGCACTTCTTCTTACAAGGGGGCTCCTCTGAATGATCAGGGGAGGCCTCAGAAGAAGAGGAAACACCCAATGGGGTGTCGTGGAGCATCGGTTCCCTACGCTTGGGGCCTGGAGGAGGAGCAGAGGTTGGCACAGGCACTACAGGGGACGGAGCCGGTGGGGCTGATAGTGGAGCTGACTCAGTGACCAGCACACTCCTCATGACATCGAAGGTGTCCCTGCCACGATGCAGAGAAAGCTCCGATTCCAATGAAATAGGAATCTTTCTCCGCACCGAGGGAGACGGCTCCAAGGCCGATGTAGGAGCCGAGCTCACCTGCGCCGAAGCTCCGAGAGGGAGAACGGGGTCGGACAAGGGTCCGATACCACTCGCCCCCTTGAAGCTGACGAGGGAGCCCCGGTGCCCAGATCCCTCTAAGGACGGCACCACCGAGGGGATTGGAGCCGACGTCGGATCCGAAGGAGATAGTGTTATCGGAGCAGACGGTTCCAGTTATCAGAGCAGACGGTTCCACTACTTGAACCCCAACGAACTCCGGCTACAAACTCATTGGAGTCGGAGGAAGAACATCAAGAGAAGTGGACGGACCCGACACCTGTTGAGGAGGCCAGGACAACATCTTGGCAAGTGCCTGTGACTTTAGCAACCTACTGACCACTCTCAGCACATCGTGATCCGACAGCCTAGAGGATCGAGAGGAGTGAGAGGATCGGTGACTACGCTCGCTCTGAAGTAAAGGAGTCCGAGCAGCCGAATGCACAGATTCTAGTGAAGGGGACCTCAGTCTCTTGTGGCTCCGCGACGGCTCCAAAGTCTCTGATGAAGTCGACGAGGAGATTGTCTTGTCAGTGCTAGCCGGAACCGAAGTGGAAGGTAAAATCTGAACCGAAGACGGCTCCGAACTTGGAGCCGACGGCTTGGTGGGTTTAGGGGATTTCACAGGCTGAGAACTCTTGGCCGGTGAATCCTGGGGTTTTAAAAGACCCCTAAGAATAAGCTTATTCTTATGCTCCTGCAGGACTCTTGGACTAAAGGCATGACAGATCGAACAAGAGTCCTGCAGGTGCACAGCGCCTAAACAATAGACGTAAGAAGTGTGCCCATCTGTCAGAGACATTTTCTGATAGCATGAGTCACACTTCTTGAACCAAGAAACCTTGGATTCCTTTGACATCCTTAAAGAAGGAAAACAACAACTATAACAACAACTACCAGAAGCAATATACAGTCTACACAAAAAACACACTCTACTATAAGACTATAGCTAAAGTTTTTTTTTTTTTTATGTAAATAGGAAAGCCTCTAACTTAAATGGCTAGCCTATGAGAGAAAAGGAAGAAGGAAAGCCTCTAACTTAAATGGCTAACCTGACAAGAAGAGGTGGGGGAGAACACTCTAAGTTAAACGAGTTCTACAAGAAAAAGAAGGGATACTACAACTAAGCACTAACCATAACAAAACAAGACTAACGTTAATAATAAAACACTAAAAGTGTTGAATTCTAGAGTAAGAAAGTTATACAAAAAACTTTATACGAGCCTGAGTCAGAAAAATGACACCTCGCAGCTGAAGCGGCAAACGAGATCTGGGTAGCTATCGCTAGGCATCATGGGATAAGGGGTAGCCTCGAGCCAGTAAACAGCTCTCGAGCTATTGAAGATGGCCGAGTCGGAGCCGAGGATGGGCTCCGATCCCAACCAGCAAGAACAAAGGCAAGATAGACAACTTAACATCAACCGTTACTAGATTTTTGAGAAAAAAGCTCAATAAGGCGGGTCAGTTCTCCTTTTAATTCAGCCATGTCCTTCAACTCCAAAATCTCCACAGACTGCCCTGTACCAATGTCAGCAGGCAACCCAAGGAGTCCAAGGAATCCATAAGCCCAAAATGCCACAAAAATACTAAAAACAAATGAGTGGCAAACACTGATGCAAAGTCCAAACTAAAACCAAACATTCATCAGCAGGGTAAATGGAAAACACACAATCAAAAGAATGTAACAATGAGGTCATTTATATAAAGAATCAGGATTACTGCCTTTCTGATACATTCAAAAAAGGGGGGGGGGGTTATCATGATGATTTCTATGTATGCAAAGTATATGTTGTTTGAAATATCAAGGAAGATTTAAAAAAATAGGTTTAGCTACCTTATATGTGTCTCCTTCCCAGCCATACTTTTTTTCATCAGCTGTGCCCATCCCTATCAAGACAAGTACTGGTCTTATGCCAGCATTCCATGCAACGCTGGACAGGCTTGTGAGGAGCTTCTGCATTTTTATTTTATTTATTTATTTTACATTTGTTGACCGGGCTAGTCTAGCTGGATATGTGTCCATTTTCAGTAGAGGCCCGGGGAGAAAAGCTCTAAGAGTTATAAAATACTAAAAACAGAGACTGACAATACAAATACAAGGATTTTACATCAGGACTAGTTAATACATGTATTACATAAACATAATCAGAGCAAAAACATAAGTATAATAAGCAAATGATTTTAAAAGTTTTTTTTTTTTTTTTTATCAAAAGAGAATAAACATATGACTGTGTACAATATTTTATAAAGGGGGAGCTACGAGGATATAGACAAAGGTAAATGCAGGAATTATAGGGAAAGAAAGGTTAAAGAGGTAGAAGTAGAGTTAAGATGGGTAGGTGCAGGAGCACAGCCAGTGTTTATTAAGATGAATTTTCAGCTGTTTTTTAAAACGTGGGAGAGAAGACAAAGTTAAGATATCAGAGGGTAATTTGTTCCACATTTTTCCAACAGAATTGGAAAAGAGACAGTCACCTGCAGAGTTATTGGGTTTGGTTGAATTAATCGGTAGTTTATTGGAAGAGCGTAGATGTTTCAGATTATTGTATGGTGAAATGAGGTTAGAGAGTATAGGTGTTTTAGTTGGTTGGTATAGTATCTTGTGAACTATTAAGAGCTGTTGAAGTATGAGTTGGTTCTGAAGTTCAAGCCAACCTAGTTTTCTTAGGTTGAGGCAGTGGTGAGTTCTAAATGGGGATCCTGCTGCAAATCGAGCAATGTTATGGTAAGATAATGTTAGTTTCTTGAGGTTGTTTTTGGAGAGATAAGTGTATATGGGGGAAGCATATAGAAGAGTAGAGATAAGGTGAGATCTGGCTAAGGTTGACCTTGCTTCGGGTGTGAGGAAGGGTTTAATTCTGTAAAGGGATCCAATTTTTTATTAACTATTTTTATTGTGTTGTTGATGTGAGTCTCAAAGTTGAGATTATTGTCAATAGTTATACCTAAAAGTTTAGTAGTTGAAACTGGTGAGATGAGAGTACTATCAGATTAAGTAAGAGTGAGGTTTAGTGGGGTAGATCTAGGGGATGGTAAAAATAATAGCAGTTTTGTTTTCTTGGGGTTGAGTAGTAGGCAACGATCGGAGAACCATTGTTCAACAGTGGTAAACGCTTTTTGGGTTATTAACTGTAGTTCAGTTTGAGACTTAGCAGTGCAGATAATAGCAGAATTGTCTGCATATTGTATACAGGTGGTATATGGGATAGCTGATTGGAGGTCATTAAGAAAGATGGAAAATAGAAGGGGGCCTAAGATAGAGCCTTGTGGTACACCTAAAGAGAAGGGGAGGAGATTGGATAGTGCATTTTTCCGGAGAACTGCCTGTTGCCGGTTTTCTAGGTAAGACATGAACCAGGTTAAGGAAGGCAGGTCAAGTGGGAGAGATTTTAGTATGTGCAGAAGAAATTTACGGTTAACCATGTCGAAAGCTTTAGATAAGTCAATGAAGACTGCATAGCCAGCATTGCCAAGATGATCTTCTGTTGAGTCCTTTGTGGGCCTCAAAAGGATGCATATTTTGCCCTTTATCCAAAAAGCTTAATATGAAAGCAACTCAAGCAATAGCTGTGTAACTTAAGACTTTTTAAAAATAAATACTGATAATTCTTCTTAGGGAGATGGAGTGAGCATAATTATACTGATAATGCTATATATTTCCTTGAAGAATTACTGCTGTATTAAGTACCTTAAACAACTTAACTTTGGTGGGGAAGGTCAATGTAACAGTAAATAAATATCTGCATAGATTCCCAAGCAGTGTTTTTACACTGGGAAATGGACAGTTACAAAGTCAACAGCAATACAATCATGCCAAACGCTGTCATTACTCTGGACTGTCCCTCCAACTTGTGTTTTGTAAGGATATGCACACTAGTTCATGCAGAAGCTATGGAACTTTTGTAAAAACATTCCTGAAATGTGCAGCTGATGTAGGTGCTGCACTAGTGGTACATGCTTTGACGGTGCCTTGCAGAGCTTTATTACACTTGTTAAAGCAACAGGCAAAACAGTGGGCCAACAATTTGGACGGGGGTTTCTTCTTTTTTTTTTTTTTTTTTCCTCAAACACCTTTATTGAATTATCACTTGTGACACAGGCAAATTTACATTTATACAAAATAATCAAACTATATTTTATTTTTTATTTTACATTTATTGACTGGGATAGTCCGACTGGATACATGTTCATTTTCAGCGGAGGCCCGTAGAGAAAAGCTCAAAACTTACAAAAAGATGAAGACAAGCAAGGTACAGTATATGCACAAACATATTGTATTAACATACAAGTTACAGTCTAACATTTCAAGCCTATAAAGAATACAGTTTATATTCAGAAATATACACAAATATGTTACAGTTTCTTTTATCAAATCTATAGGTACGCAGCTATATACAGGGTATCTGCAGAGATGTTACAGTTTCTCTTTTCAAACCTTTTAGTGTAAGAGGTAAGTCACTGTGAATACAAAAATTGCAGGGATATGGAAGTAGATTAGGCATATTAACACAACAAACATTATACTTCACACATATTGTTATATATCATATAACCTCAGCAATATTACATAAATTATTCAATTCCTGCCTTTTTTATAGGTTCATAGGTTCATACTAGGCTATCTGCCCTAGGGTATTTATAAGCCTAGCCAGAGTGTGCTTGGCTTTCGCCACCCATTTTAAATTAATTTTGCTATGCCCTTTTTCGAGGTTAGTATACTGTGCCTCTGTCCAACAGTGACACAGAAGTGGTACCCGGGGGTAAACCTACGATCTACCATCCACTCATCAAGATTCCTCTTGAAGAGAGTCAATGAGGAACTCTGCCTAACCTGGACTGGGATTTTAATCCAGAGTGAAGGGAGCCTCTGGGTTATGAATCTGTCCCTCCAGCATGTCCTACTTATTTCAGTGCTAAGGTTCAAGTCTCTTGAGCGCGTAGCTCGATGGGATTTGGATTTTCTGAGGTGCAGCATGTCCATTAATTCCGGGTTGGACATGGCTTTATACATAGGCACAGATCGCCTCTGAGCAGGCGGTATGCCACTGAGTAGAGCTGGAGTTTCTTTAACCGGGCAGCATATGGCATCTGTTTGAGCCCTTTGATCCGCTTGGTGAGGTACTTTTGGGGTCTTTCCAGTTTCTGCAGGTGTCTGGTAAGGTACATCCCAAAAGGGGCATTGTACTCAATTATGGGCCTGATGATGGATGAGTAATGAGGCACGATGACCTCTCCTGATCTAGATGTGAATCCCTTCATGATTAGGTGGGCTATATAAAATGTTTTTCTAACCACTTTGGCCACGTGGTTGTCAAATGAGAGATTGCTATCAACTTGGGTCCCCAGGTCCCTAATTACTTCTTCTGTACTTAATGGATCACCACCTATATGGTAATTTGTGGGCACTTTGTTTTTGCCAAAGGGGATGACTATACACTTTTTGGCGTTTATATTGAGGCCATGGCTCTGGCACCAGTTGTCTGTTTCTATGAGGCCCTTTTGGAGGACGCTTGTGTCGGCTGGAGAGTCGATTATGGCACCCAGTTTGCAGTCATCTGCGAACTTGGTCAGCCACAGTCCTTCCGTGTAGGCCTGTACCTCCAAGAAATATATACCGAACAAGAGAGGTCCCAGGACTGAGCCTTGTGGGATGCCACTTGTAACTGGTTTGGAGTCTGACATGGCTCCAGCAATTCTAACCATGTGGGTTCTGTCCTTGAGCCAGTTTGCAACCCATCTAGTGACATAGGGGTTTATATTTAAGCTGGTGAGCTTATCTATAATGCCCGAGTGGGGTATTGTATCGAAGGTTTTTGCGAGGTCCAGGTAGGCTGTGTGGACCACCTTCCCCTCGTCAATGGCCTTGGTGATGGTTTCAAAGAAATCGACCAGGTTTAAGAGGCAGGATCTGCCCTTAACAAAGCCAAACTGGGTAGGATCCAGTGTCTGTAGGTCCCCAATATCTTTATTTATGAGGTTCATGATGATCCTTTCCATAGCTTTGCAGACCAAGCTAGTCAGGCTTATGGGGCGATAGTTTCCAGGACCCGTTGAGGCATCAGGGACCACTGTTGCTGTATGCCACTCTTTGGGTACATATCCTGTAGTAAGGCTGAGAGTGAACAGTAGTTTTATGTTTGGGTTTAGCTCTTTTTGGAGTTCATGTAGGATGCAGCCTGGGACACCATCTGGTCCCATTGATGCTGTGTTTTTTGCTTTGGAAAGGGCGGCTCTTACCTGAGCAGCTGAGATGTCAGGGGGGCAGCACTCTGCTGGGATAGATATTTGCCCTTTTGGTGTGGGGGGGGGGGTTTGCACTGAACCTGTCAGCTAGGATGCTGGCAATGTCTGTGGGTTCAGTGTATTTTTTGTCATTTTGGACTAATTCTGAGCATATCTGGGAATTCCCACCCAGGTTCCCAACATAACTAAAGAAAGCCTAAAGATTATCCTTAGTGTCCTGTGCAATTTTTCTCTCGAAGCTGGCCTTAGACGATTTTATGAGTGCCCGTAGTTTTTTGCTAATACTGATCAGAGATGCCTTCCCTTTTTGGGATTTTGCTCTATCATGTAGTAGCTTCCTTCTTCTATTGTATAGTTTGTTTATGGATGGGGTCCACCAGACAGGACGTCTGCCTTTGGAGGATTGGGTCTTGGTTTTATTTGGAATTGCATGATCCATGCATTCCTGAAGGTGTTCATAGAATGCATTTATAAAGGATTCTGCGGTCTGGGCCGTATTTTCCACAGGCCCGGGGGCTTTGAAGGATTCCACCTCGGTTTTGAGGAGTGTGAAATTTGCTTTAGAGAAGTTTTTCACTGTGGTTTTCTGGGCAGGGGGTGGGGTCGGGATGTGAATATCCAGTGAGATTAGTTTATGGTCTGATCTTACCAGTGAGGGATACACTTCTGGTCTGGAGCATAGAGTCCCCATGTTATACACAAGAAACATCTTTATTAAACCATCACTTACTACATAGGCAATCATACATTTATATAAAGGAAAACAAACATCGACACAAGCATTTTACATCACAAACCATACTGACACTCTCCCAGTTGCGAACTCTATACATTACTTATAATTTACCCAATCTTTCTCACTCTAAAATTACATAGCTCATTTAAGTCCTGCAGCCTTTCAGACCTCATTCCTCCCTTTTATGTATTGTTCCCACAATTCCCATTTCTCCTATGTAGTTTGCTCCTACCCTTTTCTATAGATCTCATTTCCTGTGGTTTTCTCTCTATTACTGTACTCACTACTTCCAGTATAGTTGGCTTAGATTCTGATTTCTATTTTCTAGTAACTGCTTTTTAGGCAGCCACCATTATTAGACACAGCAAGGCCTTACCATGTCTAGGCAATTCCAATTCTGTATCATAGCTCAGAAAAATCATCTACCTTGTCATACTAATCTGCCCACCCAGCATCTCCAACAGGGCATCTCGCAGGAAATCCCTAAACCCGCCAAGTCAGTGCACTCCCAGAAAACATGCTCCCAATTATCTCTTTCTTCCCCTTCATACCTCTTAACATTTACATCCTGCCTGAGGAAAAATTCTCCGGAGTCTACTTGGGTTATAAAAATATCTATGCAAACATTTCCATGCAAAAATCCTAAATCTTCTATATTTTGTTGCATACTTGGGAGACATATATAGATCCTCCCATTGTTTCTTTGTGAATTGCTTATCCAATCTTTTTTACCAATCTTTTCTAACTTCTTCTGATTGACTCTTATAGTTATGCAATATTTTACATGCTCTACTAATTATTCCTTTTTAACAGCAGCTTATGTTCTAGATTCTGTTAAAAACTCTACTAGTGCTGGTCTTTCATTTAGGACTCCCATACTTCTTTCTCTTTGCTTATACCCTGATATCAATCCCTGATAGGGAAGGCAATGTCTAACTTGCAGTCAAACAAATTACTGGCATCTTCCCATTCTATCATCTTTCCCTCTCAAGTTATTTGCTCCCAGTACCTTGGTTCCTTCGCCAGTTTTCTCCAATAAATTCCGGCCCACTCACCTATTGTCTGTATCCCTAATTGCAGTCATCTCTATTGGCAGAATCTCCTTTCTCCATTCCCATGTTGGTTTAATTCTTAGAATACGTTCTTATACTTTACGGATATAATATTCTGCATAAATATTGTTATTCTCCTTAAAGGCCCACATCCAAAATCCCAGTCTCTCCTCATTTCTTGAGCTTCCACTTTGTTTCATCACCATCCCTTTCCACTTTGAATTATGGTTTTCTGCTTGTGCAATGTATGGGAGTCTTAATTGTGTAGCGTTGAAATACTCCTTCAAATTGGGTAATTCCAATCCGCCCTGTTCTACTGGAAGAATCAGCTTATCCCACTTGACTCTTGCTGTCTTCTCTTCCCAGATAAAGTCCTTCAGCTCTTTATTAATTGCTACCCACAACTTCTCCTCTGGTTGACTAAAGGGACTAAAAACATTTTAACTGCTTGTATCTTACTATCTATATCCATATCCATAATAAAGCTTCCATTTTTCTCAGTTTTTGACTGGGACTGCTTACTGAATGTTAGACATTCTTTTCCTTCCTTTAATAAAATAAAAAGCTGGTTATGTTTTGCTCAACTCTACATTTCTAATATAATGCTTTACATGTCAGAGCACACTAAGCAAGCAACATCTACAAATCGTACCTCTCAACTGTCCAGATTTTTTTCTCATATTTTTGGTCTGTTCCTCATAAAAAAGAACGTATGTTCTTACCATAACGTTCCATGTGTTTTGTCTATTTCCACCGTTATTCTCACATATGGGTCGGATCCGATCCATCGGATCTGTCTCGGCCTTATGCAGAAGCATGTGGTCTCCAACTAAGCTCTTGGGCATTCTACCCTTCCCAGAATGCACCTTCCCACCACCTCAGATCTTTTCTGCCCAATAAATCAGCCAATAATTATATAAAAGATGACAGAAGTAATACTATTCAAAGTACTTAAATAAACAATTCAAATAACAAAGGGGTCCTTGAAGGACTCATTTTGTATCACCCATTCTTCCAGGAGTCTGGTAGGAGGGTTGTGAGAATAAATGCGGAGATGGATAACACACATGGAACGTTATAGTAAGCAGGGGCGGCCCGTGCTATTGGACTGCTGGACTGCAGCCCCCCCCCCCCCCCCAGCTGTAAAAAAATTTAAAAAAGAAAGAAAATAAAGATAAAAAAGAAAAATAAAAAAATTGCGGACTTTCGCGCATGCACACTAGTCCGGACTGCTGCTGAGACAGTCTGGAGCATGCGCAGACTGTCTCAGCAGTAGTCCGGATTAGGAAACACTTAAGAACAGACATCCCAGAAGTCTATGCAGTTGGAACTGCATACACTGTCGCTGGAAATGGATGGAACCCAGACTGCAACGTCGGCAGGCTGGAGTCTCGTTGGGGGAAGAACATCTCGCGTGGTGAATTTGATTCTCCAACGGACGGGATGTGCGGGCAGGTATGGATTTAATGGCACGAAGGGATCGCTCCAGGTAAGGTGTGTGTGTGTGTGTGTGTGTGTGTGTGTGTGTGTGTGTGTGTGTGTGCGTGATTAAAGGGAAAATTAAGAAAACTTTGGCTTCCATGAATAGCAGTGTAACCATGATGATTTATAAGATTTCTACAGATAAAACCTTTTCTTATTTATGCATTTTAAAGAAGTAAATCATTTGTCTCACGTTGCAGTAGCTACTGAATAGCTCCATTCAGTAGGCATGTGCGGTGCTGTTCTTTCAATTTGCAGTGAAAAGATCTGCCTAGACTTTTGCTGGTTAGAAATTGCAGGTGTTATGCTTTCCACTGTAACACTCCTTTCATTTGCAGCTTTCAGCAGCAGTGCTTTTTTCACACCTTTAATGTGACTGTGTTTCAAGGCACGTCAAATGCTCACAAATAATTCATACTCAAGCATCACAACAGGAAAATTGCTCTATTTTTTTTTACAGAAAGTGCTATAAAATTACCAGGACCTACCTAGACCCACAAAGGAAAGGAATGCACCACTTTATTTCAGTTTTTCATGTGAGGCAGTATACTCCTAGGCTATACCACTCCTGTAATTAAAGCTCCAAGAGCTGGCATTTATGGCTCCAGCCATGGTCATTTGTCTTTGTCTCTGTAAAGCTGTCAGTGGCAAGTATGCAGTAAACTATGTTATGCAAAAGAACATGGATGGATGTAAATATTTTAAAGTGTTTGTCAGGCCTGGCATATTGGCACCTTGATATAGAATAATATTAGGACACCTTCTGAACAATCTGACTAGTATTTTTGTTGGTACATTCCAAAGATTTACTGGAAGTATAACATCACTCACTGATTTGTTAGAACTGAATATTTATAAGGGATCTCAAACAATGTGACCAATATTATACTGAAAATATGCCTCTGATCATTATCTAAATGAACAGTTCTACTTAAATCTAAGCTCATGTTATGTGTATTTTAAAGTAGACTCTTACTGTCAGTTGCAAACCAATAGAAATGAAGGCTCATGTTGTAAAGTGTCAGACGTCAAGCAAAAAACAACTGGGAAATTATTTCAACTGCTTCATTTTTTTTTCTTTTTGATGTATAAACACATCCATTTACTTTTTGGGACAAGCCTTTAGGAAGAAAACTATATTTTATAATCACTCTAATACATGCGGTTTTCATGAAATCTAACAGACCAAAGACTAATTGTGTGAAACCATTTGTTCAAAAGTACTATGACAGGCAGGAGCTAATGTCACTGCTGCTAATTTATATCTGATGGTGCAGATTTTAAACATACCCCAATGGAACCGAATAATATGTGATGATGAATGGACCTAAGAAGGTATAGTGTATATGCACAGCTGACAAAACCTGTCAAGTTCAAGGAAACTTTACATGATAGGGTTGCAGTTCAGAATTATGAGTCAAAGCTTTCAAAGACTGCACACCACCCCCTGCCTACTGTGCACTGTACTTTTCAAGACAATGTTATGAACACTAATTAAAAATTGACCAGTATTACTTTGCACACATATACACATATGTATATGTGTATATGTGTGTGTGTGTGTGTGTGTGTGTGTGTGTGTGTGTGTGTGTGTGAAATGCCCCAGCTGCTATATACTGGTGGCTAGAACAAATTCATGGTGGTGTGGTAGGGAATACCTCAGGCTTGAACCCTGTACCTTGTATGCAGGTGTTAAGGACCTGAATTCCCTACCTACCACCATTTGTAAAACATTTGCAGATTTTTGCCTTATATTTGATCTGATCTGTTCCTCATAATATCTGTAGTTTCTAAATGTTGCAATGCTTGATATTTGACGGTGCAGTGGTAGCATTTTTGTTTCACAGCTGCAGGTTCTCAGGTTTGATTCTTGACTGGGGTGCCTTCTGTGTGGGGTCTGCATCTTCTCCCTGTGTTTGTGTGGGTTTGCTTTTGTGTCCTCCCATGTTACAAATACATGTCTGCATTATTTCTTCCTGGGCCTCTGCTGAAAATTGTTTTTTTGTTCCAAGTCAGACTGTCTTGATTAACAAATGTTAAATAAAATTGACAGGCATTTGAATTTCAGACTTCAGGTTTCTGAATGTTTAATTCCTTACATATTTGATGGTGCAGTGGTAGCATTGTTGCCTCACTGCTATAGGTTTTCTGGTTTGATTCTTGGCTGGGGTGCCTTCTGTGTGGAGTCTGCATCTCATCCCTGTGTTTGTGTGGATTTGCTCTGGTGTCCTGCTATTTTACAAAGACATGTGTCTGCAGTATTTCTCCCTGGGGCTCTGCTGAAAATTGTTTTTGTTCCATCAGAAGTAAAATTGACAGTTATTTGAATTTCAGACTTCATATTATTCAGAAAATACATAGTAACAAAACCTTTTATTCTAGCAATTTTCTAAGTTTATAAGATGAATATTTGAAATTTGTCCTTATTTTTGGGACTGTATTACCCCATTATTGGTTTTGTCCAGGTATTTTGTGCTAAGGTTGACAGCTATGGCAAGAACTGAATTCACTGAATATGTTTGAGGGCTGTATTCCCTCATTACTGGGTTTGTCCAGGTGTTTTGTGCTAAGAGGTTGACAGCTATGGTGAGAACTGAATTCATTAAATGATAGCCATTTAAGTTTCAGTCTTCCTCTCTTTCATAAAGCAGCTGATTTGGCATAGTGGTATGTTGCTCTGACTGTTGGTGGTAACACAGCATTTTTCTTTCACAAAGCAGCTGATTTGGCATAGTGGTATGTTGCTCTGATTCTTGCACAGGGACCTTGGCAGTAAAATGTATGGTGGTGGCACAGCATTTTATTCTAGCAACTTTCCAAGATTATACAAGCAATGTTTAATGTGTCCCTGGTTTTTGGGCTTTTGACCCCCCCCCCAATAAATTTGGCTTTTTCCAGATTTCTTGTGCTGCAAAGTTGAGATGCAGTTGAGTATTGAGTAGATTTTACAAGGAGCTGAGAGCTGCAGGGGAAGATAAGTTTAGTGCTGCTTATGCTAAGGCAGCTTGCATTGTTAATAGCACAGCAGGTTGTGTACTTGCTTTTGATGCAGAAGGTTGTTGGTTCTACTCCCACAAGGGGTGGATGCTGCCCTACTGAAAAAGTTAAGATACTATGAGTCTGTTATCAGTTTGCCATCCATTTCCTATTGCAATATTACTAGCTTATCATACTTCTTCAGAGATTGTGTATATTTACTGATAATGGTGGACTGTAGAATTGTGCACATTTACTGATAATGGTGGACTGTAGAAGTTTGAGTAGACTTTTATGATGGAAATGTTCTGAACTGGGCACTTTTGTCATTATGGGTGCATGCATTTTGTTTCATTGTTTACTGGAAAGATGTTCGGAATCGGGCAGTTTTGTCATTATTGGTGCATGCGTTTTGTTTCATTGTTTACTGGAAAAATGTTCAAAACAATAGGAAGGTGTATCAAAGAGCACATGTATGTTTCATATGCAAGGGGCCTATGATTTGAAAACAGTCCAGAATTAATCTTTATCTGCCACTGGTAAAATGTATTTTCTTTGAATGTGGGTTTCAATGCTGTTTCAATGAATGTGAGTTTCAAGGGCAGAGAAGTTTTAATGCTAAGTTTGTTTAGCAGATGTCTTAGTGTTTGTGCTGTAAAATGCAAAATAAAACTTTCAAATGAAGTCCAAATCATCATAGAAGTAAATCAGTATGCACATTAGTGTTTGTGGTAAATGGAGTGAAATAGCCAAGTAATGGATCATTGGAATGGCTGCAGGGGGAGGCTCCATTCGACCATGATTTTGTGAGGGGGAAGGGTGGCAAACTTAAAGACAGCCCCAGCTGAACTATACCTCCCAACTGTCCAGATTTTCAAAGAATGAATAGATTTTTGCTTCTTATTTTTGGTTTGTTCCTCATAAAATTTGTGGTTTTCTGGCAAATCATTTAGGACTTAAGTCACTAAATAATCACTAAATAATGACACACTGAGTTTCAGACTTCATAACCTTCAGAAAAATGCATGCTAAAGTAAGACCTGTTGTTCTATCAACTGTCTCAGTTTATACAAGAGCAATTTTTAGTACTGTTTATATGTTCCCCCAATATATTTGGCCTTGTCCAGATTTATTGCATTAACAGGTTGAGAGGTACATGCAAATAAATTGCTTTATAGAATTAGGTATAGCCAAACCTCTCAACTGTCCCTGATTTTGGCTCAAAATGTTGCTCTTCCCCCTAATAATCCCTCCGCAAAATAGCAATTTTGGAAGAAAACATGGAGGGTTTACAATTAAGAAATATAACTGTAATAATCAGAGTTATAGATTACTTTTATTTCAGAAATGCATGTAGATTCTTTTATTTTGTCAGCTGCTCAAGTTAGCAGTACTAATATTAAAGCGTCCCTTCTTTGATAGGTTCCCAGCTGTGTTGTGTGGCTATTTTATATTTTTACATCACATTTTTGGTCAATTTTTCATAAAATTGTGTTTTTTTTGGCAAATTAGTGACAAATCATTAAAGACTGAAGTTAGAAAATAATGACAGACATTTGAGTTTCAGATTTCATACCATTCAGAAAATTCCTACTAATGCAAGACCTATTCAATATTTAAAAATTGTCCTTATTTTTGGGCCTTTGTCCCACTTCTATGTATGGCTTTGTCCAGATTTCTTGCTCTGAGGTTGAGAGGTATGACAAATGTGTCGGGGCCATCACTGTCAGCCAGAGACATTTCAAATCGTGACATACTTGTTGCACCCCACTCCCCCATGTAGTGACTATGGATGTGTTGAAGCAAGGCAAGGAGTAGTTATGCAGTGTAAATGTGCAGAGTACCCCCCCCATCCAAGGTAGACACAAGTACTAGAGTGGCTTTTCATCTGTCCTTGATTTTTGCAGAATGGTCTGGTTTCTGTCATTTTTTTTTATACTGTTGATTTATGCTTATTACTCAAAGTGCCTGTTGCTCTGTGTTTAAGTAGCAATACTTTAATGATCATCAGGTAAGCTTGGCTGAGATTGTAAGATGCAAGTAAGCTTTAATAAGCATACTGTTAAAGAATTGCCAACATTGAAAGCCTTTCTGTTGTTGCCATGTAGAGAATACTTAACTAGATAATGTATAAGCCTTGGGTATTGAAATGCATATGACAGTATTTGTAATAAAGGACAGGATTACATTATTTTAAGTAGCTCATTACACTTGAGACTTCCAGTCATCTCTGCAGGCTTTACCCGTAAACTAAACAGAATGTCAATCGTGTGGTCCATAACCTGTACAGTAATCCTTTTAAGCAATGTATCTTGAGCTTATTTCTTGTTTGCTTTTCATTTTTTACTTTGATCTTGTTTTCCCCATGAAACAAGTAGATAGCTGTCAGGCAGCAGATCTTTTTTTTGGATAAGAAACATTTTTACAAGGGGGGGGGGCATCAGAGATTTCTACTTTCAGCATGTTACTTGGTACTTTAATAAAGCTGAATATAAATTATAATTAGAACTGCAGTGGAAGAAGTGGTTTGAGTTGAGTGCTGCTTGTTTTTCTTATACTTGATTTTGACTGGCATTCCATTAATGTATTTAAAAAGTAATTTATTTTTTCATGCCTCACAACCTTTTTGTTTCCATCTAGATATTAAGTAAGCTGTCATGCAGCCAATGCATTGAAATATTTTTATTCTTCTACACTTCATTTTGTCTTGATTGGACTCTCATAATGACAGTTTGGCACCCAGGGCAGTGTATTTAGTTAGTTTTTGTGGTTTTGAGCATAGCCCCTCCCCTTTCTAGTTGACCACACCCCTTCCCACTGACCCCACCCATTCAGCTGTCTCCTGCAGCCCCCCTTTGATTTGAAGTCACCAGTCGCCAGTGATAGTAAGCACATAACTTCTTTATGTGTTGTTGTCAATCTTCGCCTTTATTCTCACATATCGGACAGCGTCCCTAGCAACCTGAATCTTGGGTGGCTCATGGGAGAATATTCCTCAGAACCATTGATTCAAAAGAAGCTCTACCCCTGGAGGCCAAATCCACTTTATAATGAGTAATAAAAGTTTTGGGGTTTGACCATGTGCCTGCTGTGCAAATATTGTCCAAATATTCTCTGGCCAGAAAAGTTGAAGAAGTAGCCACAGCATTGGTAAAATGTGCTTTGACTGGTTTGGGCAATTGTTTACTTTGTATCACTTTTATTTATAAAAATCCAATCAGAAAGTCATTTTGAAAAGGTAACTTTGGAAACTGGCAAGCTTTTTCTTGTTTCAGAAAAGGTAACAAACAACTGATCTGTTTTTCTAAAATCCTTTGTTCTGTGCTAGTAAAAACTCAGTTGTCCATGAACATCTAGTAAGTGTAACAGATATTCTCCTTTGTTTTGGAAATTCAGGAAAAAATAGCAGTTCAATGAAATGATTGAGCTTAGTCTCAGAAACTATTTTGGCAAAAAAGAAGGGTTAGTTTGTAATAAAACTCTGCCTTTATGAAATAGTAAATAGGGTAGCTTTATAGATAATGCTTGTAATTCAGATACCCTTCTTGCTGAAGTAACAGCCACCAGAAAAACTGTTTTCCATGCCAAGAATTTTAAATCACAATCTACTGAAGGCTAAAATGGAAAATGAATCATATGAGAATACAAATTTCAAATCCCAAGGGGGAGAAGGACTTTTGTAAGTTGCTTTTAGCAACAAAATTCCTTTTAAAAAAGTCCGTACTTACATATTATCACAAACACATTTGGAAGTCGCCCAAACTGGTAAAGTCAGACTGAAGCTACTTCATGTTACATTGACATGGGATATATAAACTCCAAATTACTGTTTTATCCCATTGCTTCTGAAACAAGACCAGTATAACGCAAAACTCTTGTCTTCCTGGGTACCATCATTTAGTGCCGTGGCTGAATGGAAAAGTTAATTACGGAACAGTGGCAGCTATGTGTTTGCGATAATACGCAAGTCTACTATGAATAAAACAGAAGTATTCAACTTTTAACATACCGGACAGATACATGAAATGCAAACAATTAAATGTAAAAAGTAAATAATAGATATTTCTACAACAGATAAATGTAGCACTTCCTAATCAGTAAAGAGTGTAATGAATTCATGATTTGCAAAGTGGTGCTTTGGCAATATACAGTTCTGAAAAATTGCAGAAAACTCCATTTAACTTTGGATAGTGTTCCTAAACAGGTTGGATGGTGAAACATAATAGAAATGTAGAAGTATAACGGTAACAATGCAATTTATCTTTTTTTTTTTTTTTTTTGAGTAATTTAAATTAATGTAAAATACCAATAAATTACTGAAATACACCGCAAACAAAACAGTATCAACACTTCAGTTTCTGTAAAACACATGGAAGAACAGTTCATTTCATTTTGCATTAAGTTACGGTGGCAAACGACGCATCCAGGGAAGTGGAATTTGCCCATTATTGCAGTTCCTCTTCAGAAACACAGTGATGCAAAGCTGTTTGGGACTTCACAGACCCCTTTTTACTTCAGTATAAAGTCGGTTGTTGATAACATCAGGAACTACATAGGGTTACAAATGTGGTTGCGATAATACGCAAGTACCAAAAAGTCTTACAAAGCTTATGGGACTTGACAGAAGAGCCATTCTCTTCTAGATGAGAATTAGAAATTGCAGCTAACTGAACTCTTACAGTAGCTGCAGCAGCACCTTTGTTAAAAAGTTTCTTCATAACAATAGAGAGAGAACACACCACAGTCACTAGGGAGCAAAAACTTCTTTAACGTATGCGCTTTCATGTCCTGCCTGGACACTTCATCAGACATATCAAAAACTCAACACTGCTCAATTTAAATACCTACATCATCCTTCTTTTTGCCAGTCACGATCTTCTTCACATAACTTTAAAAACACAACACGTTCAGATACAAAGTCAAATATTACCAATATAATAAGCATTGTATTTAAGGACCCTATGAAGTCCCTCCTCTAAAAAGTATGTGTATATATAAATATTTCCAAATAAGAGATAAATCCAATGTTTAGTATTTCATTAAAACACATACAGTATAAAAACAGCTTCATTTCTTTTGCACATATCAAATACATCAAAAAAATCTAATCTCTAAAATGACCACTAGATGTTACCACTAACCTAACCTTCTTGATGTAATATCACTTCATTCAGTTATAGATGACTACAAAAAGTACAGTTTTGTACCTACCATAAATGTAGATGTCCGAACTGGATAGCATCTGCAGTCATAACAAGTGGGTTGTCCTGTCGTCAGGCAGCCCTTCAGTCGGCCGGATTCCAAAGTCCGGGTCCGGCTTCGGCTGATGTCGCACTCCACCCGACGTCATCTCTGTTGGTCTTCGGGTATAAAGGCATCAGCCGACGCCATTTTCCTCAGTGTTTCTTGCCCCAGATGCCAGTAGCCCTCTTGCAGGCTAAAATTTGGATAGATGCCAATGTTTCCAAAAAGATAGAGGTAAACACAACAATAAGCATGTATGTACATATACACAAACAAATACACCATAAAGACTCCCCCAACAGCTAGCTATTAGAAGGGTAAACACCCTAGGAGTACCACAGAGGGATGGAGGGAGGTAATCCTGACTGCAGATGCTATCCAGTTCGGACATCTACATTTATGGTAGGTACAAAACTGTACTATGTCCTTCATGGATGCATCTGCAGTCATAACAAGTGGGTAGAATACCATAGCCAACTAGGGAGGAGGATAAAAGTAGATTATGGTGTGTTTAGGATCCCTTGCAGTACAGCAGTGGCAAACCCTGCTCGGGATCTGGAATATAGAGGCAAATTATAATGCTTGGCAAATGTATGCACGGAGGTCCAAGTAGCCGCCTCAATAATGTCTTTGGTTGCCACTCCTCGTAAGAAGGCTGTGGTAGTGGCTGTTGCCCTTGTAGAATGAGGTCTTATGTTCTGTGGAATTGGTTTTCCATGGAAGGAGTAACAGAATCGTATGCAATTTCCTATCCATTTGGAGATTGTCTGTTTGGAAATAGCTTTTCCTTCCCTTCCTGTTGCATAGGCTACAAAAAGTTGGTCAGTCTTTCTGCTATTTTTTGTTCTGTCCAAGTAGTAGCGTAGCTGTCTATGTACATCCAAGGTATGCAGTATTCTTTCCCCTCTGTTTTGTGGGTTGGGAAAGAAGGTAGGTAGGTGGATTGCCTGGTTTAAAGACACTCTGGATACCACCTTAGGCATAAATGTAGGATTAGTCCTCATGGACACTCTATCTTGGTGGAAGATTAGGAAGGGTTGCACTGCCATTAAGGCCTGTAGTTCTGAAACCCTCCTTGCTGAAGTAATTGCCAGTAGGAAAGCAGTTTTCCATGACAGGTGTTGTAGGTCTGCTGTTGCTGCTGGTTCAAAGGGTGCTAGTGTCAACTTTTCTAGCACAAAGTTTAAATCCCAAGCTGGTAATGGTGGTTTCCTTGGAGGTTTTACATTCTTGATTCCTCTGAGGAATTGCCTGAGCAAAGGGTGCGAAAAACAGGTGTATCAAAGCTGTATTCTGCTGAAATAGCTGATGCATGTATCTTGATGGAGGAGTAGGACAGGCCTGAATGAAGAAGTTCGGCCAGATACTCCAGAATGTTAGGCATATCTATGTTTGACACATCTTTTCCTCTTTCCGTACTCCAGATGACAAACCTTTTCCATTTTCCAGCATAGTTCCTTCTTGTTGAAGGTCTGCGTGCTTCAAGAATAATGTCTTTAACTCTTTGGGAAAGTTCTGGAATAGCTGCTGTTATGTGATGTTCCATGCAGTCAGTTGCAAGGTTTTTAGGTTTGGATGTATGATGCTGTAGTTGTTCTGCGTTAACATCAAAGGAATCAGGGAATTGTCCACATATTGTTCCGAGACATGCTCCTCAGTAGTGGGTACCAGTGTTGTCTTGGCCAGTTTGGAGCTATCAGGATTATCCTTGGACGTTCTTCCTTGATTTTCAGTAGTACCTTGTGTATCAAAGGAAGAGGCGGAATGCATATGCTGTTAGGCCTTTCCAGTTGAAAGAGAGCGAATCCACTTTCCATGCTAATGGGTGGAATGTCCTTGTGCAGAATTTTTGAGCTGGTGATTGAGAGGTGATGCGAATAGGTCTATCTGTGGCATTCCCCATTTCTTTGAGATGGTCTTGAAGATGTCCGGTGAAGCTTCCATTCGTGGGCATCCGGTGGTTCTGCTTAATATGTCTGCTAGGGTATTGTCTTTCCCTGGTACAAATATTGCCTGTAACTGGATGTTGTAGTTGAGTGCCAGGGTCCACAGCTCAAGGTCATTCTGCATAGGGGTATGAATGAGTGCCTCCCTGTTTGTTGATGTACCACATGACTGTGGTGTTGTCTGTCCTTATCATCAACTGGCCCTCTTTGAGAAATGGTTTGAACTTTTGGATTGCCAGTTTTACTGCCAGCATTTCTTTTAGGTTGATGTGCAGTTGAAGTTGATCCTGTGTCCACAATCCTTGCACGCATTTGTCCAGCATGCGGGCCCCCCATCCTAGGTCTGAAGCGTCTGTTGTGATGGTCTGGCTTGCTTGACATCTGCGAAAGGGTAGGCCTGGGTTTGACTGGCATGCCTGAGCCCACCATAGGAACTCCTGTTTTAAGCATGGAATTAGTGGGATTTCTGTTTCTAGACTGTGTCTGTGTTGGGACCATAAATTCTTTAGGTACCACTGTAGTTTTCTCATATGTAGTCTGGCAAATGGAACCAAGATTATGCATGATGCCATGAAGCCCAAGGCCTGCAGTACTTTTCTTGCTGTTAACTTGTTCAGTTTTGTTAGTGCCAAGAAGTATAGAGGGAGTTCTTTTGTTTTTCTGTAGTCAGGAATGCCATTTGTTTTACTGTGTCCAATTCAGCAAGAATGTCCTTGTTTGGGATGGTATCAGCCTTGACTTTTGTAAATTGACTGTGTATCCCAGTGCTTGTAGCAAGTAAATGACCCTTTGTAAATCTGTTGTCAGCTTGCTTTGTTGTCCCCTTGTAGCAGGCAGTCGTCCAGGTATGGGTAAATTTGAATTCCCTGAAGTCTGCAATGGGCGATTACTGATGCCAGGCATTTTGTGAATACTCTGGGCAGTAGATAAGCCAAAAGGCAATGCTGAGAATTGATAGTGCTCTGATCCTGTAAGAAATCTGAGGTATCTTCTGCAGATTGGTCGAATGGGGACGTGCAGGTATGCCTCCTTGAGATCTAGAGTTACCAGCCAAGACTCCTTGCCCAGCATGGGAAGAAGTTGCTGTAGGGTCAGCATTTTGAATTTTGGGACAATGATGTATGTATTTAAGGTGGACAGGTCGAGAATTGGTCTCCAACTTTTTCCTTTCTTGGAACTAGGAATAGTCTGGAGTAGAACCCCTTTCCTTGCTCTGCTGTTGGCACTCTTTCCACAGCTCTCATGTTTGCTAACTCCATTATCTGGCGTAGAGCCTCTGTTTTTGATTTGGAGGTAGATTTGGCATTCCTCTTTTGACTGGAAAAGTGTGGAAGTGAAACCGGTAACCTTGATCTATGGTTTGTAAAATCCACTTGTCCTTTGTTATGTAGTGCCAGTTCTTTGAAAATAAGATTAACTTTCCGCCTAGAGGAGCTGCTATTTGTTCCCTGGTAGGCGGTTAGGTTAAGTCACTGTGGTTGTGTTGATGTAGTGGCAGTGGCTGTGTCTGTGCCTCTGTTGTTACCTTGCCACTGTCTTCCTCTGTAGGCACCTCCTCTGGATTGGTTTCTGCCTCTGGAACGTCTATTCCTGCCCCTTTGAAATTTTGTGGAGTCAGGAAAGGACCAATTTTGGCAGGCCAGTTCCTGCTAAACCTTGGGGTTGAACCTGCAAGAAATCTTTAACAGTTTGAACAGATTTTGCCTTTTCTTCCATTTTCTTCATAACCTGCTGGGCAGATGTACCAAACAAACTTGTCTTGTCCATAGGAGCATCTAGCAACTTAGCTTTAACATGATCCGGTAAAGCTTGTTCCTTTAGCCATGCATGCCTTCTTATCACTGTGCCAGTCATGACTGATCTAAATGAAGCCTCCAGTGCATCATAGCCACATTTTAAGGAATGGTTGCTAACCTGTTGTATGTTATTTACCATCTCTAATACATATTTCTTATCAAGAGATTCATCAGTGGTTAGTTTTTTAGTTAACTGATCCAGCATAAACTCTTGGTATTGTATCATGTGAAACTGACAGTTTAAAGCTCTAGCTGAGAGAGTAGCTGAAGTGTAGACCTTTTTACCCCATCTGTCTAATGACCTTGCTTCCCTTTCAGAAGGAATAGGGTTTTTAGCTATGGTCGCGACTACTGCCTTGGGGCCCTGGGATATAGTTTCTGGGTCTGCAAGTGGAGCCTTGTAAAGGTGGTGATGAGTATCTGGCACCCTGTAAAATCTGTCTGGTTTGGCAGGGGCTGGGGGTAAAGAATCTGGAGCGGAGCAAACATCACTGAAAGCATCATCCACCACAGAGAGAACAGGGGGTATAGCTAAGGGCCTGTGCTGTGGGAGGTGCAGAAAAGCCCTAAGTCTTTTCTGGAGTCTGAAAATCCTGTTGCTGCCATTGGAACTGTTCTCATGGCATGCAAGGTTTCCCAAAGGAGAATTCTTCTGGTGGGGAAGCAGCTGGGATGGATTCTTCAGCATCAGAATCTTCAAAATTGGAGAAGGGAGCCTCTGGCTGGTCAGTTATGTCTGATTCATCAGCAGAATCATCAGAGGACACTGGCTCGGGGCTCTGCCCTAGGTCTCTTCTCTGGGGGCTGAGAGGCCCTGTCTGGGTGAGATTGAGATCCTCTAATTAAAGAAATTAAATCTTCTGCCAAAGTAAGCATTTGAGAAGTAGAAGAGGGCCTGGATGTGGGTGGTTTAACAGGCACTGTTTTAGTAGTCTTGGCTGCTTTAGCCCTGGCGAAGGCCTTAATGGACATGGCTGCTGGAGGCCTAGCAGCACCACGTGCTGGGGTAGAAACATCCAAGGGGATGGTGTCTGATAAGTCAACCACCGTAGTGGGTAAAATTTCTGAAGTCGTTTCAACAGTTGTAGCAGGGCCTCAGTTGTAGGAATAGGTTCAGCTGTACTTTGTTCAGTTTTCGGTTTCGCCGAAACCGAGACACTTCGATTTGCTTGACCATGGTTTCGTCGAAACCGCGGACCCGAGTGTCGGTCTTTATCTTTGCGTTTTTGCTAGATTGGGTAGTCGGAGCATCCGGCGGCATAATGTACGCAAAATCAGAACCGAAAAACTGTTCTGCAAACTCCGACCGGCGCCTAAGCGTTCGTCGGTTGAAAGAAGCACAGGCGAACAGGCTGCTACGTCGTGGGCTGGGCCTAAACAAGGCAGACAGTAAAGAGTGGAAATCTTTAAGTGGTATTTGTTTCCCACAGTTTAAACAATTGTTAACTTTTTCCTGACAGGTTGGATGGTGAAACATAATAGAAATGTAGAAGTATAACGGTAACAATGCAATTTATCTTTCCAGGGAAGTGGAATTTGCCCATTATTGCAGTTCCTCTTCAGAAACACAGTGATGCAAAGCTGTTTGGGACTTGACAGACCCCTTTACTTCAGTATAAAGTCGGTTGTTGATAACATCAGGAACTACATAGGGTTACAAATGTGGTTGCGATAATACATAAGTACCAAAAGTCTTACAAAGCTTATGGGACTTGACAGAAGAGCCATTCTCTTCTAGATGAGAATTAGAAATTGCAGCTAACTGAACTCTTACAGTAGCTGCAGCAGCACTCTTTGTTAAAGTTTCTCTTCAACAATAGAGAAGAACACACCACAGTCACTAGGGAAAAAAAAACTTGCTTTATTATGCGCTTTCATGTCCTGCCTGGACACTTCATCAGACATATCAAAAACTCAACACTGCTCAATTTAAATACCGACCACTAGATGTTACCACTAACCTAACCTTCTTGATGTAATATCACTTCATTCAGTTATAGATGACTACAAAACATACATCATTCGTGTTTAAGTATATGTTGCAATAATTCATACAAAAAAATATAAGAGGCATGAAAAAAATACTTAAAAGCTGGGCAGAATAAATGTTCATATGAACATAAGTGAATATAACCATGCCCCCATCTACAAATATATATTTTTTTCTCTTCTCTTCAATTCCACTGAAAGCTACTTAACTAATACAAAGTTGTTGTTTGTCTTTCGGCTTTTCCCAGTAAGGGGTCGCCACAGCAGAACTCCGGTCCGCTAACGATTGACAGTACATTTTTTTTTTTTAACGAAACGCTGAGGTGCCAGCTCAACGCCCTAACTAATATAAAGTATTTAATAGATATAATCAGTGTTTGAGGGGTCTATCAGAAACGGCTTTAAACTAACCCTGTCATTTAGCCCCCACTTCCTATCTGCTTGCAGGCTAATGATCCACTTCATTTCAGATTGTTCTGTGTAATTTTTAATGTTCCCTAGCTTCATAATTTTGTTAATCAATTATATTGCTAAAAATTAAATTTATGGGTTAACTCATGACTCTGTACATCCCTCACTAGGGCGTTACTTTTGTTCTCTCTGTTGATGGCATACAGGTGTTCTCTCACTCGTTCTCTTAGGGTGCGGTTGGGTCTTACCTATGTAGAACGCTGAGCATTTGATGCACGTAGCTATGTACACCAAATTTCTAGAGCTACAGTCTACATAGTGTCTAAATTCATACATCCTAGAAGTACTAGAATGTAAGAAACTGTTGTCATTTGCTATATACATACAGTAATTACACTTTCTACATCCAAATGTTCTTATTCTCATAGACTGTACTCTTTTATCACCGTCCTTTTCATAGCACAATACTCTTTTCAATTACTTATTATTTTTATATGAATTGGGTTTATTCCCCACTAGACTAATAATCTTTTCAGCACTTTTCAAAATTTCCCAGTTTCTTTCTATAAAGTCTCGAATATCACTATTATTCATAGAGATGGGTATTAATAATCTGCATTTATCAACCTTTGTTCCTGTAGTTATTATCTCCTTTCTTCCATGTTCTCATCTTCCTCTAAAGTATGGTTTTAACTTTTTTTCCCCATCAATGACTTTTTGATCTTGTAATCTCATTCCTTTTCTTATAACCCATGTCCATAAATCCATGCATCAATACTTTTATGGTTGAATCACATCCATCATCAGTACTAGTCAGCCTAGATAGCCTTAAGCTTTGCCCTTATACTAAATTCCTATAAACATGTTTCGGATGCAAACTATTGCGGTACAGTAAATTATTCCTTCTACAAGGTTTTCTGAATAAATCTGTCTTGTAAAGTATTGCCTTCTTTATATACCCACATATCTAAGAACTCTATTCCCTTTGTTGACCATTTCCCTTTCAATTCTAGGAAATTGGTAGTGGTATTAACATACTCTATAAAATCTAACAATTTTAATTCCATGCCACTCCATACAAGAAAGATGTCATCCACGAAACTCTTACAGTATGAAATATATCTGAAAAATTCATCATTATTCACTATGTACTGCTTTTCCCAGTGTGCCATTACTAAATTTGCATATGAATTCACACATGGGGTACCCATAGCAATGCCTTTCTTGTCCATGGCCTACACAACAAACCTTTTCCACTTGCTTCTGTAAAGTTTTTGTGTTGAAGATTTATGTGAGAAGAGCAAAATGTGTCTCATTTGAAAAGATAAGAGATGATGCCTGGTTATCACTGGAATTGGAGCAGACATGCTGTCAGTTTTAGATTTTTTTCAAGTCCAGAAGTACCTTCTTTTGCAGATGTGAAAGCAAGTCTGGAACTGGGTGCAGAATCCATGGATTTTCCTGAAGATGAGGTCAAAGAAAAAGGAACCGAATCTATCGGGACCAATAAGAGGCAATGAGGATGATTGTTCTCTTCAAAACACTTGTTTTCTGTAATACTTTGGGAATAAAGGGGGTAGGAGGATAAGCATACACAAGTCCCGGGGGCTAACTGTGTACCAGTGCATCCTTCAGTAAATCCCCCCGCAGGGGGATTAGGGCAAAAAAGCTGCTGCATTTGTTGTTTGTGGGTGATGCAAAAAGATTGCAGCAAGGCTGACCCCATTTCTGGAAAACCTTTCCGAAACTTTTTGTTAGTGGGACTACTCGTGAAGCATCAGAATTGCCCTGTTAAGCTTGTCTGCTATCACGCTGGATTTCCCTGGAATGTGCGCTGCTATCAGAAAGCGGTTGGAGGATATCACTCATTGCCAAACTCGGAGGGCTTCCTGACAAAGGAGATAAGACCTGGTTCCACTCTGTTTGCTGATGTACCAGACTACCAACGTGTTGTCTGACTGGACTACTATTGTTCCCAGAGGAAAAGAGTCTTGAAAGGCTTTCAACGCTAGAAGCACGGCTCTCATCTCTACAACATTTATATGCAGATGAGTCTTCTGGGGGGACCAGGTGCTTTGGATGGTCTTTCCCAGATAATGCCCACCCCCACCCTATCTGGGAGGCATCCGTGGTAACCATGGCCTGGGGCTGACTGGGTACAAATGGACGACCTTGACTGACTTGATCGGAATGAATCCACCAATGAAGATCCTTTTTGCATGCATCAGTAATCAAGACCATGTGGGACATTGGTAGTTCTAGAAAGGACCACTGGGTTGACAACAACCACTGCAGAATTCACATATGAAGGCGGGCTAGAGGTATGGTACTAGTACTATCAAAGCTGCCACTGCGCCCAAGTCTTGTAGTACTAATTTTGCAGATGCTCTTTTCTTGCGAATAAGAACCTTTATCTGATTTTTCAGTGAAAAAATTCTGTCAGATGGAAGCTTCTCTATCATATGTCTTCTATCTAAATTCGCTCCTATGAATATCAGATTTTGATGGGGCTCAAACAGATTTTTCAAAATTTATGGTGATTCCTAGATGACAGCAAAGATTTATAGTAGTTTGTTTTGCCCTTAAGAGTTAATCCCTGATTGTAGCAGTTAGGAGCCAGTCGTCTAGGTATGGAAACGCTCGGAATCCTTGATGTCTCAAGTGAGCTGCAACCACTGCCATGCATTTGGTGAACACTCTGGGGGCTGTAGTGAGACCAAAGGGCAGAGTTTGAAACTGATAATGACTGGCTCCCATCTCAAAGCGCAGATGCCTTCTGGAGCATCTGTCCATTTTTATATGGTAGTATGCATCCTGAAGGTCTGTCGAGCACATTCAAATGTCTTTTCCTAGAAAAGGAAGAATAGACTGTAAAGTGACCATTTGAAACTTGCTCTTTTTGATCGACTTGTTTAGATTGCTGACGTCCAGAATAGGTCTCCAGTCCCCCGTTTTCTTTGGCACCAAAAAGAATATTGAGTAAGTTCCAAATTCTTGTTGGTCTGAGGGGACTTTTTGGATGACTCTTTTCTCTAGCAACTTTTATACTTCTTTGGTTGCTTGATCCCTTTGACTGGGTGGCACATCTGGGGTTCTTTTATTCTGAGGAGGGGGATAGACGAAGGGGATGAAATAACCTCAGGATATTATCTGATGCACCCACTTGTCATTTGTAATGTGTAGCCACGCTTGTGGGTGCAGAGACAGATGACTCCCCGATTGCTTCCAGAGATGTGCAATAAGGTCTCCTTTCAGGTGTGCTGAAAGGGCTTGCCAAAGAAGTAATCTCTAGAGCCCTGATTTTGCAGGTCTCCTCTGCCGCAAGGGTGACGTCTTCCATTTTTGTTCCCTCCTTTGTCTCTGGGGGAACTTTCACTCTGCGTGTCCTAGAAAGACTGCTAAAATTTTTGGAAGTACATCTTTCCACTACCTTTTTGACCTCTGGGACAAGGTCTGGTTGGAGTGGAAAAACATACTCCTAAGGGAAACAAGGTCTTGCCTCCCTGCTCCCAGCTGGTGAGCATTTCTTTCACTTTAGGCCCAAAAATAAATGAGCAATTGAAGGGGGCATTTACAAAGGAAGACTTGAAGGGCTCTGCAAAATCGCCAAGTCGCATCCAGGCCTGCCTCCTAATAGAGATACCTCAAATTGAAACTGGTAATGACTGGCTCCCAGCCGAAAGTGTAAATGTCACCTGGAATGCCTGCCCATCTTTATATGGTAGTACGCATCCTGGAGATCTATTGAGCACATCCAATCATCTTTCCCAATAAACGGGAATATTGACTGCAGAGTTACCATCTGGAACTCTGACTTCTTCACTGCTTTCTTTAGCTTGCTGAGATCTAGAATGGATCTCCAGTCTCATGTCTTTTTTGGAACTAAAAAGAATCTTGAGTAAGTTCTGGATCCCATTTGGTCTGCAGGGACATCTTGGATGACTCTCTTTTCTAGCAACAAGAGTATCTCTTGTGTTGCATAATCCTTTTGACTGGGTGGAACATCTGGCAAGGACTGGTTCACTAGAGGGGGAATGGAAAAGTACAGTTGTGTACACTTACCATAAATGTAGATGTTCAAGTGTATTCACTACTGCAGTCATTACATTTGGGTTATCTGCTTGCAGTAGCCCTCAGTCAGCTTGATTAACAAAGTCTTGGGTCCTGCATCGGTTGCTGTCCCTTCTTCCATGACGTCAGGTTGCCAGGAGTATAAAATATTCAGCCGACTCCATTACATCAGGTTTTCTTGCCCCAGATATCAGGTGCCCTCCTAATGGGAAGCAATTAAATCTATAAATACAACGATATACCTCCAACAAAAAATCAAATACACCAAAAAGCTTTTTGAGCATAGTAAGTGAGAGTAGAGGTATAGCCAAAAGAAGAAAGGGGGCTGGAGGGAAGGTAACCAGTACTGCAACAGTGAATACACTCGAACATCTACATTTATGGTAAGTGTACACAACTGTACTATGTTCTTCATGTTTCACTGTTGCAGTCATCACATTTGGGTAGATTCCCAAAGCTAAGGTTGGGAGGAGGAATTTAAATAGAATTAGGACCAGCTATAAGGCCCTGTAAGACTGCAGTGGCAAAACCAGCTCTGGATTTAGAGAAAATTGGCAAATGATAATGCTTGGTGAAAGTATGTACAGAACTCCAGGTAGCAGCTTCTAGGATGTCCCTAGTAGGGACGCCCCTGAGAAAGGCTGTAGAGGTAGATGCAGCACTGGTTGAATGGGGTCTGATGCCCTGTTGGATAGGTTTTCCATGGTGCTTATAGCAGAAATGAATGCAGTGGCCTATTCATTTTGAAATGGTTTGTTTTGAAATAGCTTTGCCCTCAGTCCCTGCAGCAAATGCCACCAGCAGTTGTTCAGATTTCCTTTGAGGTTTAGTCCTGTCCAAGTAGAATCTAAGCTGTCTGTGCACATCTAAAGAGTGCAGTAACCATTCCCCTTTGTTCTGTGGGTTAGGAAAGAAGGTAGGCAAATGAATGGACTGATTAAGAGCTACACTGGATACTACCTTGGACATGAAGGAGGGATTGGTTCTGAGGGACACCCTGTCCGCAAGAAAGATGATGAAAGGTTCCACCGCCATAAGGGCCTGTAATTCAGATACCCTTCTTGCAGAAGTGATTGCTAGAAGGAAAGCTGTTTTCCAGGAAATAATTTTTAAATCTGCAGTAGCAGCTGGCTCAAAAGGAGGAAGAGTGAGTTTCTCCAAGACAAAGTTAAGATCCCAGGCTGGAGTTAGAGCTCTTCTGGGTGGCCTGAAACTTTTGTCCCCTCTGAGGAACTGCATGAGCAGTGGGTGAGAGAAGAGGGGAGGCTCTGTGCTATAATGAGCTGAAATGGCTGAGGCATGAATTTTGATGGAGGAAAATGACAGGCCCTTATGAAGCATCTCAGTCAAGTATTATAGTACCGGAGGTAAATTGGGCACTGTTGTGTTCATTCCTTGAGTTTGGTTCCAGGCACAAAATCTTTTCCATTTTGCAGCATAAGATTTTCTAGTACGAGGCCTCCTTCCTCTAAAAGGATATCCATCACAGATTTACTGAGGGATGGTAAAGGAGAGATTAGGTAATTAGCCAGGCTGCTAGGTTCAGGATTTGCAGCTGAGGATGCAGAATCTGGTTCTCTGATTGAGACAAAGTACAGTTGTGTACACTTACCATAAATGTAGATGTTTGAGTGTCTTCACTGTTGCAGTCATTACATTTGGGTAATCTGCTGGCAGGTTGCCCTCAGTCAGCCTGATTAACAAAGTCTTGGGTCCTGCGTCGGTTGCTGTCCCTTCTTCCATGACGTCAGGTCGTCAGGGATATAAAACATGCAGCCGACGCCATTATATCAGTTTTTCTTGCCCTAGATGTCAGGATGCTCCCCAAATGGGGAGCAAAACAAAATTAAAAACACAAAAATATACCTCCGACCAAAAGCAAATACACCAAAAAGGCTTTTAAGCATAGTAAAAGAAAGTAGAGGTATAGTAAGAGAAAAACAGGGGGCTGGAGGGAGGGTAACCAGGACTGCAACAGTGAATACACTCGAACATCTACATTTATGCTAAGTGCACACAACTGTACTATGTTCTTCATGTTTCACTGCTGCAGTCATTACATTTGGGTAGATTCCCAAAGCTATGGTGGGAAGGATGGACTTATAGATTTACACAGCATTAGGACCACCTATAAGGCCCTGCAAAACAGCAGTGGCAAAAGCCAGCTCTAGATTTAGAGAAAATTGTTAAGTGATAATGCTTGGTGAAAGTATGAACTGAACTCCAGGTAGCAGCTTCTAGAATATCCCTGGTAGGAACACCTCTGAGAAAGACTGCAGAAGTAGATGCAGCTCTGGTGGAATGAGATCTGATCCCCTGGGGTACAGGTTTTCCATGGTGCTTATAGCAGAAATGAATGCAATGGCTTATCCATTTAGAAACAGTTTGTTTTGAAATAGCCTTTCCCCTCTGCTCCTGCAGCAAATGCCACCAGCAGTTGTTCAGATTTTCTTCGAGGTTTAGTCCTGTCCAAGTAGAATCTAAGTTGTCTGTGCATGTCCAATGAATGCATAACCTGCTCCCCCCTGTTCTGTGGATTGGGACAGAAAGTTGGCAAATGAATGGACTGATTAAGAGCCACACTGGATACCACCTTGGGCATGAAGGATGGATTGGTCCTGAGTGACACCCTGTCCGCATGAAAGATGATGAAAGGCTCCACTGCCATAAGGGCCTGCAATTCAGATATCCTTCTAGCTGAAGTGATTGCTAAAAGGAAGGCTGTTTTCCAAGAAAGAAATTTTAAGTGTGCAGTAGCAGCTGGCTCGAAAGGAGGTACAGTGAGTTTTTCCAATACAAATTTATGGTCCAAGGCAGGGGTTGGTGCTCTCCTGGGTGGTCTCAAGTTTTTGGCCCTTCTGAGGTACTGCTTGAGCAGAGGATGAGAGAAGAGGGAAGGTTCTATGTTGTAATGAGCTGAAATGGCTGAGGCGTGGATTTTAATGGAGGAAAAAGACAGGCCCTTGTGAAGCATCTCAGTTAAGTACTGCAAAATCTGAGGTTAATTGGGCATTTCTGTGCTCATCCCCTGAGATTGATTCCAGGCACAGAATCTTTTCCATTTGTCAGCATAAGATTTTCTAGTACTAGGTGGTCTCGCCTACAAGATGACATCCATCACAGGTTTGCTGAGGGATGCTAAGGGTGAATTTAAGTGATTAGCCAAGCTGCAAGTTTCAATGTTGGGAGCCGTGGGTGCAGAATTTGGTCCTCCTGCTGAGACAGTAAGGAAGGTGTCTGAGGCAGATGCCAAGGAGAAATTTGTGACACATTGCACAGGAGTGGGTATCAGTGTTGGCGTGACCAGTCTGGAGCAATCAAAATCATTTTTGGTTTGTCCAGTTTGACTTTTAGCAAAACATTGGAGCGTAGAGGCAGAGGGGGATAGGTGTAGACTGATAGGTTTTTCCAACTGAAGGACACAGCATCCACTTTCCAGGCTTTTTTTGTGAGGAGTTCTTGTGCAAAATTTGTCCAACTGGTAGTTCTGGGGGGAGGCAAATAGATCTATGTCTGGGCTCCTCCATTTGCTTGTCAACATGTTGAAAATCCGTGGTTCCAGTTTCCATTCATGTGGGTCCATTAGATTTCTGCTTAGTTCGTCTGCCAGAATATTTAGTTTTCCTGGCAGGAATTGAGCTTGTAGTTGCACTTGGCAGCTCAAGGCCGTGTTCCACATTGCCATGGCTAGTCTGCAGAAGGGGCAGGAATGTGTACCCCCCTGCTTGTTTATGTACCACATAACCGTGGTGTTGTCCATCTTTACCAGTAGTTGTCTTGGATGAATGTAGTCCTTGAAGGCTGTCAGAGCATTCTGTACAGCTAACATTTCTTTCTGATTGATATGTAGGTGCATTTGATTTGGCCTCCATTTGCCCTGAATGCACTTCCCTGCCAGATGAGCCCCCATGCATAGTCTGATGCGTCTGCAGTTAGGGGTTGGGTGGCAGGGGGTAGTGTGAATGGCAGTCCCTTGTTTTGGTGGCAGGCCTCTGCCCACCATATGAACTCTAGGTGTAGGCAAGGCATGACAGGAATCATTGTTTCCAGGCTGTGACAATGTTGACTCCATAAACTTTTTAAGTACCACTGAAGTTTCCTCATATGCAGTCTTGCATATGGAATTAGAACAATGCAGAAGGCCATGAACCCCAAGGCTTGCAGTATTTGTCTTGCAGATAGCAGGGTTTTTGTGGCCACCTGTTTGAAGTAAGTTACCAAATGAATTTGTTTTTCTGGCGTGAGGAAAACCATCTGGGCAGTTGTATTCAAGCTTGCACCCAGGAATGTAATCTGTCGAGAGGGTACCAGTTGTGATTTATTTTTGTTTATGGTGTACCCTAGACAAGTTAGAACCCTTTTTACAAACTCCAGATGTTCTATAAGTATGGCCTGGTTTTCTGCCTGAATTAGACAATCGTCCAGGTATGGATATATTTGAATATTTCTTTGCTGCAAAATGCAATTACTGAAGCCAGGCACTTTGTGAATACCCTGGGCGCAGTGACAAGCCAAAGGGCAGTGCAAAGAACTGATAATGCAAGTAGCCTGCTTTAAAGTGTAGGTATCTTCTGCAAAATTCCCTGATTGGGATGTGCAGGTAAGCTTCTTTCAAATCTAGAGTTGCCAACCAGGCATCCTTGCCTAGCATAGGAAGTAACTGGTGAAGAGTCAGCATCTTGAATTTTGGAATGCCCAGAAAGGTGTTTAGAGCAGACAGGTCCATAATTGGACGCTATGATTTGTCTTTTCAGCGTACCAGGAAAAGTCTGGTATAGAAACCTTGTCCCTGTTCCTCTTCTGGTACCGGATGAATAGCCCCCATGTTTAAGAGGGAATGTACTTGCTTCTGAGCCTCTGCCCACTGATTTGGGGGCAGGTCTGGCCACCCGTTTGGAGTTGGCAATGTGTGGAAATGAAATCTGTATCCCTGGGATATATTTAAAACCCATTTGTCCTGGGTTGAGTTGCCAGTTTTTTGCATGAAGAGCAATCTTTCCCCCCAAAGGGTCGGCTGAAAGGTAAGTGCTTGGTAATACCATATGGGGGGGGGGGGGTCTTGTTATTTTCAGATCTGAAAGTGGAAGCACCCCATTGCTTAGTTCTGAGAGTCGCTTGGGACTGAACCTGGTGCTTTTGATGTGTCTGGGTTTGGCTTGAGTGGATCTGGAAGGAGCTGGAAAGGACCAGTTCTTAGTAGGCCAGTGCCTACTAAATCTTGGAAGTTGCACTTGTAAGAAATATTTCACACTTTGCATAGATTTAGCTTTATCTTCCATCTTTTTTAGAACTTCCTCAGCCTTGTTGCCAAACAGGCGGTCCTGATTTAAGGGAGCATCCAACAATTTGGCTTTAACATGATCAGGCAAAGATTGCTCCTTAAGTCAAGCATACCTTCTAAGCACAGACCCAGTATCAGCAGCCCTGCAAGAGGCCTCTAATGAATCAAATCCACACTGCAAAATATGTTTTCCAACCTGTTGAGCAAAATGCATTGTTGTGTCTTTCGGCTTTTCCCGGTTAGAGGTTGCCACAGTGGAACTCCGGTCCGATAATGATTGGCAGTAGATTTTTACGTGCCGAGTTGCCAACCCTGACGTACAACCTTCAACGAACGTATGCCCATTCACGCATGTCTCCACACAGAAGACGCTTTATAGGAGAATCGAACAGGGCGTCTTACTGTGAGGCGACAACGCTACCGCAGCACCACCACCGCAGTTGAGCAGAATGCATTAAATCCTGTAATTCTTTACTTTCAGCACAGTCAAGAATCAACAATTTTCTGTTTAAGCAATCCAATGACATGTTGTTGATACTTTAACATATGAAACTGGCAGTTTAAAGCCCTAGTGGCCAAGGTTGCAGAAGTGTAAACTTTCTTACCCAATCTATCCAGCACCCTGGAGTCTCTATCAGAAGGGGTAGGATTTTTAGCAGTAGAAGCCTTAATGCCCTTTGGTCCCTGTGAAATGGTCTCTGGATCCGCAATAGGATTTTTAAAAAAGACCTTGTGTGAATCAGGAACCCTGTAATATGTCAGGTTTTCTGGGAGCAGGAGGCAAAGAATCAGGGGCCAAATCAGATTCTGAAAAGGCATCATCAACAATGTCTAGTACAGGAGGTATAGCTAAAAGCCTATGCTGAGGCATGAGTAAGAAATCCCTAAGCCTCTTTTTTGAATCAGAAAAATCCTGGCTTTCCCAGAGGAAATGCTCCCTTAGAGCATGTAAGGTCTCACCAAAAGAAAAATACCCTGGCGGAGAAGCAGAGGGAATAGAGCTCTCTGCATCAGAATCCTCATTAAGTACATAAGGGCAAATCCAGATCATCAGAAGAATAAGAAAAATCAGAATCCTGGACAGAAGATTCATAAACAACTTCAGTCCTAGGTCTCTTAGAAGGGGGATGTTGGCTTCCCCTGATTAGAGTTATAAGATCTTCAGCTATTCTTATCATTTGTTTTTTAGGCATAGAGGCCTGAGCATGCAGCCTGGGCATTTGTTTCTTAGGCATGGTTCAAGATTTTGGCCTAAATGAAGAAGGAGGCATTGGTTTAATATGCAAGTTCGTAGGCCTGAATACACACTCAGAAGCCGGTGCCTGCGCAGTGGCACCAGACCCATGCAAGGTAGAGACATCCACAGTTTCCACAGTTGAAGCGTCTCATGGCATACCGGTCTCCGAATGGGTCTCAGTAGTGGCCTGCAAGTCAGAAGTAGCGGGTATCAGGGGCTGCGAAAGCGCCTGAGTACTGACGAACTGGCGACTGGCTTAGGAAAAGCATCGTCGGCAGCTTTGGAGCTCGGCGGCCTGTCTCTGTCTTTATCTTTGTGTTTTTTTTTTTGGTAGTCGGATAGCTAACCGATGACATTTCTTGATAATTAAACCGAGAACCGAAATATTTAGAGGCAAAAATATACAGACGATGGATAGTGCGCTGATTAAATACAGCACAAAACCGACAGCAAGGTACGTCGTGGTCAAGGCCTAGGCAAGGAATACAGTACGGATGAAAATCTTTGTGAGGTATTTGCTTTCCACAAGTAATGCAATTATTAACTTTTACTGACATCGGTAAGGAGCAAGAAAAAGTTTCCCCAACGGGGTACTTAGCTTTAGTTGAAGACTTCAGTTCTGAAACTTGAAAATGCAAATTTCAGGAGTCGGCCGACTGGCACTTGCAAACTGCTTCTGCTTTGGGCACCGCATGACAAGAAAGACTGATGTAATGGCGTCGGCTGCATGTTTTATACCCCTGACGTCCTGGAAGAAGGGACAGCAACCGACGAAGGACCCAAGACTTTGTTAATCAGGCCGACTGAGGGCTACTGCAAGCAGATAACCCAAATATAATGACTGAAACAGTGAAACACGAAGAACATATGGTATGTAATAGTCTTTGGATATAATTTCCTGCACCCATTTGTCTTTGGAGATTTTTTGCCAGGCGTTTGGGTAGAGTGACAATCGACCCCTGATTGCCTCCAGAGAAGAGCAGGCGGGCCTATTTTCAGGAGCACTGGAAGGGCCTGTCAGAGAACATATCTCTGTCGCCATGATTCTGAGGACCCCCCTCTGCCATGAGGTCGGCATCTTCCATTATAACTTCCCTCTCTGCCCCTGGGGGAAGAGTCACCATGTGCATCAGAGAAACCTTTTTGGGACTTGCAGAAAAAAGAAGTTGTGTCTTACCATAACGTTCCATTTGTGTTGTTGATCTTCATTCATTACTGATGGGTTTATCGGTTCCGTCCTTGGAACCGAGCCGGCCATATATCAAGCTCGCGTCAGCCAAAAACTCTCGAGTCAAGGTCCTGCCCAGAATGCTCTGCTCCCTGTTACCTCAGATCGAGTTTGCAAGTTGACAGACAAAAGTAGACTAACTCTGGTCACAACAGACCTACAATAAAGGAGTATATGAGATCAACCAGGAACCTCCGGAGGGGGACGGAAGGTGGGGAGTAATGAATGAATGATGATCAACAACACAGATGGAATGTTATGGTAAGACATAACTTCTTTATCTGATGTTGTTAATCTTTGTCCCATTAGTAAAGAATGAATGGAGTCCCCAGCTACCTGTATCCCTGGGTGGCCCTCATAGAAGGACATTCCTGAGCACCATGGAGCCAAAAAGAAGCTCTACCTTTGGAAGCCAAATCCAATTTGTAATGAAGAATAAAGGTATGAGGTTTGGCCCAAGTCGCAGCTGAGCAAATATCATTGAGGTTGCCACAGACCTTACAGAATGTGCTTTCACTCTGTGAGGCAAGGTGACATTGTTCTTGTTGTAGATACAGGTAATGCAATTTCTCAACAATGAAGCCAATGTAACATTTGAGACAGGATGACCTAGTCTTGGTCCAGAAAAAGCCAGAAATAGTTGGTCTGATTTATGGTTAGATTTTGCTCTGTCCAGATAAAATCCTATTTGCCAATGAACATCCAAGGAGTGCAGGGAACACTCTCCCCTGTTAGAGTGGTTAGGAAAAAATACTGGAAGGTCAACAGATTGGTTGATAGACCGCACTGACACCACTTTTGGTAAAAAGGAAGAATTAGTTCTCAGTGATACCCTACCCTTATGGAAGATAAGTCAGGGAGGTTTGATGCATAAGGCTTTACAGTTCTGACAAGCGTGTGGCCGATGTGATTTCAATTTTTCCATGAGAGATATTTTAAATCACATGAAGATGCACGTTCAAAGGGGTAAATTGTTAGGGCTTGCAGGACCAAGGCCAAATCCCCAAGGTTGTACTGGTTTTCTAAAGGGAGGTTTTAGGTGAAGAACCCCCTTCAAGAAAGTTTTACAGAGTCTATGTGACATGAGTGAAGAATCCTGAAAACCAACGTGGAAATTCGAAATGGCAGCTAAATGCACATGAATAGTAGAGGCAGACACCCCAGAGTGGAAAAAATGTGATAAGTAATCCAAAACCACCGAAATTGGGGCTGACATGGGGTCTGTTTATTCGCTGCCCCATAGAGAAAACTTTTTCCATTTATTGAGATAGATTAATCTGCTGTATGATTTATGAGATTCAATAAGAATATTGCGCACTGGGGGCAAGAGGTTTTCCTGCTTGGCAATCATTGGAAGTGGAGAAACCAAGCTGTCAACTTCAGGGTTGTTAGACTGGGGTAAGTCAGACCCTGTGGATGGGAGATCAACATTGGGGATGGATTGAGGATCAACGGTTAATCTAGCAGGTGAGGCCAGAGGAAGGGGAACCAGACTTGTCGAGGCCAATATGGAGCAATGAGGACTACTTTGCTTTTCAACTGCTGTGCTTTCTTCGGAAATTGGGAGATGAGGGGAAGAGGAGGATAAGCATAAAGTAGACCCGGGGGCCAAGCGTGGACTAGAGCTTCTCTCAGTGACTGTCCCTGGGGGGGGATCAGGGCAAAATAGTTGCTGCACTTGAAGTTGGTTGGGGAGGCGAATAGAACAGTTAAAGATTTTTGCCACTATCACAGGGTTGAGGGACCACTCGTGAAGTTGTAGAATGCACCTGCTCAACTTGTCTGCTATCACGTTGGAGCTCCAGGGAATGTTCATTGCAATTATAAAGTGGTTGGAAGCTATCGCCCATTGCCATATTCTCAAGGCCTCTCAGCATAACAGGCAAAATCTGGTGCCCCCTTGCTTGTTGATGTACCAGACCAGTGACATATTGTCTGACTGGATCGCAATAGTCCCTGATGGAAGGATGGTATGAAATGCTTGCAGTGCTAGTAGCACCGCCCTCAGTTCCAGGACATTGATATGCAAAAGAAAAAACAGCGCTCATCACTTGTATGTCTATTTTTAATAAACAGAAGGAGTTGGTATTCGAGCAGTGTCCAGTCTTATTGGTGTTTGGATATGCAAAAGGACATCTGTCTCCGACCAGGTGTCTTGGACCGAGTTTCCCTGATATAGCCCCCCCCTAATCAGGGAGGCATCCGTGGTCACTGTGGCTTTCGGCTGATGGGGGCTGAAGTGGCGAGACCATTGTTGGGGATTTCGAGACATCCACCAGAGGAAATCTTGCTTGCATCTCGGAGTTAAACTTATCTGAAAAGACAAAGGATGTTGTAGAGGGTGCCACTGAGTGAGAAGTAACCACTGAAGGAGCCTCATGTGGAATCTGGCTAGAGGAACAATGGTGATCGAGGCTGCCATTGACTCCAAGAGTTGGGAGTATAGTTCGAGAGGCAGATTTGTGGTGACAGAGCAGCGGTTGAACCTGTTGCCTTATTCTTTGAAGACTGTGGTCCGGAAGAGATGCTGTGCAATTTGTCGTGTCCAACAGTACCCCAATGAATTCAAAGACTGGGCTGGGGTCGTATTGGACTTGTCCCAGTTTATAGTAATTCCCAGGCATTGTGCTGTGAGGAGAGTGTAGTGCAGGGCTTCTTCCAGTAGATGCTTGGTGGGGGTGGTGAGGCGCTAGTCGTCTAGATATGGAAACGCCTGGAATCCTTGAAGTCGCAAGTGAACGATAACCACTGCCATGCATTTGGTGAACACTCTGGGGGCTGTAGAGGGACCGAAGGGCAGTGCTCAAAATCGGTAGTGACTGGCTCTTATGCAGAAGTGGAGGTAACTTCTTGAGCATTTGTCCATTTTTATGTGTTAATGCACAACTTGAAGATCTACAGAGCACATCCAATTGTCTTCTAGAAGAGGAAGGATAGACTGAGCCATGACATTCGGAATTTCTCTTTTTTCAAATTTGTCCAATGTGCTGAGATCCAGAATTGGTCTCCAGTCCCCTGTCTTTTTTGGCACTAAAAAGAACCTTGAGGAAAAAACGGATCTTATCTGGTCTGGGAGGACCATTTGGATGACTTTTTTTGTAGCAGCTTTTGGATTTCGTGTGCTGCTGCTTCCCTTTGACTGGGTGGAATGTTGGGTAATACTCTGGATGAGGCTGGACAAAGATGGAAGGGGATCTGATAGCCTCTGGAAATTAACATTGTACCCAAGAGTTGGTGGCTATGTTTCGCCAGGCAGGAGGGTACAAGGAGAAACTACCCCCGACCGCTTCCAGAGGTGAGCAGTCAGGCAACGTTTCAGGAGCCCTGATAGGGTTGGCCAGAGAAAGAATCTCTGGAACCCTAGTTTCACGGATCTTCTCTGCCTGAAAGGGCATCTTCCATTGGAGTTTCCCCATCTGCCTTTAGGGGAGAACTCGGTACGTGCGTCACAGAAACAGCCCTGTGATTTCCTGCGCCACATCTTCCTGCTCCTCTGATTTCTGGAGTAGAATCGTTGAGGAGTGGAGTGTCTGACACCAACGGCAGATAGGGTCTTGCCATCTTTTTTGCACCTTGCCAGCATATCTTTAACTTTAGGGCCAAACAAAGAAGCGGCCTTGATGGGGGAGTTCATGAAGGAAGCCTTAAAGGAGTCTGCATAGTCACAAAGGCGTATCCAGGCATGTTGTCTGGTGACTATACCTGTGCCTGCCACTCTAGCCGCTCCTTCCATTGCGTGAGAAATAAGTTACATGGAAGAATTGGAAATGGACTCTAGGGTGACTATCTGAGAAGCTATGTTGTCACGGACCTCATCAGAAACAGCTCCTACCAAGGTTTCAGAGAGTTGGTTAATAAGATCCCTCTGGAACCTCGTAAAGTGTGCCATATAGTTCAAAGACTTTACGGCAAAGGTCGATGAAGCAAACATACAATTCCCTAGTCTGTCTACTGCCCAGGACTCCTTGTTGGGCGAATGGACAGTTTGGTTCTCTTCTGCTAAGTCTTTCTTAGTTGCAACCAACACCACCATGGCATCTACTGGGGATGCTCAGCTGGGGGCGATAAGATTTTATCAGGCCTCCACGGTATTGCTTCCAGGGTGTCAGGAGCCTTCCATGCACACTGGACAAGCTCATCAACCAGCGGGGTAACCCAGGAGGTAGGGGGACAGGCACGAAAGGCCTGCAGGAATACGGCTTCCCCTGAGGAAGGATTAGAGGACTTCCACTCACCCCTCTGTCTACGGATCTCGAGGATGTCTCCAAAGGACACCTCATCAGAGGGTGACCGTGGGGACTCTTTCCCATTATCAAAGTCCGTATCTTCAGTCAAATACGCCTCAGTGGAGTCCATGTGCTTCCTCTTGCATGAAGCTTTGTGGGGTACTTCCTCAGTGGGAGGGTCTGGGGAAGACTGCAAAGAGGGGGTCTCTTGAGGAGGAGAAACTTGAGGCCCTTGTGCCCAGTGTCCGGCAGTTGTGACTTGTGAGAGTTGTGGCACAGACGGAGGAAGAGGACTCTGACGTGTGGGGTTTGGCAGCAGAGGCAAGCGCCCTCTCCATGGCCTGGAAGGCTGGTCCACCCAAGGAGTGATGGGAGTCCGGAACAGAGCACAACAACCTCGGAACCGGGGTCATACTCCACCCCGACGAGCCGACCCCCAGACCAGGAGTCTCAAGAGGACTGTGAAGCGTGAGAGAGGGAGGATTCCTGGAGGGTGCCATAGAAAAAATTGGCATGGAACCCAGAATGTCCTCCCCCATGGCACAGCCACTGATCTGAGAACAGCCCAATGCCCAGTGCACCAAGGGCAACAAGGACGACTCCAATTCCAAAGTGAGATCCACTACTGGGGTCGGAGGGGGGGAAGCTGCTGTCAGAGTAATGGGCTTCGATACTTGGGTGGAAGTTGAAGGAGATGTGTACGTTGGAGTTTGAGGAGATATACCTTCACCTGAAGAAGGGAACGTGGGTTTCAACGGTTGAGAGAGACCTCTGGCCACCAGCAACTGGTCAACAAGCCGCAACACATCTTGCTCAGAGAAGCAATTGGTCGACCTCATAGAGAAACCTGAAGGCGATTCTGACCTTTCTAGAAAGGACTATATTGGCTACCAATGAATGGATCCAAGGAAGGAGAGTTCTTGGTCTTTGCTAATTCGATCGGTACAGAGCCCGGAATCGAGGATGTCTGCACTGAAGAGAATGGTGCCGAAGCAGTCTGCACAGACGTCAGTGCCACAGAAGTCAAAGGTGTCTGCACCGTAAAAGTAAGTGTCTGTACCGATGGGTACGGTGCCGTCGAGGAAGGTGTCCTGCACCGGTAACAATGACAGTGCCGAAAAGGACTGCACCGAAGAGCATGTCGGTGCCAAAAGTGTCTGCACCATGGAAGACAGTAACGTTATACTCGGAGCCGAAGGGGATTGCATCAATGGTGCCGAAGGGGACTGTACCTGCATGGACTGTGCCGGTAAGGGCTGCAACAGAACTGTCAGAGCCGTAATTGTCTGCACCGGGAACTCCGGTGCTGGTGTTGATAAGGAGGACATGGCTGGAGCAAGAATCAACTGGGGTGGTGCCTGGCCTGGAGTCAAAAGGGTCACAGGTGGCAGCGCCGTAGTAGTAATTTTCACCTTCTTATGAGTTGACTCCCTACGATCTCTAGAGGGAGATGAAGTGAGCGACCTCGGAGAGGAAGAATGCCTCTTATGGGGTTTAGCAGGAGGGGGTGAGCCCTCTGACCCAGAGATAACCTCAAAGAAAGGAGAAGTGAGAAGACCTTTCAGGATTAACTTGTTCTTTCTCTCGTTAAGAGTCCTGGTCTTAAAATTTCTACAAATCCCACACAGGGGATCCACAGTAAGGTGGGAGACATTCAAACAATAAACACAAGTCATGGCCATTGGAAAGTGGTAACTTACGGCCACAATCCTTACACTGTTTAAAACCAACACTTTTCTTATCTGACATAATGAAGTGGAGAAGAAAACAGTATAAAAAAGAAAAGGAAAGGCTACCCAAAAGGGTAAGAAGAGAGAAGAAAGAAGGATTACCAACGATGGTATTGAAGAATTACTTCAAAGGTAAGAAAAGGGGAATAAAGGGATATAGACTAAAGGGAGACAGTCTTAAGGATACAAAAACTTTAAAGTAGAAACGATATATAATCTTTCAAAAAATGATACACTTAGCTGAAGAGAGTGTCTTGACACGGCTGTAAAGCAACACAACAAATGAGATCTGAGGTAACAGGGAGCAGAGTATTCTGGGAAGGACCTTGGCTCGAGAGTTTTTGGCTGACGCGAGCTTGATATATGGCCGGCTTGGTCCCGAGGACGGAACCAATAACCCATCAGTAAAGAATGAACGAAGATTAACAACATCAGATTACATCTTTCCACCCTTTTGACCTTTGGGATCTAGAGGGGGCAGAAAAACAGACTCCAACAGCAGATAAGGTTTTCCCTTCCTGCTCGCACCTGGTCAAAGTATATTTCACCTTTAGTCCAAAAAGGGACGAACCATCCAAGGGGGCATTGGTGAAGGAAGACTTGAAGGGTTCGGCAAAGTTGCAAAGGCTCATCCAGGAATGTCTCAGCAGGGAAATTCCTGTTACAGCTGCTCTGCTCGCTCCATCAGCTGCATATAAAATCAGTCTCATGGAGGCGTTTACGATGGAATTGAGGGTAGAGAGCTGAGAGGATATTTTGTTACGGACCCCGAAGCTACGGTACCCTGAAGGGTATTTCCAAGTTCTTTGAGGAGATCCCTTTGAAGTCTCATAAATTGTGCAAGGTAATTCAGTGACCGTAGGGTGAAGGCCGCTGAAGAAAAGGCACATTTTCCATTTCTGTCCATAGTCCTAGATGCTTTGTTAGAGGGATGAAAAGACGAGGATGTCTCCGATAGCTCCTCCTTGGTGGCCACCACCACCACCATCGCATCTACAGGGACACCCTTAGTCAAAAATTCCTTCTCTGAGGGAGCAGTAATAAATCTGTTAGGCCTCCTCAGGATAGGCTCCACTGTATCAGGCGATGTCCAGGCCTTGCAGGATATGACACCTAACAGTTGGTCATATGGGGGGAATCATCTAGGAGGTGAAAGGTTGAGACCCAAAGGCCTCCAGGTATACAGATTCGTACTCTGAAGGGTTGGTGGGCTTCCAGCCACCACTTCGTTTCAGGATTTCAAGGATGTCCGCAAAGAGACATCCTCAGAGGGGGACTGTGGGGACCCTTCCTACTCATCCAAATTGGTATCAGACGTGACAGGCTCAGGGGAGTCTATGTGCTTCCTCTTGCACAGTCTTCTGAGGGACCTCTTCAGAGGGGTACTCGGAAGTTTCGGAAGAGACAATGCCACCTGCATGGGCTTCCTGAGGTTCTGGGTCTCTGCGCTTGAGAGGGGGTAGTGGTGACGAGATAGACACTGGCACCTGGGAGGGACGAGAAGTTGGCTCAGAGAGCGGGACTGTCTGAGGAGACAGCACTTTCTCCATCAGTTCAAAATCCCCCCCCCCCCGCTCAAAGGAAACCCTCTGCTCCAAGAAGACAGAAGGGAGACTCCAAGGCAGAGCAGGTGGCTCTGAAACTGAGGTAGGAGCAGAGCTCAACCTAGCCGAGGCACTGAGGGGCAGAGTCAGATCGGACGACTGTCTACATGGACTTCCCTCCCCGGACCCGACTGGTGAGCGTCAGCTACTAGACTCCTTGACATCGGAAGGAGCCAAGGACATCAGAGCCAAAGTCGGAACCAAAGATTCCAAAGGTGGCCTTGGTACTGACAGTTCCGCTACTATTGGATCCAAGCTCTCTGGCTTCAAAGACTCCAGGGTGACTGGAGGAGGAATCTATGAAACCAGCGTCGTATGAGATGGCTCTGATTCCTTTGGGTCTGGAGACAAAATTTTAGCCAGGACTGGTGTTCAAAGCAATCTCTTCACCACCCGCTCCACATCTTCATCAGATAAACTCCTCGAAGAATAGGTGGACAAAGAAGGAGATCTAACTCTATCCAGACTAGGAGATCTCGGCTCCAACAAAGGAGACCAACTCTTCAATACTTCTGTCAACTCCATAGACACTTCTGGCCCCAAAGAAGTTCCAGGTCTATCAGAGTTGAGAGCCCTCGGTTCCGACGATACAATCTTTTTTGGTGGCTCCGAAACTGGAGCTGTTGTAGGTGGTTGGTTGGTTGATTTAGACTGGGTTGAAGAAGGGGAGGAAGATTTGGAGCTCTGAGAGTTGTCTAAAGCTTCCTGAAAAGGTCCTTTCAATAAACCCCTTGCCATAAGTTTATTCCTACGCTCATGGAGCACCCTGCTACTGAAGCCATGACACATGGAGCAGGGGTCCTGTAAATGGATGGCACCGAGGCAATACACCCAACTTGTGTGCCCATCCATAAGGGAAATCTTTTGTGTGCATTTATCACACTTTTTGAACCCTGGTTATGCTCCTTGGATTCCCTTTCTCTATACTTGTCTTTGAACATTATGTGGCTAAAAAAACAAGGCCATAACTACTGGGGGGAAAAAAAATATATATACAGTTTAACTGAACAACAAACTACAATAAGGGGAAACTACCTTTTTTTTTTTTTTTTAATTAACTGCACTAAGCAGAAAGAAGAAGAAGAATCCTTTAACCTAAATGGATTCTAACTTCCACACAGACAGGACAAGGAAAACACGGGGGAAGCGGCCCTCTAACTTGAACGGGCAGTGAGAGCCCTCTAAGTTAAATGGAAACACTCACCGGGTTGGGAAGGGGGTTTTCAACTAACTACAATGACCTAATGCAGACAACATGAAAACTAACTCTCATAAAGAGAGAATTTAGAGAGAAATTAGACTAACAAAACCTGTACTTAGCCAATGAGCCAGCAGGAACTCTTCTCGATCGCTTGAGCGGAAAATGAAATCTGGGGATGTGGCCCAGAGCATCATGGGATAGGGGTTAGCCTTGAGCCAGTGGAAGCTATCGAGCTTTAGTATTCGGCCGAGTCGGAGCCGTAATCGTCTCCGAACCCAACCTGCAAGAATTACGGTGAGATACAACAACATAACATTATATGTTAGCACAAACTCTGTTACTCTAGCAACTTTCCAAGTTTATAATAGCTATATTTACAACCTGTCCCTTTTTTTTGGGCCTTTGGTCCCCCCATTTTGTCAAGTTTTCACCAGATTTCTTCCACTAAGAGGCTGACAGGTGTGGCACAAATCTAGACAGTTAATCAGACATTTAAAGTAATTTGCATCTCCTTCCACATACACGTTACTATGTAAAAATATCAATAAATGCACTCTTACATCTATATATTAATGTAAGAAATGTTTCACCTCTCTCAAATAAACTTCATATTCAAATTAATCATGCAACCTGCACAATATACTGCTTATACAATGGCGTGTTACTATATAATGACAATAATAACAGTGATAATAATAATAATAATAATAATAATGATAATAATAAAATAACAGATCAAGCCTCAGTTGTACAAATGACATTTATCTAGGAATATACCATTTAGCTATAAGAATTTTTCTCCAATGTACTGCATTACAAATGTATACAAAGTTTTGTTATGTTACTCCTATAATGTACTGTTCTAGTTTAATGGAGAACCTGTGTGTAACTACTTACAATGTACTGTTCTGTTTACAAAACTGGACTTAGTCATGCATTTCCTCCAGAGTTCCCTCTCGGAATGGGCTTAATTCCAGTAGTGACAACCTCCTTAACAAAATACAAATAAGTTAATAAAAAATAAACAAACCTATGCAGGACACGCTCCTCTTAATTTGACACCCTCATTAAACAGCAGCAACTGTAGAAAGTTATTTCAGAATCAATGCAGATACCACTTTTGGCATGAAAGACAAATCTGCTTTTGATGACACCATTCTGTTGTAAAATACCAAGTTACATTGCATACTTGAGTTTGTAACTCTTGAATCCAACTGCCTGAGGTGAAAGCAACCAAGGAAACGGTCTTCCGTGAGATGTCACAGTCGATGATAATTAGCTGAAGGACATCTGCCCTGTTAGTCCAATTACCAGAGCTCAGCACATGTCCTGGAGTGGACAAACTCCTCCACAACATGGGGGGACTGCATCTCTGTGTACCAGAATAACAGGCAGTCAAGCTTGCATCATCTTCTGTTCTTTTTTGCTGGTGAAGGAGGACGTAATATGCCCAAAGAAGGGATAAACTATTTTGTTATTTAGTGGTCTGTGGCCATATAAAATATGACTGAAGGAATTTAAGCCTCCATCCTAATGCAGCAGACCTAAGTTATACGCCCTGGCATTCTAGTGTGACTAGATTTTGCAGATCCTGTTGGGGGTAAGAAGTCCCCCTCTGATTTTCCTTCACATCTCATTCACCATTTGCACATGTCCATTGTATGACCTATCTTCTTATGGAGGTAGTGGGTGGGACAGAGTACTGTAACAGTCATCATGCTTAAACACATACAGCTACAGTGAGTGTTTCCATACACCTGTGCTATGTTCTTTGTAATAGCATCACTAATGCAGTACAGTACATGATGTGTAGTGATTATGTTCCCATATTTGGAATAAGCCGCAGTGGTGCAGCAGGAGTGTTGTCGCCTCACAGCAAGAGGTTCTCCTGTTCGATTCTCGGCTGGAGCACCTTCTGTGCAGAGTCTGCATGTCCTCCCGCGGTAGAGTGGAGTTCGAAAGACATGCGTAGAATGGGCGTGCCTTCATTGAAGTTTGGGCATCGAGCTGACACCTCGGCACCGTAAAAATCTACTGCCAATCATTAGCGGACCGGATTCCGCTGTGCCGACCCCTAACCGGGAAAAGCCGAAAGAAGAATAACAACATTTGGAAAAAGACATCAATTAAGTGCTACAGTGGCATGAGATCCGACCTTAACAAATGTTAAGCACTCCCTGCTTAAGTTGTTAAGGTTGGGTCTTGTGCTAGGCAGTAAAATCTGCCAATATGGACTAGCAAAGATAGCAGCAACATAAAAAATGTAGATATGCCTGCTGCCCTTACTGATAAGATGTCCTTTCCTCTTACAAACTTAATAAGTAGCTAGAACAACAGAATGTATGTCCGCCTGCATTTTCTCTGAAGGATACAAACTCAAACTCAAATGCATGTTACTATTCAGTGATTTTAATCAATTAAACCCTTTGTTCACATTACTGCAGTGCTAATTGTCAGACAAATGATATTTCACATTATCAGCCTCTCTGCTTTTATACTGACAGAAGATTTTGCAATTTTATTTGAAAAGTGCACTTCTTTTCTTATTGAGTTTTACTGCATACATACCTAGTAGTGCAGAGTACAGATTTTTACACTGTCTTTTCTTTACAGACAAATCTGTCTTCCTCAAGACAAAACTTGCCTTTTCTCTTCCACATTTTAACAAAATAATTTATATGAAACAAACACCCAATTAAGCATATAAAATAAATGTACTGAAAACTATTAAAACGGATGGATGTAATTCTGCCATCATGGCACAAACATCTTGAGTATAAAACACAAACAAAGTCTTACTTTCTTGCTTCCAGCCTTGCTTCGGAATCTGCATCATGGATACCTTTCTTGATTGTCTCAGCTAAGACTGCCATGTGCCTAGAAGAACAAGAAAAGAATACTGTTGTGTTTTTTTCTAGGGGCATACAGAAACAACTGCAGTCCTGAAGTCCTGGGGACATTTGAACTAAAATCTTAGATCATCACTTTTGAGATACAAATACAAAGCATTATACAAATTCCCCACCAAATAACATTTAAACTTCACAAATAGCAACAAAGTGTTTTTGCAAAGTTAGCATTATCTCAGAGCTATCTGCGAAAGAAATAAAAAAATGGACTCAAAACACATTTTCCAAGTTCCCATGTTGTTGCTATGGAAACTGCAAAAAATGCAGAGCCTGGACATTGCTGTTTGACTATTTCACCCCCAGAAATGTGTTATTAGCTGTTCTGCAATATACAAACATGGTCAAAGTTTCTGACATATGTAAACACCTAATGTACAAGCACACTTCTTAATGACTTATATTTTTAGTAATTTCATTCTCCTGTAGTGCAGGAGATGGGACCAAACACTACATCATATACCCTAGGAAGAACCAAAATATTTGACTACAGGGGTGGAGGATACCTTAATAAAGTACATCATCATAACAAACAGTGACTTTTAAACAAACAGCAAGACAAAAAAAAACTCTACAACAATGGTTGCAATATTGCATAAACATTAAAGCAAACCTAACAAGCAAAAAAAGTCTGTGGTGTTAAATAAGAGGTAGAAGAAAGAAAAAAAGACGCAATTCTCAAAATGAGACAAAACTTTGCTGAAAATTATCTGACACTAAGTCATAAATATATGAAATACTGAATGACATTTGAGTTACAATATACAATATGCAAAACAGACTTCTTAGCCAACAAAATCAGTACTATTCAAATGCATCAATCCTATATAGGGAAAGTTTAGTGTGCCTTGTGACATTAGCACCTCTGGCAAATCAGTTTGCTATAGAATGTCTCCACAAAAAAGTTACAGCAAGAAAAGGGATGCCAGTGAGACAGAATACATGCATGCAAAATACAAAATGGCTCTCAATGCACAGGTTACCTTCAGCACCTAAACTCTGACTCACTACCTTCTGTTAATGAAAGAGAATGTAGTGCAACTTAACCCTCAATTATGCCTTAAGAATGTAATACAGGCAGGGTAAGCACTGCAAGAAGGGTGTGTGTACTGGAAAGACTAAGTCTTTGTGGGTTTTGTTGGTTGAGGCGCAGTGGTGCATCAGTTAATATTGTCACCACACAGCAACAGGTTCTCCTGTTCAAGTCTCGGGCTGGTGGGGTGCCTTCTGTATGGAGTCTGCATGTCCTCCCTGCATTCATGTGAGCTTCCTCTGGGTACTCCAGTTTCCTCCCACATTCCAAAGAGATGCACCTGCACCATTTCTCCCTGGGCCTCAGCTGAAAATAGGATCTATCCTAGTTGGACACTTCTGGTTAACAAATGTTAAATAAATAAAAAAAGAAATTAATCAAACAGGGGGTTTGATCAGCATCTGTTTAACCGATCCCATCTGGTCAATTATACAGACAGTCGAGTGTGCAAAATTCACAATTCCCAGGTAGGGGAATATTCCCTTTCCTAGAGATTGTGCAATCCTGGAGTTAGTATACATAATTAGCAGCGAATGGGGGGTGGAGTTGCGTCCCTGGGCACAGGGGGGGGGGGGGGCTTGCCCCTTGCAAAAAAACAATGTTTTATGGTTGCATTCACAGACGTTCTTCCTCGGTGCATGCATAGTAGGTTGTCAATGCTCTGTTTTTCTTCAAAGTGGTTTATCTTCAGGATGTCTTAAGTCGTGCTAGTATACAAAATGAAGGTAAATAGCTTTTACAGACAAAAAAAAGAAGTTATGTACTCACCATAATGTTTCATGTTGGTAGTCCATCTCACCCTTCATTTTTACATATAGGTTCAGAGCTGATCCTCGGCTCTGACTCTGCCGATTTACAAGCTCGAAAACTTCTGGTTGGCTCGTGGCTAAACAGATATCCCATAGTGCACCAGTACAAGCCCCAGATCTTGTTTGCTGCTCACTAGAAGAAAAAACCCATAACAGACAAACCAATACTAAAGGATCTCCAACCAAAGATAACCAAAGTATTATTATTATTTCCAGCTCTTCCAGGATAGGGGCAGGAGGGCAGGTTGGTAAAAATTAATGGAACATTATGGTGAGTACATAACTTCTTTATGTTGTGTAGTCCAATCTCACCTTCATTTTTACATATGGGACAGCGTCTTATTCTTGGGTGGCTCACTGGAAAATACTCCTAAGGACCGTGGAACCAAAGGATGCTCTTCCTCTGGAAGCTAAATCCAATTTGTAATGCATAATAAAAGTGTGAGGGTTAGCCCACATAGCTGCTGCACAAATATTATCAAGTGGGACCCTGGCTTGAAAGGCTGCAGAGGTAGACAGCGACCTGGTAGAATGAGCCTTAATCCTGCAGGGTACAGGTCTGCCCTCCAAACTGTAGATAAAGGCTATGCAACTGGAAATCCAGTTAGATAGTGTCACTTCAGAAACTGGTAAGCCCAATCTGAAGTCGGAAAAGGAAATTAATAGTTGATCTGATTTCCTAAATTCCTTGGTCCGCTGTAAATAAAAACGTAGTTGTCTATGAACATCCAGCTGATGAAAACTGTATTCATCTGTATTACAGTGATTAGGGAAGAAAACTGGGAGTTCTATGGATTGATTTAAGGTAGCAGGGGAACAAACTTTGGGGACAAAGGAGGGATTAGTATGCAGTGACACCATGTCCTTGTGAAAGATCAAATAAGGTGGCTTAACACACAAGGTTTGTAGCTCCAATACCCGTCTAGCTGATGTAATAGCTACCAAAAACAAAGTCTTCCAAGACAAAAATTTCAATGAAGATGAGTGTGAAGGTTCAAATGGGGGAGAAGTCAGTTTGGACAACACAAAATTTAAATCCCAAGAAGCCACAGGTTCTTGCAGTGGTGGTCTCAAAAGAGTGATTCCTTTCAAAAAGGTCTTGCATAGCTTATGAGACATTAAATTGTTATCTGGAAACCCTAAGTGAAAATGAGAAATCGCCACCAGTTGGACTCTGATAGTAGCGTCGGCAGCTCCTTGTTGAAAAAGCTCAGAGAGAAATTCCAAAATCACAGGGACAGAAGCAGTGTAGGGATCTACATTCATTTTCTATGCCCATATAGAAAATCATTTCCATTTACTGCCATACAGCCTCCTAGTTGAAAGTTTATGGGAGGATATAAGAATATGTGATACTGAGGATGATACATCATGAAGCCTGACTAGGGATGGAACTGGAGCAGCCACGCTGTCAACCTGAGGGTGTGGATTGAGGGATGTAGCGAACCTGACATGTGAGTCAACAGATCTGGAGCTGGGTCCAGGAGAAGAGGCTTGATAAAAGGGAACCAGACCTGATGAGGCCAGTAAGGAGCTATGAGGATCAACTTGCTTCCCAGCCGACTGGCTTTCTAAATCACTTTGGAAATCAGAGGAAAGGCATACAGAAGTCCCATGGGCCAATCGTGAGCCAGAGCATCTCTGGGTGTCTCCCCCAGAGAAGGAATGAGGAAAAAATAGCTGCTGCATTTGGTACTGACTGGGCTGGCAAAGAGGTCGCAGCAAGGCTGTCCCCATTTGCGGAAAATCTGTTCCGCTGTTTCCTGTTGTCTGCTATCACGCTGGTCATCTCTGGAATGTGCGTTGTAACCAGAAAGCGCTGGGAAGAAATCGCCCATTCCCAAACTCGCATGGCCTCTCGACAGAGTGGGTAAGATCTGGTACCGCCCTGTTTGTTGATATACCAAACTACTGACGTGCTGAATGTATCACAATAGTCCCGAGAGGAAGAAAGTCTTGAAGTGCTTGCATCACAAGGAGCACTGCCCTCATCTCCAGAACACTGATATGCGGGTGGGCCTCGTGTTCTTGCCATGTGCCTTGGACAGTCCTGCTGAGATAACCCCCCCACACACACACCCGATCTGGGAGGCATCCGTGGTCACACTGGCAACGGTTGGGCAGGAACAAAGGGGCGCCCGTGATTAACTGGTTGGGAGCTATCCACCAAAGAAGGTCCTTCTTGCATGATTCCGTCAACAGGATAGGATGACTCAGCGGGAGATATTGGAAGGACTATTGGGAAGACAGAAGTCACTGGAGACTTCTCATGTGCAACCTGGCTAATGGTACTAATAGAATTGTGGAAGCCATAGTCCCGAGGAGCTGAAGAACCAACTTCGCTTTGACCTTCCGCAACAGAAGACGGCGTTGAATTTGAAACATTAAGTTTTGTGCCCTATCAGCGAGGAGACGAGCTGTCATGTTCACTGTGTCTACCTCTGCGCCTATAAAAATCACAGACTGAGAGGACAATAATGCAGATTTTTCCCAATTTATGGAGATCCCTAACTGAGCACAAAGTTGAATAGTGGCGTCTCTGTTTTGGAGGAGTAGATGCCTGGTGGGCTGGTCAGGAGCCAGTCATCCAAATACAGAAACACCTGGAATCCTTAACGTCTCAGGTGAGCTGTCACTACTGCCAAGCATTTGGTGAACACCCTGGGGGCTGTGGTGAGACCAAAGGGCAGAGCACGAAACTGATAATGACTGGCTCCCAGCTGGAAGCGTAGATGGCTCCTGGATGCCTTGTTCATTTTTACATGGTAGTAGGCATCTTGAAGATCTAGACAGCACATCCAATAGTCTTTCCCTAACAATGGCAGTATCGACTGCAGAGTTACCATCTGAAACTTGTCCTCCTTCATGGACTCGTTTAACCTGCTGAGGTCCAATATTGGCCTCCAATCTCCGGTTCGTTTTGTTACTAAAAAGAACCTGGAGTAAGTTCCGGATCCAATCTGGTCTGCTGGGACGGACTGGACGACTCTTTTTAAAAGCGACTTGTTGATCTCCACAGTTGCCTGATCCCTGTGATTGGGTGGTACATCTGGGATCTTCTTGGGAACAAAAGGTGAAAGGGAAAAGGGTATGATACAGCCTCTGGTAACAACACTTTGTACCCACTTGTCTTGAGTGATATTTAGCCAGGCTTCTGGAAACAAAGAAATGCGACCCGCGACCGGCCTCAGAGAAACACAGTCAGGCCTCACATCAGGAGTGCTGATAAGGCCGTGCCCGAAAGGAATCATGGCCTTGCTGGTACTGCGGACCACCCCTGCCTCTAGGGCGACGTCTCCCATTTGCTCCTCCTCCTCCTCTGCCTCTGAAGGATTCACCCTGTGTGTCCGGAAAGACCCTCTGGGACTTTTTGAACCACATTTTACCGCCCCTTTGACGTCTGGGGTATGGTCGAGAGGGAACAGTAAAACGTACTCCTATGGCAGAAAGCGTCTTTCCTTCTTGCTCACACCGAGTGAGTGTGTCCTTCACCTTGGAACCAAACTATGAGGAACCACCAAATGGGGCATTGGTGAAAGTAGACTTAAATGGTTCGGCAAAATTACACAAGCACATCCAGGAGTGACGCCTCTGGGCAACTCCTGAACCCGCTGCTCTACTCACTCCATCAGCCGCATAGGAGATAAGCCACATGGAGGAGTTAACTATAGAATTTAAGGTGGACAAGTGAGCAGAGATTTTGTCAGGGACTCCCTCAGCACACACACCTTGTATAGAATCCCCTAACTCCTTGAGGAGATCTCTCTGTAATCTCGTGAAGTGAGTGAGATAGTTCAACGATCGAAGGGTAAATGCCGCTGAACTAAAGATATGCTTCCCAAATCTGTCCATCTGTCGAGAATCCTTATTTGGCGGATGAACATAGGAAGAAGTCTCCGCCAGCTCCTTCTTTGTGGCCGCTGCCACCACCATGGCATCTACGGGAACGCCCTTAGACAAAAACTCTTTACCAGGAGGGGCAGACAGAAACTTATTGGGTCTCCTGGGGACTGACTTCACAGCATCAGCAGCATCACACACCTTTTGACTAACTAGATCCAATAGTTCATCAAAAGGTGGACACACCCAAGAGGCAGAAGGTTGAGACCCGAAAGCCTTCAGGTACACCGACTTCTCATCAGAAAGGTCGACAGTGGGCAGTCGCACCTCAGCTCAAGAATCTCCAAGATGTCCATGAAGGAGACATCATCAGAGGACGACTTGGGGGACCCTTCCGACTCCACGAGGCCAGTGCTTGATGTCAAGGACTCATCCTGGGAGTCAACATGCTTCCTCTTACATAGCCTCTTTTGGGGAGGCTCCTCGAAAGGGCATTCCGGGGAGGCCTCGGAAGAGTGGGGGCCACCAGCCGATGGCTCCCGAGGCTGAGGGTCTCTGCTGTCTCCAGACAGAGTAGGGGCTGAGACCGAAGTGAGTGCTCTCGGGGGAAGAGTGCTGGTACCACTGGTAGGGGCTGGAGAATGAGACAGCATGCTCATCTTAATCTCAAACGCCGACCTCTCCGGCTCCGAAGACCTCCCCGCTAGAAGAGACAAAGGATGACGTCGGAGCCAGAGCCGTCGGCTCCGAGAAAGATGCAGGGTCTGTGCTCACCCTGGCCGATGCACCGAGAGGAAGGCTTGGAACCGAAGAAGATAGATTCCAACACTCCCTGTTGGCGCCGACAGGAGAGCTTCGGCCCCTGGACATGACAGACGGCACCGAGCATTTCGGAGCCGAAAAAGAAGCTGGAACCGATAGTACCTCCGGTGGCACCAAGCACTCTGGCTCCGAAGGGCCAACATGGCTCGGAGGAGGAATAGCAGACAAGGGTAAAGCTGGATCGAGTGGCTCCGGAGCTGAATGGGTCAGAGCCAACAATAATTTTGGTAAGGGAGATGACTTCAGGACTCTCAACACTACCCTCTCTCCACATCTTCTTCCGAAAGGCTCCTGGAAGATCTGGAAGACATAGTAGGGGATCTTGATCTAGGGGGCACTGGAGACTTTCATAACACGGAAACCGGTACGGAATCCACAGACCGGCTCAGAACACCACAATAGTGCTCTCCTTCAGCTCCGAAGGCAGTGGAGTCGAGGAGGCAGATTTTGACTGTTTAGAAGGCAGCTCCAAGACAACAGCCACCGCCGGAGAAGGCCTTTTTGAAGACTTAGATTTGCCAGACTTGGAGGAAGCTGAAGAACTGGATAGAACTTCCTCAAAAGATGAGTTTAGTAGATCCTCGAGTATAAGCTTGTTCTTTCTCTCCTGTAACACCCTAGGAGAGAAAGCATGGCAGAACAAGCACGATTCCTGCAGCTGGAAGGCCCCTAAACAGTAGACACAGCTACTGTGGTCATCCATTAGACATCTTTTGGGAGCATTTCATGCACTTCTTAAAGCCCGAAGGTTTGTGCTCCTTACTCTCTTTAGACATTTCACACACACACACACACACACACACACACACACACACACACACACACAGGAAAGGAAGAAGAAGAAGAATGAGGGAAGAGGACTAGGTCCTGTAACTAAAACGGGCCTAGCCGTACAGAAAGAAGTACCAGGAGGACTAGCTCCTCTAACTTAAACGGGCCTAGCCCGGTGGGACAGAAACTGGGTCTTCTAATTTAAACAGACCAGAAAACGCACACACACAGAAAACTGTATATAACTCTATGTGGAGCAATTAGAAGAAAAAAAAACTAATGTACTAAGGAAGGAACTCCAACCCTTAGCAAATAACCAGCGGATCCCCGCCAAAAATACAATCTAAGATTAAGGAAACTAAGCTGCCAATAATGGTCTAGAAAAACAACAGAATAACAGGAGCCCTTGTTAACTATCAGCAGAAAACCGGCACAAACTAACAAACTACCTGATAAGGAAAAAAACGCAATGGCGCCTACAAGAACTCTAAACTGGCACACAGGATACCAAACTAACAACAAGTTTAAGCTAAGAATGCACCGAAAAGGGCAAACAACACTAATGCCTAAGATAATATCACCTTACAACACCGTAATAACTGTAATACAAAATTTAAATAGAAGAATTTTAACACTTAGCTAGAGCCAAGAGAAGCACAACCGAACTCGTCGACACGGCAAACGAGATCTGGGGTTTGTACTGGTGCACTATGGGATACCTGCTTAGCCACAAGCCAAACAGAAGTCTTCGAGCTTGTAAATCGGCCGGGTCGGAGCCGAGGATCGGCTCCTAACCCACATGTAAAAATAAAGGTGAGACTGGACTACACAACATCCAAGATTGTTGTGTTTCTTGAGGAATAATCACAGGGTGTGTAAATTAATGCTGAAGAAAATCTTAGGAGCATATAAATTATAGTATCTCTTTTTTATGTTTAGTGGAATGCACTGTTAAAACAGTATTCAACAAAAAGTACAGTAGAGTACACTTACCATAAATGTAGATGTTCGAGTGTATTCACTGTTGCAGTCATTACATTTAGGTTATCTGCTTGCAGTCGGCCTGATTACCAAAGTCTTGGGTCCTGCGTCGGCTGCTGTCTCTTCTTCCGTGACGTCAGGTTGTCAGGGGTATAAAACATGCAGCCGACATCATTACATCAGTTTTTCTTGCCCCAGATGTCAGGTGCCCCCCTAATTGGAAGCAATTAAATCTATAAATATACAAGGTTATACCTCAAACAAAAAAGCAAATACACCAAAAAGCTTTTAGGCATTGAAAAGGAGAGAAGAGGTATAGCCAAACGAAGTCAGGGGGCTGGAGGAAGGGTAACCAGGACTGCAACAGTGAATACACTCGAACATCTACATTTATGGTAAATGTTATGTTCTTCGTGTTTCACTGTTCCAGTCATTACATTTGGGTAGATTCCCAAAGCTAAGGATGGGAGGAGGAATTTAGATAGCATTAGGACCAGCTATAAGGCCCAGCAAAACTGCAGTGGCAAAGCCAACTCTGGATTTAGAGAAAATTGGCAAATGGTAATGCTTGGTGAAAGTATGTACAGAACTCCACGTAGCAGCTTCTAGGATGTCCCTGGTAAGTACGCCTTTGAGAAAGGCTGTAGACGTAGATGCAGCCCTGGTTGAGTGGGATCTGATCCCCTGTGGGACAGGTTTTCCATGGTACTTATAGCAGAAGTGAATGCAATGGCTTATCCACTTGGAGATAGTTCGCTTTGAAATAGCCTTCCCCTCAGTCCCTGCAGCAAATGCCACCAGCAGTTGTTCAGATCTCCTTTGAGGTTTAGACCTGTCCAAGTAGAATCTAAGTGGTCTGTGTACATCTAAGGAGTGCAGTATGCGTTTCCCTTTGTTCTGCGGATTAGGAAAGAAGGTAGGCAAACAAATGGACTGATTAAAGGCCACACTGGATACTACCTTTGGCATGAAAGCGGGATTGGTCCTGAGGGACACCCTGTCCGCATGAAAGATGATGAAAGGCTCCACTGCCATAAAGTCCTGTAGGTGATGGATAAAAAGGGAATCTGTTTTCCGAGAAAGGAATTTTAAATCTGCAGTAGCAGCTGGCTCGAAAGGAGGAAGGGTGAGTTTCTCCAATACAAAGTTAAGGTCCCAGGCTGGAGTTGGAGCTCTCCTGGGTGGTCTTAAATTTTTGGCCCCTCTGAGGAATTGCTTGGGCAGTGGAAGAGAGAAGAGGGGAGGTTCTGTGTTATAATGAGCTGAAATGGCTGAGGCGTGAATTTTTACTGAGGAAAAAGACAGGCCCTTGTGAAGCATCTGAGTTCAGTATTGTAAAATCTGAGGTAAATTGGGCACTGCTGTGCTCATCCCTTGACACTGGTTCCAGGCACAGAATCTTTTCCATTTTTCAGCATATGAATTTCTAGTATTAGGCCTCCTTGCCTCTAAAATGACATCCATCACTGGTTTACTGAGAGATGGTAAAGGAGAGCTTAGGTAATTAGCCAGGCTGCTAGGTTCAGTGTTTGAAGCTGAGGGTGCAGAATCTGGTTCTCCTGCTGAGACAGCAGGTTAGGAGTTTGAGGCAGGTGCCATGGGGGCAACAATGACACACTGTGCAAGAAGGGATACCAGTGTTGGCGTGGCCAGACTGGTGCAATCAAAATCATCCTTGGTTTGTCTTGTTTGATCTTTAGTAGTACTTTGGAGAGCAAAGGCAGAGGAGGAAATGCATAAACGGACAGGTTTTTCCAGCTGAAGGACAGAGCATCCACCTTCCAAGCTTGTCTGTGGGGAGTTCTTGCACAAAATGTTTCCAATTGATAGTTTTGGGGGGAGGCAAACAGGTCAATATCTGGGCTCCCCCACTTGTGTGTCAACATGTTGAAAATCCATGGTTCCAGTTTCCACTTGTGTGGGTCCATGAGGGTTCTGCTTAGTCCATCTGCCAGTGTATTTAGTTTTCCTGGCAGGAATTGAGCTTGTAGAAGTACTTGGTAGCTCAAGGCTGTGTTCCACAATGCCATGGCTAGTCTGCAGAGGGGGTAAGAAATGTGTACCCCCCCCCCGCTTGTTTATGTACCACATAACAGTGGTGGTGTCCGTCTTTACCATTAATTGTTCTGGAAGAATGTAGAGGTGCATTTGAATTGGGTTCCATTTGCCCTGAATGCACTTCCCTGCCAGGTGCGCCCCCCCCCATGCATAGTCTAATGCGTCTGTTAGGCTTTGGGCGGCAGGGGGTAGTGTGAATGGTAGTCCCTTGTTTTGGTGGCAGCGCTCTGCCCACCAAAGGAACTCTAGGCGTAGGCAAGGAATGACAGGAATCATTGCTTCTAGATCCTGAGAATGTTGACACCATAGGCTTTTTAGATACCATTGTAGTTTCCTCATATGCAGTCTTGCATATGGAATTAGAAGAATGCAGGAGGCCATGAACCCCAAGGCTTGTAGTATTTAACTTACAAATAGCAGGGGTTTTGTGACCACTTGTTTGAAGTAGGTTGTCAAGTGAATTTGTTTCTCTGGCGTGAGGAAAGCCATCTGGGAAGTTATATTTAAGCTCGCTCCCAGGAATATAATTTGTTGACAGGGTACCAGGTGTGATTTATTTTCATTTATGGTGTACCCCAGACAAGTTAGCACCCTCTGTACAAATGTCAGATGATTCAAAAGTATGTCCTGGTTTTCTGCCTGAATTAGACAATTGTCCAGGTATTGGTATATTTGAATATTCTTTTCCTGCAAAATGCAATGACTGGAGCTAGGCAATTTGTGAATACCCTGGACACAGTAGATAAGCCAAAGGGCAGTGCAGAGAACTGATAGTGCGTGTAGCCTGCTTTGAAGTGTAGGTATCTTCTGCAAGACTCCCTGATTGGGATTTGCAGGTATGCTTCCTTTAAATTTAGTGTTGCCAACCAGGCATCTTTGCTTAGCATAGGAAGCAACTGGTGAAGAGTCAGCATCTTTTGAAATCACCAAAAAGGTGTTTAGAGTAGGCAGGTCCAGGGTAGGACGCCATGAATTGTCTTTTCTGGGTACCAGGAAAAATCTTGAGTAGAAACCTTGTCCCTTTTTCTCTTCTGGTACCAATTGAATAGCCCCTATGCTTAAGAGAGAGAGTACTTGCTTTTGGGCCTCTGCCCACTGCTTTGGAGGTAGATCCAGCCAACCGCTTGGAGTTGGTGATGTGTGGAAGTGAAATCTGTATCCTTGGGACACTACATTTAAAACCCATTTGTCCTGGGTAATGAGTCCCCAGCTCTTTGCATGTAGTGCAATCTCTCCCCCCCCCCCAAAGGGGCAGTCAGTTGAGAAGTGCTTGGAAGTTTTAAAAAGAAGTTATTGAGACAGTTTACCATCGGGGGAATTTTATTACTCCCAAATTTGGAAGTGGAGGCCCCCCACTGCTTAGTCCTGTGCGTCCCCTGGGGACTGAAGCCTGGGTGCTCTGCTGGATCTGGGTTTGGACTGAGAAGGTCTGGAAGAGGCAGGAAATGACCAATTCTTAGAAGGCCAATGCCTACCACATCTTGTAGGTTGTACTTGTAAAAAGTCTTTAACAGTTTGCATAGATTTAGCTTTTTCCTCCATCTTTTTAAGAACTTCTTCTGCCTTGTTGCCAAAGAGGTGGCCCTGATTTAAGGGAGCATCTAGTAATTTTGCTTTAACATGATCTGGCAAGGATTGCTCCTTAAGCCAAGCATGCCTTCTAAGTACAGACCCAGTTACTGCAGCCCTGCAAGATGCCTCTAGTGAATCAAAATCACATTGCAATGTATGTTTACCAACTTGTTCAGCAGAATGCATAAAATCCTGTAAATCCTTATTTTCAGCACAATCAGGAGTCAACATCATTTTCTGTTTAAGCAATCCACTAATATGCTGCTGATACTTTAACATATGAAAGTGGCAATTCAAGGCCCTAAGCTGCCGAAGTGTATACCTTCTTACCCCATCTATCCGGCGCCCTGGAGTCTCTATCAGAGGGGGTAGGATTTTTGGCAGTAGTTGCTTTAATGCCCTTGGGTCCCTGTGAAATGGTTTCAGGATCCGCAGTAGGAGTTTTGAAAAGGAACTTGTGAGAGTCAGGAACCCTGTAATATCTATCAGGTTTTCTGGAAGCAGGAGGTAAAGAGTCAGGGGCCATGCTAGATTCCGAAAAGGCATCATCAACAATGTCCGGTATAGGAGGTACAGCTAAAGGCCTGTGCTGGGGCAGGAGTAAGAAATCCCTAAGCCTCTTTTTAGAATCAGAGAAATCCTGACTTTCCCAATGAAAAAGCTCCCTGAGAGTATGCAAGGTTTCACCAAAAGAGAAATCCTCTGGTGGGAAGCAGCCGGAATAGAGTCCTCAGCATCAGAATCCTCATAGGTAGATAAGGGTAAATCCTGGTCATCAGAGGAAACAGAAATTTCAGAATCCTGGTCAGAAGTATCATAAGCAAACTCAGTCCTAGGCCTCTTAGAGGGGGAAGGTTGGCTTCCCCTGATTAAAGTAATAAGGTCTTCAGTCATTCTTATCATTTGTTCTTTAGGCATAGAGGCCTGACCATGCGGTCTGGGCATCAGTTTTCTAGGCATGGGTCGTGTTTTAGGTATGAAGAAGAAGATGGCGCCAGTTTAATATACAAGTCAGTAGGCCTGAATACACCCTCAGAAGCCGGTGCCTGCACAGCTGCTCCGGACCCATCCAAGGTAGACACATCCGCAGGTTCCACAGCTGAAGCATCTCGCGGCATGCCGGACTCCGAATGGGTCTCAATAGAGACTTGCGAATCTGAAGTAGCAGGTATCAGGGGCTGCAAAAGTGCCTCACTGAGTACCGGCGAACTGGGCGGCCTGTCTCTGTCTTTATCTTTGCGTTTCTTCGGAATGTCAGTAGTCAGATGGCTTATCGAAGACATATTCAGGATAACTGAACAGAGCACCAACAAATTTAGAAGAGCAAATATACCTACAATGGATAGTTCGTGGTTTAAATAAGGCACAAAACTGACAGCAAGGTACGTCGTGGTCAGGGTCTAGGCAAGGAATACAGTATGAATGAAAATCTTTATGAGGTATTTGCTTTCCACAAGAAATGCAATTATTTACTTTTACTGACATCGGTCTAGAGCAAGAAAAAGTTTCCCCAACAGGGTACTTCGCTTTTAGTTGAAGCCTTCGGTTCTGAAACTCGAAAACGAAATTTTCAGTCGTCGGCCGACCGGCACTTGTGAACTGCTTCTGCTTCCGGCACCGCACGGCAAGAAAGACTGGTGTAATGACGTCAGCTGCATGTTTTATATCCCCGACGACCTGACGTCCCGAAGAAGAGATAGCTGCCGATGCAGGACCCAAGACTTTGTTAATCAGGCCGACTGAGGGCTACCTGCAAGCATATAACCCAAGTGCAATGACTGCAACAGTGAAACACGGAGAACATCAGGAAATCACTGACAGAGGCTTCCACCATGACTACCTGTTTTAAAACAGACTTGTCCACATATGTAGCTCTGGTAAAACAAGCTCTTTTTGTGAATATGAAAAGTGATCTGTCAATGACCTATGACGGTGCTTAAATGTGCTTAAGGAATGTTTAGACATAAACAGTACCTTATACAGTGTCCTCCCTAGTTCCTTCCAAGACTCGAGAGTTTCTTCTGGCAAGTACAGTTATATAGCCACAAAACAGTAAGACAGCAGCTAATATCACGTAGCAAGAGAAATGTACATGTAATTCATGGGTCTCTCTCATCTGAAAGATTTACCTTTTAAACATCTTTTTACTCAATTTTCAGTAATGTCAGCTTTCGCACAACCATGCACAGGCATACCATCCTGGTACACCACTTTCAGATTTTATCCGTGCAACATAGCCACATTCAAAGAAAAACTCTTTCCCCATCTGTTATGTCATTATTTTAATATCCCTGTAGCAAAATTTAACAACTAACATCTATACATTTGTTTACTCCAAAACATTATTAATCATAATTCAATCTGATTATTATATTGTTTCATCCCCACTTATCCCATTCACAATAACCCAAACTTCAAATTTATTCTTCAGGAAGAATGTTAGGTTCTTCTTCTTTCGGCTGCTCCCATTAGGGGTCACCACTTTGGCTCATCTGTTAACCATTACCTAAATTTTGACTACATAATTTTTTCAGGGTCTTACTGATACCTGACAAAGGTATTTATAACTATCCTCAATTTGGAAAGAGAGAAAAGAAAATCAGATGAGCACAGAATCAGTCTCTTTTTTTAAAGCCATTACAAGGTGTAATATCCTAGGCTGGAGTTGTTGCTTTTTACATAAAACATTTATCTTAAAGATGGCTCCATTATCAAGTCCTTTGTAATACTTTTTCTTACTCCCAAACTGCTATATCTATGAGGCATTCACACTCGGTAATGAAAATCCTCAGGTACTTCCACTTGCACCCTACTACACTATTGTTGGGCTATAAATGAATGCCATTATCATGGCCTTCATCAAATTTTGAGTAGCCACCCCACTTGGCTTAAAGCTATAAAGCTCAGATTACTATCTACACGATCTGAGTCCAAGTAGCAGCTCAGGCACCAACTAGTATTGGCATGGGGACTGGGGGGCTGAATTCTATCTCTTCCAAAAATGATCTCTCTTTCTTGTAAACTGTTTTTCATCTCCTCTTTAACTGACAAGTAATATCCAAATAGGTTTATTTTTGAACCTTCCATCCACAGCTGTGGCAAATTTAAAATAATTTCTGACCACTGTGCTCCTTCCACAACTCAGAAACCATTACTTCAAGAGTGTTACCAAACAGCTGGGAAAAAATAACACTATACTACTGGATAATTTTAATATTTTTTTTTCTTATTCCCAATATGCATGACATTTTTAAACTGTTTAAAAGAGCATGGGTTCTCCTTATTTATTTGAGAACCTACCATGCCTTTTTTTTCAACAACATACAACGGCCACTGCTTCCTTAACCTAATAATCACTAACACACTTAACAAAAATCACAAAGTTAATCTTTTTCTACAAATATAAGTGATTAGTGTATAATCATTTCCACTGGTCTGCTAAGAAATCCTAATTCCCCCAATCATCTACATCCATAGAAACTGACTTGCAAAACAAATACCTCCTCTTCCAACTGACAGAAAAAGCAAGAGTAGAAGTTACCTGAACTGTATTGTTCTGTATCACAGACTCTGTCCTGAACTGCCATGGATGACATCTCACTTAATGGTGCTCTGTTCACCGACTTTACTACAGCTTTCAATCTAGTAGATCATGAACTCCTAGTTTCTTCATTAAGAGCCACTAACTTCACTTAAGATGCTACCAGAGATCAAAAGTTATCTTGCTCAAAGTGTAGCCCAAATGCACAGAGGGAAGATGCCCTAATTGCAACCTGGACATCCAATGTTTGACTAGCGCAGTGACTGCTGAAGGGGTTTAGCTGGGAGAATGGGAGCACACGACTGATGCCTGTTCACCCATCCACGGTGGAGAAAGGTAGCTATGGTTACTGGCTGACTGACACCTATTAGGAGCACTGGGTATTGCACGCATGGAATACAAGCCTTTCCAGTACATACTGTCAGGAATGTGTGCACACATCTCACAAAGCATGCTGCAACTGGGAAGCTCAATGGAGCTGCAATAGGGGGATGGGGCTCCAAGGATCAGGCAGGGACAGTCTGCCAAATCAAACAGACCAACTGTCCAGTTTCCTAACCCTAAACTCTCTCCTCCCCAGGGTATTAAGAAGCAGATAAGACCCTCCACAGGGAACAGATGAGTCGCAGGCCTTTCATCTAGAGTGGAGGTACCCATACCCAGTGTCTGTCCCAGGAGGGAAATAAATTGGTCAATGGGATGCAGCAAAGGTAGGCATTGGAAAAGATCTGGGGGGGTGGGGGGGCAGATTAAATAAAAAGAAAGCTCATCTTGTTTAAAGATCCCTTCCAGCTAACTCTAAGGGATCTTTTAGCAAGACATCCTTTTTTCCTTCCCCTCTTCCTTACATTTTGCTGTACTCTAGTAACCCCCTCAAGGTTCAGTTATTGAGTCACTTCATTTTACCCTATTTCTAAACTCTCACACATTTAACTTTTGTCTATGAGTGCATACAGGACAATGCTGCAATCAAGTTTCTTTGCACATACACTTCTCATCCTATCAAAACTCATCTTCTGGACCTCTAAAAGCTTCTCACTTGGTTGGTCAATAAGCAGCTTATTCTCAACTGAAAAAAAAAAAACTGCTAACGAAATGCTCTGTGGCATTTCAGCCAGACTGAAACTCAAGGCCTCCCACAAATTATCAAGATTCTTCACCCCAAAAACTACAGTACAGCCCTTCTCTTCTTGTCAGTACCACCAAAAGAAAAGTACATGACCTTCAGACCCTATCCAGTGAAATATTCCTTCAACTCTTCTTCAAATCTCAGCGTCACAATACATTTGCATATAAAACTAAATGGTTCCTATTAAAGAAAACTTTACACTTTCTTTGTACACTTGGGTATAAAATGCTAATGTCTGACATCTCCCCTCAACCTGCCTCAAAGTTATACCCAACAGTAAAATCATGTGCCTACAAGTTTGATTCAGCAGAGTACTTGTACTCCAAAAACCAGCAAACACTCTTCTCTCTTCTGACTACACCTTCTCAATGGCTGGCCTTAAACCCTGGGATTCCCTTCCACAAGTATCGGGAACAGTGAACCACACTAGGTTGGTGTAAGTTTCCCACCTCAAAAGAAAGGACAACTTTTACCTGTCACGTACTGGTGAGTTTCTGAAAAAGAGTACTGCACTCAAGGAGGAGAAAGAAAAAGAAAAAGAAGTTATGTACTCACCATAACGTTCCATGTTTGTAGCCCATGTCGCCCTTCTTTCTTGCTGATGGGATCGGAGCCGATCCTCGGCTCCAACTCGGCCTATTTACAAGCGTGAAGTCTTCTAGTTGGCTCGTGGCTAGGTAGCTATCCCATGGTGCACCAGTACAATCCCCAGATCTTGTTTGCTGCTAACTAGTAGAAATAATAACAAACATACAGAAAGAAGCCAATAATAAAAAGGTCTCCAGTGAATAATGACAACAATATTTTTCTGTCTCCAGGTACTTAAAGGATGGGGGTAGGAGGGTGGGTTTGTAAGAATGAAGGGCGAGATGGACTACAAACATGGAATGTTATGGTGAGTACATAACTTCTTTATGTTCTGTAGTCCTATCTCGCCTTCATTCTTACTGAAGGGACAGCGCCCCTAGCACCTTATTCTTGGGTGGCTCAAGGAAAAATACTCCTGAGTACCGTGGAACTAAAGGATGCTCTACCCCTGGAGGTTAAAAACCAATTTGTAATGAGTAATAAATATGTGAGGGGTAGCACAAGTTGCTGCTGCACAGATATTATGAAGTGGGACACTGGCTTGAAAGGCTCCAGAGGTAGACTGAGATCTTGTAGAATGAACCTTGATTTTGAAAGGTAAAGGCCTACCCTCAGAGGTGTAAATGTAAGCTATACAGCTAGAGATCCAATTTGAGGGGGTCACTTTGGATACTGGTAAACCTGACCTGGACTCGGACAAAAAAAAATAAATAATTCATCTGATTTTCTGAATTCTTTAGTCCGGTGCAAATAAAAACATAATTATCTATGGATATCCAACTGATGAAATCTGTATTCTGCTGCGTTGGAATGATTTGGGAAGAACACCGGAAGTTCTATGGATTGGTTCAAAGTGTTATGGGAACAGACCTTGGAGACAAAGGAAGGATTAGTATGAAGAGATGTCTTTGTGAAAAATCAGATAAGGGGATTTTACATACAATGCTTGTAACTCTGACACCCGTCTGGCAGATGCGATAGCCACCAGAAACAATGTCTTCCAAGACAGAAATTTCAAAGGCGATGAATGAGAAGGCTCAAAGGGCAGAGATGTCAATTTAGATAGTACAAAATTAAAATCGCATGAAGCAACAGGTTCTTGAAATGGGGGTCTTAACAAAGTGGCACCTTTGAGGAAGGTTTTGCACAGCCTATGTGACATCAGATTAGAATCATGTATGCCTAGATGAAAATTAGAAATCGCTGCCAATTGAACCCTGACAGTGGCAGCTGCAGATCCCTGGTGGAAAGGCTCACACAGGAATTCCAAAACCACCAGAATGGAGGCGGTATAAGGGTCAACATTATTTTTCTCAACCCAGATAGAGAATCTCCTCCATTTACTGGAATATAGTCTCCTAGTGGAGGGTTTATGACAGGACGTTAGGATATGAGTCACGGGGGGTGAGAAGTCGTGAAACCTGACTAGGGATGGAACTGGAGCAGCCAAGCTGTCAAATTGAGGGTGTGTAAAGCGGGATGAAGCGAGCCTGACATGTGCGTCAACAGATCTGGCACTGGGTCCAGAATCCAAGGATCGTTTAGGAAAAGAGGACCGAGAAAGGGGAACAAAATCTGATGAGCTCAGTAAGGAGCAATGAGGATCAATTTTCTTCCTAGCCATTTCGCATTCTGAATAACCTTGGGTATGAGAGGAAAAGGAAGAAAGGCATAAAGGAAACCCAGGGGCCAATCATAAACAAGTGCATCTCTCGGTGACTCCCCCGGAGGGGGGATGAGGGAGAAACAGCTGCTGCATTTGGCATTGATAGTGCTGGCAAAGAGATCGCAGCAAGGCTGTCCCCACCTGTGGAAAATCTGCTCCGCTATTTCCTGTTTCAGAGACCACTCGTGGGGCATCAAGATTGCCCGGCTGAGCTTGTCGGCCATCACGTTGGTTGTCTCTGGAATGTGCGGTTGCCACCAGAAAACACTGGGAAGATATCGCCCACTTCCAAACTCGAATGGCCTCTCGACAGAGTGGGTATGATCTGGTTCCACCCTGTTTGTTGATATATCATACTACCAACATGTTGTCTACAATCGTACCACGAGGCAGAAGGTCATGAAGTGCTTGCAACGCAAGGAGCATTGCCCTCATCCCTAGAACGCTGACATGCAGATGAGCCTTGTGATCTTGCCATGTGCCTTGGACAATCCTGCCTAGATAATGCCCCCCACCCTGTGAGGCATCCGTGGTCACAGTGGCAACAGGTTGGCGAGGGACAAATGAAGTGCCCGTTGTTAACTGGTTGGGTGGAGTCCACCAAATGAGGTCCTTCTTACAAATGTCCGTCAGCAGTATGTGATGAGATAATGGTAGCTGTTGAAAGAACCACTGGGATGACAGCAGCCACTGAAGAACCCTCATGTGTAGTCTGGCTAGCGGCACTAGTAGTATTGTAGAAGCCATGGTCCTAAGAAGCTTCACAATAGTCTTGGCCTTGACCTTTCATAGAGGGAGAAGACAGTGAATTTGAAGAACCAGATTCTGTGCCCTTTCTACTGGAAGACAAGCCAACATGTCTACTGTGCCTATCTCTGAGCGTATAAAAATCACAGATTGAGAGGGCAATAAGGCAGATTTTTCCCAATTGATAGAAATTCCCAACTGGGCACAAAGTTGAATGGTAGCATCCTGGTCTGAAGTAGATGCCTGGTGGGAGCGCTCAGGAGCCAGTCACCCAGATACGGAAACACCTGGAATCCTCGACATCTCACTTGAGCTGCCACTACTGCCATACACTTGGTGAACACCCTGGGGGGGCTGTGGTGAGACCAAAGGGCAGAGCATGAAACTGGCAATGACTGGCTCCCAGCCGGAAGCGTAGATAACTCCTCGATGTCCTGTCCATTTTTATGTGGTAGTAAGCGTCTTGGAGGTCTAATGAGTACATCCAAGTGTCTTTCCCTAGTAATGGGAGTATAGACTGCAGTGTCACCATCCGGAACTTGTCCTTTACTGATTCATTCAGTCTGCTGAGGTCCAAGACGGGCCTCCAGTTCCCTGTATGTTTTGGCACTAAAAAGAATCTGGAGTAAGTTCTGGATCCTATTTAGTCTGCTGGAACGGTTTGGTTTGGATGACTCTTTTTGCCAGCAACATGTTGACCTCCACAGTTGCCTGATCCCTGTGATTGGGTGGAACATCCGGGATCCTCTTGGGAACATAGGGTGGCAGAGAAAAGGGTATGACATAACCTCTGGTAATAACTCTTTCTACTTAGCCAGGCTTCAGGATACAAAGAAATGCGACCCCTGACCAGATCCAGAGAAGCACAGTCGGGCCCCACATCAGGAGAGCTGGTAAGGCTGGCCCCGAAACGAGTCACAGCCTCCCTGGTTTTGTGGTGTGCCCTGCCTCTATGGTGACATCTACCATTTCCTCCTCCTCCTCTGCCTCTGAAGGAGGAGTCACCTTGTGCATCTTGGAAAAACCTCTGGGACTTCTTGAACCACATTTTACCACCCCTCTGACCCTTAGGGTATGGTCTAGAGGGGACAGTATTCCCATGGCAGAGTGTTTTTCCTTTTTGCTCGCACCGGGTAAGTGTGTCCTTTACCTTGGGTCCAAACAATGAAGAACCGTTGAACGGGGTGTTGGTAAAGGTAGACTTGAACGGTTCCACAAAATTACACAAATGTATCCAGGAATGACATCTTAGGGAAATTCCTGAACCCACTGCTCTACTCACTCCATCGGCTGCATACGAGATAAGTCTCATGGACGAGTTGACAATAGAGTTCAAGGTGGACAACTAGGCAAACACCTTGCCAGGGACTCCCTCAGTATATGTACCTTGTAGAGAATCTTCTAACTCCTTAAGGAGATATCACTGAAGCCTCATGAAGTGTGTAAGGTAGTTTAATGCTTCCCTTATCTGTCCATCGTCCGTGACTTCTTATTCGGCAGATGAACAGAAGTTGTTTCTGCTAGCTCATTCTTAGTGGCTGCCGCCACCACCATGGCATCTATGGGAACACCTTTAAACAAAAATTCCTTTTCCCTGGGCACAGAAAAAAACGTATTTGGTCTCCTGGGAACTGGCTCCATGGCATCAGGAGTTCGTCGAGGTACACTGACTCCATCAGAAGGGGTGACAGTAGGCCAGCCGCACCTCTGCTTAAGGATTTCCAGGATGTCTACGAAGGAGACATCATCAGAGGACGACTTGGGGGACCCTTCTGACTCCTCGAGGTCAGTGTCCAAAGTAAGACTCATTCTGGGAGTCTACATGCTTCCCTCTTGCATGTTCTCTTCCGTGGGGGCTCCTCGGAAGGATATTCCAGGGAGGTCTCGGAAGAATGGGGGCCACCAGCCAGCGGCTCCTGAGGTTGCGGGTCTCTGCTGTCCAGAGAGAGAGAGTAGGACCTGAGACAGAAGTTGGTGCCCTAGGGGGGAGAGTGTCTGTGCCCTGCTAGGAGCCGATGATCAGGACAGCACATTCCTCATCATCTCGAATGCCGACGTCTCCGGCTCTTGAAGATCTCTTTGACTCTGAGAAGACCGAGGATGCCATTGGTTCCAGAGCCATTGGCTCAGAGATAGACATAGGATCCGAGCTCATCCTTGCCGACGTGCCGAGAGGAAGGCTCAGAACCGAAGAGGTTCGGTTCCAGGCGTCCCTGTCGGGGTCGACCGGGTAGCTTCGGCTCCTAGACACCACAGACGGCACCGAGAGTGTCAGAGCGGAACTCGGCTCTGAAACTACCTCAGGGGAAGCTGGAACCAAGGGTTCCACCAGCGGCACCAAACACTCCGGCTCCAAAAGACCAGCATGGCTCGGAGGAATCATCAAAGGGGGGAACGGACTCAAGTGGCCCCGGAACCGACTGGGTCGGAGCAAACAGCAATTTTGGTAAGGCAGATGATGTCAGAAGTCTCAGCACTACCCTTTCTCCACATCTTCTAACAATAAACGCCTGGAAGACCTGGAGGACAGGTAGGAGAATGGGATCTCTGCAGTATGGGTAAGTTTAATGTAGGGGAGACCGGTACAGGGTCTATAGACCGGCCCCATTGAATAATCTCAGTGGTAAGCTCTGAACTACTTGGCGCCGACCTTGTAACCACAGTAGTACAACTCCCGATCGGCTCCAAACTCAGTGGGGCCGATGAGACAGTAATTTTCTCAGGCTTAGTAATTTTAAGAGGCGGCTCTGAGACACCAGCTGGTGCCAGGGAGGGCCTCTTAAGAGGATTTGGACTTTTCTTTTTTAGATCGCTGAGATCTAGCAGAGGAGGAAGAGCTAGCCAGATCTTCCTCAAATGAAGGCTTTAGGAAACATTGTAGAATGAGCTTATTTTTTTCTTTCTTGCAACACCTTAGCACTAAAAGAGTGGTAAAATAAGCAAGTTTCCTGTAAGTGGATGGCCCAAAATGGTAAATGCAGTTACTGTGGCCATCCTTTACAGGCATCTTCTGTGAGCATTTTATGCATTTTTTAAAGCCAGATGGCTTATGGTCGTTGCCTTCCTTAGACATCTCACAGAAGATGAACTCTCTCTCACACACACACACACACACACGAAGAAAGTGGGAGGACTAGGTCTTCTAACTTAAACGGGCGTAGCCCTACAGGAACCGGTAAAGAAACACCACGAGGACAAGGTCCTCTAACTTAAACGGGCCTAGACCAGGTAGGAAAGAATGGGAAACTAGGTCCTCTAACTAAAACGGACCTAGGGGGAACAGAAACAAGTAGAGAGACTTGCACATGCAACACAACAGGAATACCGTCTAATTTGTGGAAAATACAAAGAACAAGGTCAACAGAACCTCATTCTGTCTGCAACACTAATAACAGGAAATATCAGCAAGCGGAAAGGTTTGCTAAAAAGTTATTACTTATAGCTATTAAACAAGCACACACAGCCTAAACAAAGCGCAAAAGACGCCTACAACTTACTAATATCAAACGTATGAAAAAAGTACAGTTGTGTACATTTACCACAAATGTAGATGTTCGAGTGTATTCACTGTTGCAGTCAATACATTTGGGTTATCTGCCTGCAGTTAGCCCTCAGCCGGCCTGAATACCAGAGTCTTGGATTCCTGCGTCGGATGCTGTCTCTTCTTCCATGACGTCAGGTCGTTAGGGGTATAAAACATGCAGCCGATGCCATTACATCAGTTTTTCTTGCCCCAGATGTCAGGTTCCCCCATAATGGAAAGCAATTGTATGTTATGTTACATCTCCTGCAAAAAGCAAATACACCAGAAAGCTCAAATACATCAAACAAGAAGGAAAGGTAGAGCCAAGAGAAGTCAGGGGGCTGGAGGGAGGGTAAAGTACAGTTGTGTACCTACCATAAATGTAGATGTTCAAGTGTATTCACTGTTGCAGTCATTACACTTGGGTTATCTTGCTGGCAGGCTACCCACAGTCGGCTTGAATTCCAAAATCCTGGTCTGGCGTCGGTTGCTGTCGCCTCTTCCCTGACGTCAGTGCGCCAGGGGTATAAAAGATGCAGCCGACGCCATTTTCTTCAGTTTTTCATGCCCCAGATGTCAGGTGCCCCCAAAAGGGTAGGCTGTAAAAATTACGAACATAAAAAAGCATGCATATAGCCTTCATCTACAAGCAAATACACCACATAGGTTGTATAGAATAGAGAAGTACAGATAAGTCCCAGCAAAGAAAAAGGGGATGGTGGGAGGGTAACCTGGACTGCAACAGTGAATACACTCGAACATCTACATTTATGGTAGGTTCACAACTGTACTATGTTCATCGTGTTTCACTGCTGCAGTCATTACACTTGGGTTGAATCCCAAAGCTGAGGTTGGGTGGCTGGGCCTAAATAGAGCTGAGGTTGGGTGGCTGGGCCTAAACAGAGTTTGGAGTGGATAGGAGGCCCTGCAGAACTGCAGTGGCAAAGCCTGCTCTGGATTTAGAGTAAAGAGGTAAATGGTAGTGCTTTGTAAAAGTGTGCACTGAAGTCCAGACTGCAGCCTCCAAAATGTCCTTGGTTGGTACTCCTCTGAGGAAGGCTGCTGAAGTGGCTGCTGCTCTGGTAGAATGTGGCCTAATGCCCTTGGGCACAGATTTGCCATGTTGTGAATAGCAGAAATGAATGCAGTGGCCTATCCATTTTGAAATAGTTTGCTTTGAAATGGCTTTTCCTTGGGAACCTGCAGCATATGCCACTAAGAGTTGCTCAGTCTTTCTGAAGGCTTTAGTCTTGTCCAAGTAAAAACGTAGCTGTCTATGTCCAAAGTATGCAGAAGTCTATCCCCCTTATTCTGTGGGTTTGGATAAAAGGTAGGCAAATGTATGGTTTGGTTAAGAGCCACGCTGGACACTACCTTAGGCATAAATGTCGGATTAGTCCTTAGGGAAACCCTGTCCTGATGGAAAATAATAAAAGGTTCCACAGCCATTAGTGCCTGCAACTCTGAGACTCTTCTTGCTGAAGTTATTGCTAGGAGAAGAGCGGTTTTCCATGACAAGTATTTTATCTCTGCTGTATTGGCTGGTTGAAAAGGAGGCAGTGTGAGTTTTTCCAAGACAAAGTTGAGGTCCCATGTAGGTATTGGAGCTCTTCTTGGAGGTCTTATGTTTTTGGCCCCTCTGAGAAACTGTCTTAACAGAGGATGAGAAAAAATAGGTGGGTCCGTATTATAATGAGCTGAAATGGCAGAGGCATGGATCTTAATTGATGAGAAGGAAAGGCCTTTGTCCAGCATCTCAGTTAGGTATTGCAAAATCTGAGGAATATTAGGTTCTAGTGAGTCAATTGCCTGTGCTTGGTTCCAAGCACAGAATCTCTTCCATTTTTCTGCATAAAATTTTCTGGTGCTGGGCCTCCTGGCCTCCAAACTAACATCCATAACTGCTTTAGAGAGAGGTGTGTTTTGAATGATTACATTATCCGCCATGCAGACAGATTTAGGGTTCTGAGTTGGCTGTGCAAGATCTGATTGTTCTGTTGGGTCAGCAAATGAGGTATTAGAGGTAATGTCCAGGCTGGGCCTTGAGACAAGCTCTTTAGGATTGGGTACCAGTGCTAGCGTGGCCAGTCTAGGGCAACCAGTATAATTTTTGGCTTCTCTTGTCTGACCTTTAGGAGTACCTTGGAGAGGAGAGGCAGAGGAGGGAAGGCATATACTGTAAGGGCTTTTCAGCTGAATAAAAGGGCGTCCACTTTCCATGCTTGCTTGTGATAAGTCCGAGAGCAGAATCTCTGTAGCTGGCAGTTGTGAGGGGAGGCGAATAGATCTAGGTCTGGGCGTCCCCATTTCCCTGTTATGTTGAAGATTTGTGGATCCAGTTTCCACTAGTGAGGATCCATGAGGTTTCTGCTTAGTTCGCCTGCCAAAGTATTTGTCTTTCCTGGCAGGAATTGTGCTTGCAGATGTACTTGGTAAGTCAATGCTGTGTTCCACAAAGTCATGGCTTGCCTTCAGAGGGGGTAGGAATGTGTGCCCCCTTGCTTGTTTATGTATCACATGACTGTAATATTGTCCGTGTTTATCAGTAGTTGTCCTGGATGAAGTAGGTCCTTGAAGGCTGTCAGGGCATTTTGTATAGCTAGCATCTCTTTTTGACTGATAAGAAGATGCATTTGGTTTGTGGGCCATGTGCCCTGAATACATTTTTCTGCCATGTGCGCCCCCCAGGCATAATCCGATGCATCTGTTGTTAGTGTCTGCCTGGCAGTGCGTAAGGTGAATGGCTGTCCCTTGTTGTGGTGACAGGCCTGTGCCCACCATAGAAATTCCTGTTGCAGGCAGGGAATAAGAGTAATTACTGTTTCCAGGCTGTGGCAATGTTGAGTCCAAACACTTTTTAGATGCCATTGTAGTTTCCTCATATGCAGTCTTGCATATGGAATTAGAAGAATGCAGGATGCCATGTAGCCCAGAGCCTGCAGAATTTTTCTTGCAGACAACTGGGTCTTTGTTGTTACCATGTCTTTGAAGTAAGAAGTCAGATGCCTTTGTCCGTCTGGCATGAGATAAGCCATCTGGGCAGTTGTATTTAAGCTTGCACCCAGGAATATTATCTCTTGAGAGGGCACTAGTTTTGATTTATTTTCGTTTTCTGTGTACCCTAGGCAGATTAGTAATCTTTTTACAAACGCCAGATGCTGTAGTAGAATATCTTTGTCCTTTGCTTGAATAAGGCAGTCATCCAAGTAGGGGTATATTTGAATTCCTCTGTCTGCAAAATGCAATTACTGGTGCCAGGCATTTTGTGAAGACCCTGGGTGCAGTAGATAAGCCAAAGGGCAGTGCAGAGAAATGGTAGTGCATTGAGCCAGCTATGAATCTGAGGTTTCTACTGCAAGATTGTCTGATTGGGACATGCAGGTATGCCTCTTTGAGGTCCAAAGTTACGAGCCAAGCCTTCTTGTGCAGCATGGGCAAAAGATGCTGTAGAGTCAACATTTTGAATTTTGGGACGTCCAGAAAAGTATTTAGAATAGACAGGTCCAGAATTGGTCTCCAGGCTTTGTTCTTTCTTGGTACTAGGAAAAGTCTTGAGTAAAATCCTTGTCCCTGCTCTTGTTGTGGCACTGGCTGAATAGCCCCCATGTCCATGAGAGATGAAACTTGTTTTTGTGCCTCTTGCCATTGATTGCGTGGCAGGTCTGGCATACCTTTTGCCTTTGGAAGGGTGTGAAAGTGGAACCTGTAGCCCTGAGAGACTATATTGAAGACCCATTTGTCCTGGGTGATGTTATGCCAGTTTTGTGAAAAAAGTGCTAGCTTTCCCCCTAAGGATGCTGCCAAAAAATAAGTGCTTGGCACTGGCAGAGGGAAGTCATTGGGACTGTTTTCTATAAGGCTGTGATTTGTCTTCTCCGCTTTTGGAGGTAGAAGCACCCCATTGTTTGCACCTGTATGAGCCCTGGGGCTGTTGCCTGCCTCTAGGGCATCTGAATCTGCCTCTTTGTGGTCTGTCTGACACTGGAAAGGGACCAATTCTTAGAGGGCCAGTTTCTGATAAATCTGGGTGGCTGTACCTGTAAGAAATCCTTTACTGTCTGCATAGATTTTGCCTTATCCTCCATTTTCTTTAACACCTCCTCTGCCTTAACACCAAACAAAGTATCATGCTATAATGGAGCATCCAATAATTTTGCTTTAACATGATCAGGCAGATTCTGTTCCTTTAACCAAGCATGCCTTCTAATAACAGAACCTGTAACAGCGGCCCTGCACGAGGCCTCCAGTGAATCATAGCCACATTGCAAAGTATGTTTTCCCACTTGTTCAACTGCATGCAATAAATCCTGCAAATCTTTGTTCTCAGTACATTCAGAATTTGTCAACATTTTTTGTTTTAACAAAGACATTAAGTATTGCTGATATTTAAGCATATGAAATTGACAATTTAAAGCCGTTACAGCCAAAGTAGCAGAAGTGTAAACTTTTTTCCCCCATCCGTCCAAAGCCCTAGACTCTGTCTGAGGGGACAGGGTTTTTGGCAGAAGCAGCCTTGACCCCTTTGGGACCCTGTGAGATAGTTTCTGGGTCAGCAGAAGGGTTTTTGTAAAGAAATTTATGGGTGTCTGTCTGGCGTAACACGGGCAGGAGGTAAAGAGTCTGGAGACAGGCCAGACTCTGAGAAAACATCATCCACTATGTCTAGAACAGGGGGAATTGCAAGAGGTCTGAGTCTTTTCTTAGATTTGGAATAATCCTGGCTCTCCCAATGGAAATGTTCTCTCATGGTATGCAGGGTTTCCCCAAAAGAATAGTCCTCAAGAGGAGAAGCTGAAGGAATAGAATCTTCAGCATCAGAATCCTCATAGGGAGGAACAGAATATCCCTGATCAGAAGAGGAATCAGAGGAAATGGAAACCTGATCAGAGGAATCATATTCAGTGTCTTGCCTAGGCCTCTTGTCAGGAGGGGGATGGGAATCCCTGATCAAAGTAATTAGGTCTTCGGCCATTTTGAGCATCTGTTTCTTAGGCATAGAAGTCTGTCCTGGAGAATGCTGTACTGGTTTCCTTGTCTTTAAAACTGTTTTAGACTTTGTCTTGGATGCTGAAGTAGGCTTTATATAAAGTTGTGTAGGTCTGAAGACACCCTCAGAAGCCGATGCCTGCTCAGCGGCTCCGGACCCATCTGAGGGATTAATTTCCGAAGGGCCAATACCTTGAGTATCCAGAGGCCTAGCTGTCTCCACGTGGGAGTCGGAGGTGGCCTGTTGCTCTGAGGTAGCTAGAGTCAGGGGCTGTGAAAGCGTCTCACTGAGCACCGGCGACTGGCCTAGAAGAGTCTTCGTCGTCGGTTTTGGACCTCGGATGCTTGTCCTTGTCTTTATCCTTGCGTTTTTTATGAATTCCGGTCGTCTGTTGTTCCGACGGCATTATGTAGTTAAACCTTCTGCCAAAATAATGAAAAGCAAAATCATACCGACGCTTAATAGTGCGTTGGTTAAATCTAGCACAAAACCGACAACTAGCAACGTCGTGGTCAGGGCCTAGGCAAGGAATACAGCAAGAGTGGAAATCCTTATGAGGTATTTGCTTCCCACAAGAAATACAATTGTTAACTTATTCTGATATCGGTCTGGAGCAAAAAAAAAGTTTCCCCAAAGGGGTACTTAGCTTTACTGAAGACTTCAGATCTGAAATTCGACTTTGAAAATCTCAGGAGTCAGCCGACCGACACTTGCGAACTGCTTTTGCTTCGGGCACCGTGCAGTAAGAAAGACTGGAGAAAATGGCGTCAGCTGCATCTTTTATACCCCTGGCGCACTGATGTCAGGGAAGAGTCACATCAACCAACGCCGGACCAGGACTTTGGAATTCAGGCCGACTGCGGGTAGCCTGCCAGCAAGATAAAGTGTAATGACTGCAACAGTGAAACACGATGAACATCCAGGACTGCAACAGTGAATACCTCGACCATCTACATTTATAGTAAGTGTACACAACTGTACTATGTTCTTTGTGTTTCACTGTTGCAGTCATTACATTTAGGTTGATTCCCAAAGCTAAGGAAGGAAGGAGGAAGTTAGAGAGCATTAGGACTAGCTATTAAGCCCTGCAAAACTGCTATGGCAAAACCAGCTCTGGATTTCAAATAAATAGGCATGTGGTAATGCTTGATGAAGGTATGTACAGAGCTCCAGGTAGCAGCTTCTAGGATGTCCCTGGTAGGGACTCCTCTAAGAAAGGCTGTAGAGGTAGATGCAGCCCTGGTGAAATGTGGTCTAATCCCCTGTGGGGTAGGTTTTCAATGGTGCTTATAGCAGAAATGAATGCAATGGGCTATCCATTTAGAAATGGTTTGCTTTGAAATGGCCTTCCCCTCTGCCTCTGCAGCAAAACCAACTAGTAGCTGTTCAGATTTTCTGAGAGGCTTAGTCCTGTCCAAACAAAATCTAAGTTGTCTGTGCATGTCCAAGGAATGCAGTATTATTTCTCCTTTGTTTTGTGGATTCATTAAAAAGGTAGGCAAATGAATGGATTGATTTAGGGCCACACTAGACACCACACCTTGGGCATAAAGGAAGGATTGGTCCTGAGGGAAACCCTGTCTGCATGTAAGATAATGAAGGGCTCCACTGCCATGAGGGCCTGTAATTCAGACACTCTTTTTGTTGCAGTGATGGCTAGAAGGAAGGCTGTTTTACAAGAAAGGAATTTCAACTCTGCAGTTGCAGCTGGTTCAAATGGAGGGAGAGTGAGCTTCTCCAATACAAAGTTAAGGTCCCAGGCTGGAGTAGGGGCTCACCTGGGGGGGGTCTTACATTTGTAGTCCCTCAGAGGAATTGCTTTAACGGGGTGAGAGAAGAGGGGTGGTTCAGTATTATAATGTGCTGAAATGGCAGAAGCATGAATTTGAATTGACGAGAAGGATAGGCCCTTGTGGAGTAATTCTGTTAAGTACTGAAGAATATGAGGTAAGCTGGGCACCGTAGTGCCCATCCCCGGAGTCTGGTTCCAGGAACAGCATCTTTTCCACTTTTCAGCATAGGATTTTCTAGTACTAGGTCTCCTTGCTTCTAGAATGACATCTAGCACCTGCTTACTGAGGGATGCTATTGGAGAGCTCAAGGAATTAGCCAGGCTGCAAGGTTCAGGGTTTGAAATTGAGGGTGCAGAATCTGGCCTGCCTGCTGGGACAGCAGGGAAGGTGTCTGAGGTAGGTGCCATGGATCCAGCAGTATCATACTGTGCAAGAGGGGGTACCAATGCAATCAGTATTGTCCTTGGTTTGTCTTGTTTGATCTTTAGCAGAACCTTCGAGAGGAGAGGCAGAGGTGGAAAGGCATAAACTGAGAGGCTTTCCCAGGTAAAGGACAGGGCATCCACTTTCCAAGCTTGACTGTGGGTAGTCCGTGTGCAGAATTTGTCCAATAGGTAGTTCTGAGGGGAGGCAAACATGTCTATCTCTAGAGTCCCCCATTTGTTCCTCAACAGGTTGAATATTTTTGGGTCCAGTTTCCATTTGTGTGGGTCTATGAGATTTTCGCTTAGGTCGTCCGCCAGTGAATTTAGCTTGCCTGGCAGGAATTGAGCTTGTAGGTGCACTTGGTAGCTCAAGGCTGTGTTCCACAGAGCCACGGCTAGTCTGCAGAGAGTGTACGAGTGGGTTCCCCCCTCCTTGCTTATGTACCACACAACTGTGGTATTGTCTGTCTTTACCAATAATTGTCCTGGAAGGATGTGGTCTTTGAAGGCTGTCAGGGAATTCTGTACAGCTAACATTTCTTTTTGGTTGATCTGCAGGGGCATCTGACTCGGGTTCCATTTGCCCTGAATGCACCGCCCTGCCAAGTGAGTCCCCCCCCATGCATAGTCTGATGAGTCTGTAGTCAGGGTTTGGGCGGCAGGGGGCAGATTGAAAGGGAGCCCCTTGTTAAGGTGGCAGGCCTCTGCCCACCAAAGGAACTCTGTCTTTATACAAGGAATGATAGGAATCACTGATTCCAGATCCTGAGAATATTGACACCATAAGCTTTTTAGATACCATTGCAGTTTCCTCATATGCAGTCTTGCATATGGAATTAGTAGAATGCAAGAGGCCATGAACCCCAGGGCTTGCAGGATTTTCCTTGCAGTTAGCTGGGTCTTTGTGGCCAGTAGTTTGAAGTAGGCTGTCAAATAAACTTGTTTCCCTGGCGTGAGGCAAGCCATCTGGGAAGGTGTGTTCAAGCTTGCTCCCAGGAACAGAATTTGCTGGCAGGGTACTAGATGAGATTTATTTTCCTTTATGGTGTACCTCAGTGAGGTTAGAAGTTTCTTTACAAATGCCAGATGCTTTAATAGCATGTCCTGGCTTTCTGCCTGAATCAGACAATCGTCCAGGTATGGGTATATTTGAATATTTCTCTGCCTGTAAAATGCAATGGCTGGAGCTAGACACTTTGTGAATACCTTAGGCGCAGTAGATAAGCCAAAGGGAAGTGCCTGCTCTGAAGCGTAGGTATTTCCTGCAGGATTCCCTTATTGGAATGTGCAGGTAAGCTTCCTTTAAGTCTAAGGTTGCCAAAAAGGCATCTTTGCCTAGCATAGGAAGCAGCTGTTGAAGTGTTAGCATTTTGAATTTTGGGATTACTAAAAAGGTGTTTAGAATAGAGTGGTCCAGGATAGGACGCCAGGAGCTGTCTTTTCTGAGTACCAGGAAAAGTCTTGAGTAAAAACCTTGCCCCCTTTCTTCTGCTGGGACAGGTTGAATAGCCCTGATACTTAGAAGAGAGAGAACCTGCTGTTGAGCTTCTGCCCACTGATTTGCAGGTAGGTCTGGCCAACCGTTTAGGGTTGGTAAGGTGTGAAAGTGGAATCTGTATCCTTGGAAGACTATATGTAAAACCCATTTGTCCTGGGTAATGACGTCTCATTTTTTTGCATGCAGGGCGATCTTTCCCCATAAGAGAGCAGGCAGTTGAGCAGGGCTTGGCAGGGTTAAGGTTAAGTCATTGTGACATTTTTCCATAGGGGGGTGTCTTACTACTTCCAGCTTTAGAAGTGGGAACCCCCCACTGCTTAGGCCTCTGTGAACCTTGAGACTGTAGCCTAGGCAGTCTGCTGTTCCTGGGTTTGGACTGAGAAGACCTGGAAGAGACTGGAACGGACCAATTCTTAGAAAGCCAATGCCTACTAAATCTAGGAGGCTGTACTTGCAGGAAATGTTTAACGGTTTGCATAGATTTAGCTTTCTCCTCCATCTTTTTAAGGACTTCTTCTGCTTTGTTGCCAAACAGGCGGTTTTGGTTTAAGGGAGCATCCAGTAATTTAGCTATAACATGATCTGGGCAAATTTTGCTCCTTAAGCCAAGCATGCCTTCTAAGTACAGACCCAGTGACAGCAGCCCTGCAAGATGCTTCTAAAGCATCAAAACCACATTGCAAAGTATGTTTACCAACTTGTTCTGCAGAATGCATTAAATCTTGTAATTCTTTATGTTCAGCACAGTCAGGAATCAACATAATTTTCTGTTTAAGTAGTCCCACAATATGCTGCTGATACTTTAACATATGAAACTGGCAGTTTAAGGCTCTAATGGCCAAAGTAGCAGAAGTGTATACCTTCTTACCCCATCTGTCCAAGGCCCTGGAATCTCTATCAGTGGGTATAGGGTTTTTGGCAGTAGTAGTCTTAATGCCTTTTGGTCCTTGGGAAATGGTCTCTGGATCCGCAGTAGGATTCATGAAGAGGAACTTATGAGAGTCAGGAACTCTGTAACACCTGTCAGGTTTTCTGGGAGCTGGAGGTTAAGTGTCTGGGGCCAGGCTAGATTCCAAGAAAGCATCACCTACAATGTCCAGAACAGGAGGGATAGCTAAAGGCTTGTGTTGAGGCAGGAGTAAGAATTCCCTAAACCGCTTTTTGGAGTCAGAGTAATCATGGTGCTTTCCCAGCAGAAATGCTCCCTAAGAGTGTGCAGAGGGAATGGAATCCTCTGCATCAGAATCCTCATAGGTAGATAAGGGCAAATCCTGGTAATCAGAAGAAACAGAAATTTCAGAATCCTGGTCAGAAAAATCAGAAGGAAAATCAGTTCTAGGTCAGAGAATGCTGACTTCCCCTAATTAAAGTAATAAGGTCTTCAGCCATTCTAATAATTAGTTTTTTAGGCATATGGGCCTGGCCATGCGGTTTGGACGTCGGTTTTGTAGACGTGGGTCGAGTTTTAGGCCTTGATGAAGAAGATGGCATCGGTTTGAAATTCAAGTCTGTAGGCCTGAATACACCCTCAGAAGCCGGTGCCTGCACAGTGGCTCCAGACCCATCCAAGGCAGAGACATCCGCAGGTTCCATAGTCGAAGAAGCATCTCGCAATATACCGGATTCTGAATGGGTCTCAGTAGAGGCCTGCGAATCTGAAGTAGCGGGTATCAGGGGCTGCGAATGCGCCTCACCGAGTACCGGCGAACTGGCGACTAGCTTAATGGAAGAGTCGTCGGTAGTTTTGGACCTATGCGGTCTGTCTCTTTCTTTACGTTTTTTCGGAATATCGGTAGTCGGATGGCTTACCGAAGCCATTTCTGGATAGTTAAACAGAGTACCAAAATAATTTGCTACAAAAATAGACTGACAACGAATAGTTTGGAGGTTGAATAAGGCACAAAACCGACAGCGAGGGATGTCGTGGTCTGGCTCTAAGCAAGGAATGCAGTATGAATGAAAATCTTTCTGAGGTATTTGCTTTCCACAGGTAAGATGATTGCTAACTTTTACTGACATCGGTTTAAGAGCAAGAAAAAGGTTCCCCAACGGGGTACTTAGCTTTTTTTGAAGATTTCGGTTCTGAAACCCGAAAACAAAAATTTCAGGAGTCTGCCGAACGGCACTTGCGAACTGCTTCTGCTTCGGGCACCGCGCGGCAAGAAAGACTGATGTAATTGCGTCGGCTGCATGTTTTATAGCCCTGACGTCATTGAAGAAGAGACAGCATCCGATGCAGGAATCTAAGACTCTGGTATTCAGGCCGGCTGAGGGCTACCTGCAGGCAGATAACCCAAATGTAATGACTGCAACAGTGAAACACGAAGAACATCAGTAATATACTAACCAAGTGAAAACTGGCATACAGGATATCAAGTACTAAAAGGCCAACGGCCAACTGTACTTAAAGAAATTGCACACAAACGGCACACTAATAAACGCTAACTATTCTAACTGCAAAGACTACACTAACTATAACTATACAATGCTATATAACGCTATCAAAATGAGAAGATTTATCCAAATTTTTTGAACAAAATGTGACTTAGCCACGGCCAAGAAGAAGCTCATCAGAACTTGTCGACGCGGCAAAAGAGATCTGGGGATTGTACTGGTGCACCATGGGATACTTACCTAGCCACCAGCCAACTACAAGACTTAGAGCTTGTAAATAAGCTGAGTCGGACCCGAGGATTGGCTCCGATCCCATCAGTAAGAATGAAGGCGAGATAGGACTACAGAACATTCAAGATTACAGATCTGAAATGAAGCAACAAGAAAGTACATAATGATATCACTACTGCAGTAACATTCTAAATGAATGGGAACTTGCTGCTGGCAGATGTCTGCCATTCTGGCCTAATATCCAGTGTTCTGGACATTGCCTGCATGGACTGGTTTCCTCCCCTTGTCTGAGCTGTTACAGTGGTAATAGGTAGAGAACCGAACAACAATTTGTGCCATCTTCAGCTCTTTCTGATGCGACTTAATTATGTCTCTTCCCATAAGTGTGCCTACAGAATGTGCCATTAATATGAGGCACTCAATGCCCCCAATTTGTGCACACAAAGGAAGGCTCCTAAAATCAGTCTTCACGTGTTTGTGTGTGTGTGTGTGTGTGTGTGTGTGTGTGTGAGAGAGAGAGAGAGAGAGAGAGACTGGGGGGGGGGGGGGACGTGTTCAGCTGCCTTGCTACAGCATTTTGCTCTGAGGGAATACAGACATGCCCAAAGGAGGAGGTTTGAATGGAAGGTTGTCTAGCAATGCTGTTCTATACAAGTAGTAGGAATGGGTGCTCTCTGCTTTTTGAGGTACCATATAATCATAGTGTTGTCTGTCACTACAGTGAGAATGAATGGCAACAAAACATTTCTGAAGACATGTATGCTATAGATTAATGCCAACATCTATTTCACACTGATGTATTGATTCTGAGCTTTGCACCTTTAGCTCCCCTGAACCACTGGTACTTGAGAATTCTTATCTCCTCTATCAACAATGAGTTTCTTTGGTGTTTTGACTGGTGAGTTGAAACCTGGGAATGCCTTTTACTCCTGTATAGTGCAACCAGACTCCGACAATAGATGCATCACACTCGGGTCTGGATGCCTCCTCACACAAACATATATGCAGTGGGAAATTTCAGGGATCTTTCTCATTCAGAACATTTTAATAAAAGAACCATAAGAACAGAAGGTGACAAATTTCAATGTTCTCAGAATTTCCATGGGACTCGAAGAGCTGCTTTATGGCAAAATCCAAAAAAGAGAAATTCATGAAGGTAATACTTCCTATTCTGAGATGGGAGCACACTGCAATTTGAAGTAATCAGAACTGTTCTTAGGATGGTTATGAACCTAGCAGGAGACAAGTATCGACTTCTGCAGAATGATGAAGACCATTACATTTGTCAAGCAGGTCATGCTAAACTCCAGAGCCATCATGAACGAAAATGAAACAGTTGTCCAAATAAAGGTATATGTGTACTCCCTAAAACCTGAGGCGCAGAACACAGGAGCTAAGCATCTGGTAAGTACCCAAGTTGAAAGTCCAAGAAGCAGAGAGATGAAATGAAGCTTTGCCAAGAACCTGAGGAATTTCAAGTGGTCATGGAAGGAAAAGAGAGACAGATGCTCTACATGATCAAGGTGGCCATCAAGGCAAGAGGCATCACCTAGGTCAGCAAAGCTTTGAGGTCAACATCTTGAACTTTTTTAATAATAGACCTTGAAGTCCCTTCCCAAACAAGACCAAAGCGAGATAGGTACAAATACAAGTAAAAATACCCAAAGCTGAATGTAACTGGAATAAATGCAGCTGGTCCACGTAGGTACAAAATCCAAAACTTGTAATACAGATATGTGAGCGCTTTCGCAATGATCAACATTGCTTCATCAGATAACTTAAATTCAACCAACCACCCTGTGCATGACAAAATTTAAAACAGACAATCTGGTCTAAGGACAAAATAAACATCATCCTTCCAGTCATCACATTTAAAGTTGTAAAGACAAGTTTCTGAATTTTATTTTGTACCATCATGTTATCAGCATCCTCACCCAGGTGTCTAAGTTCACAGCAGGCCATTAACTCAAAAACACCAAGTCTTTCACTTACAAACTATGGTGGGTGGTATGGAGGGAGACACCAGTGACAGACTGCAAGGCATTTAAAACTGCAGGGGGTTATTCTTGGACAGGAGGAGGATTTAATCTGGGTAATTGCAATCTCCTAAAAAGGTCCTTAGTCTCAATAGCCAATCTCCATTCACATGTTACGGTGCATAGAATCGTAATATCTACCAAAATGTTTTCTCTCTCTCCTGGTTCCTTATTCTGAATCCTTGATCTGTGATCTTTCAGTTTTACTACTGTTCTTTCCAATATCTGCTGTCTTAGCCTACCAGTTAACAACTTTTGTGCCCTTGGTATATTCTCAAATGATAATATTACAAGGATAATTTTTTCCTCTTTATCACTTCATATAATCCTTCCATTTATTCTCCATCTCTTGCAACTCTTTTCTCTCCACATCACTCAATTCCCTACCCCTTTCTTGTGACTGTCTTATTTCACACATTTTCATCCACTCAGATCTACTTTTTCTCTTAAATTCTTCTTTCCTCCATTTGTGTTTCTTGTCTTGCTGCCCACTAGTCTTATCCATGTTTGCCTATGATTAGACAAACTGGGTTTGAAAATCATCTTTAAAAAAAAAGTACAGTTTTGTACCTACCATAAATGTAGATGTTCGAAGATCCACATTGCTGCAGTCCTTACACTTGGGTAGTCCGCTGTCCTCGGTCGGCCCGAATATCAAAGTATAAGGCTGACGTCGGTCAGGGCGCATTAGACTGACATCAGGACGTCAGGGTACAAATGCGCATGACCGACGTCATATCCTCAGTCTTTTCTTGCCCCAGATGTCAGAAGACCCTAACAAGAAAGGTCAAAACCCAAAGACAACAAACCAACAAACAAACAACCACCCTAGTACTAATAATATGCACAATATATACAATATACACAATATTTACAATCCAACCCACACAACCGCCTCTAACTACAGAGGGGAAGGAGGGAGGGTAAATTTGACTGCAGCAATGTGTATCTTCGAACATCTACATTTATGGTAGGTACAAAACTGTACTATGTTCTTCATCTCACATTGCTGCAGTCCTTACACTTGGGTAGAATCCCAAAGCAGAGGTAAGGGAGGATGGCACAACTATAAAGAAGCAGGAGCTGCCAAAATGCCCTGTAAAATAGCAGTGGCAAAACCAGCCCTAGATTTAGAGTAAAGTGGAAGGTGATAATGTTTAGAGAAAGTATGCACAGAACTCCAAGTAGCTGCCTCCAAGATATCCTTAGTTGCCACCCCCCTTAAAAAAGCTGTTGAAGTGGCAGTAGCCCTAGTGGAATGAGGCCTAATCCCAGCTGGAACCTCCTTGCCATGATGGGAATAACAGAAAGAAATGCAAAACCCAATCCACTTAGAAATAGTTTGTTTAGACACAGGCTTGCCCTGAGAACTCAAAGCAAAAGAAACAAATAACTGCTGAGACTGCCTGAACCCTTTAGTTCTGCTCAAATAATATCGCAACTGCCTGTGTATATCCAAAGTGTGCAAAATCTTTTCCCCTTTATTTTGGGGGTTTGCATAAAAGGTAGGCAAATGAATAGTTTGGTTTAAAGACACACTAGAAACCACTTTAGGCATAAAGGAAGGATTAGTACGCAAAGATACCCTATCCTTATGGAAAATTAAGAAAGGCTCAACTGCCATAAGGGCCTGTAATTCAGAAACCCTTCTCGCAGAGGTAATGGCTAACAAAAAAGCAGTCTTCCATGATAAATATTTTAACTCAGCAGTAGCTGCAGGCTCAAAAGGTTGTAGAGTGAGTTTCTCCAACACAAAATTGAGATCCCAAGCAGGAGTAGGAGCTCTCCGTGGGGGTCTTATATTCTTTGCCCCTCTAAGGAATTGCTTAAACAAAGGATGAGAAAACAATGGTGGGTCACAATCATAGTGAGCAGAAATTGCTGCAGCATGAATCTTAATAGAAGAGAAGGACAAACCTTTGCCCAGTAACTCAGTTAGATATTGAAGAGCCACACTCAAATTAGGCTTAGAAACATCAAATGCTTTTGCTGCACTCCAAAATAAAAATCTCTTCCATTTATCTGCGTACACTTTCCTTGTACTAGGCCTTCTGGCTTCCAAAATAACATTCAAAACTGGCTGTGGAAGCTGAAACCCTCCAGGGTTTAAAACAGAATATGCCAGGCTGTCAGGTGAAGAGAGTGAAGTTTGACATTGAGTAAATGAATGTTCTCCTGAGTCAGCAGGTGTGGAATCAAGGTAAAGGCCATGGAGGCTCCTGCACCAGACTTCTCAGTAGTGGGTACCAATGCTGTCGAGGCCAATCTGGAGCTATTAAAATCATCTTTGGCTTGTCCTGTCTGACCTTCAGAAGTACCTTTGGGAGGAGAGGCAGAGGTGGAAAGGCATACACATGAAGATTGCTCCAACTGAATGAAAGAGCATCCACTTTCCAAGCTGTGGGATGAAAACTTTTTGTGCAAAACTTTGGCAGCTGGTAGTTTAGTGGAGAAGCGAACAGATCTATGTCTGGAGTTCCCCATGACACTGTCAATTTCTGAAATACATGAGGATCCAATTTCCACTCGTGGGGATCCATAATTTGTCTGCTCAACACATCTGCTAAGGAGTTCTGTGCTCCGGGCAGAAACCTTGCCTGAAGATTTAGCTGTAAACTGAGAGCAGTCTCCCACAAAATCATTGCTTGTCTGCACAGAGGATAAGAATGTGTTCCCCCTTGCTTGTTGATGTACCACATGACAGTTGTGTTGTCTGTTAGAATCAACACCTGCCCTGGAAGAAGTAAATCCTTGAAAGCCATTAATGCAAATCGGACTGCTAATATCTCCTTCAGGTTGATATGTAGATGTAGAAGTCTGGCAGGCCACGTGTCTTGTATCCACTTTCCATTTAGATGAGCTCCCCAAGCTTTGTCTGAGGCATCTGTCGTTAGAATCTGACTCGCCTCTGGCCGGGTCACAGAGAGTCCCTTGTTTAGGTGACATTCCTGAGCCCACCACAAAAATTCCTTTTGAATGCAAGGTATTATCTGAATGACAGAGTCCATATCTTGGCAGTGCTGTGTCCATACATTTTTGAGATACCATTGTAGCTTCCTCATATGCAGTTTGGCATTGGGAAGCACCAGAATACAAGATGCCATGAAGCCCAAGGCTTGAAGGACTGTCCTTGCAGTCAGCCTGGACTGATGAGACAATTGATGGAAGTAAAGAGAAAGATTCTTTTGTTTGTCCGGGGTCAAAAAGGCCATCTGGGATGCTGTATTCAGTCTCACACCCAGAAAGCACATGTCCTGAGAGGGTACTAGACTGGACTTTATTTCGCTCACAGAATACCCCAGGCATCTTAGCACTGCTATCACATAGTGTAGATGATGAAGAAGTTCGTCCTTTCCTTGAGCCAGAATCAGGCAATCGTCCAAATAAGGATAGATCTGTATTCCTCTTAGCCTGAAGAAAGCTATCACTGGAGCCAGAACCTTCGTGAACACTCTGGGCAGTAGATAAGCCAAAGGGCAATGCAGAGAACTGATAATGAGAAGTCCCAGCCCAAAAACGTAGATACTTCCTGCAACTTAGCCTGATAGGAACATGAAGGTAAGCCTCCTTGAGATCCAGAGTCACCATCCAGTGATCTTTGCCCAGTAGAGGTAAAAGCTGTTGTAACGTCAACATTTTGAACTTGGGAATGTCCAGATAAGTGTTGAGGATAGATAAATCCAAAATTGGTCTCCACGTGTTCCCCTTCTTGGGTACTAGGAACAGGCGAGAATAAAATCCTAGGCCCACTTCTGACAGAGGGACCGGTTGTATGGCTCCTATTTGGAGCAGCAGAGAAATCTGTTTGTGAGCCTCTATTCTTTGCTGAGGAGGAACGTCTGGCATGCCTTTGAAAGGAGGCAAGGTATGGAAATAAAACCTGTAACCTTGGTGTATGATATCCAATACCCATCTGTCTTGGGTAATTAAACTCCAATTTTCCTTGAAAAGTGCCAACCTTCCTCCCAAAGGTGCTGCCAGACGAGAAGGCTCTGGCAGCTGAAAAGGTAGGTCATTGGGTCTGTTTACGAAAGGACTGACCCCTGCCCTCACCAAGACTGTGCAGGTGAACTCCTGTTCTAGGCCTGAAAGAGCCCTGAGCTCTGCCCCTACCACGTCTAGACCTACCCCTAGACTGGGCATCATAAGAAGGATACGTCCACCCCTTGGTAGGCCAATTTCTACTAAACTTCGGAGGCTGAACCTGCAAAAATCTTTAACAGTCTGCATAGACTTAGCCTTGTCTTCCATTTTCTTTAAGACTGCCTCAACAGGTGAACCAAATAACACATCAGATTGTAAAGGAGCATCTAAAATCCTTGTCTTAACATGGTCAGATAAATTCTGATCCCTCAGCCAGGCGTGCCTGCGAAGAACTGACCCAGTGGCAGCCACCCTAGACGAGGCCTGTACAGCATCAAAACCACATTGCAAAGAATGCTTACCCACTTGTTCAGAGACATGTACCAAATCTTGTAACTCTTTACACTCAATACCTTCCGCCAGAGCATCTACCTTAGACTTCAATTGAGACAGTAGATAGTTTTGGTATTTCAGCATGTGAAACTGGCAATTCAGAGCCCTCATAGCTAGGGTGGAAGAAGTATAGACTTTCTTTCCCCATCTATCCAAAGCCCTGGCCTCTTTATCTGGAGGAACCGGATTCTTAACAACAGAAGCCTTAACACCCTTAGGCCCCTGACTAACAGTTTCTGGGTCCGCCCTAGGACTCTTAAAAAGATACTTATGAGCTTCAGGCACCCTATAATACCTATCCGGCTTAACCGGAGCAGGAGGCAAAGAATCAGGATTAAGAGAAGCCTCTGCAAACACATCCTCCACAACATCCAGAACAGGAGGTATAGCCAAAGGCCTATGCTGGGGTAAAAACAAAAATTCCCTAAGCCTTTTCCTGGAATCAGAGAAGTCCTGGCCTTCCCACTTAAAATGTTCCCTCATGGAATGAAGAGTCTCTGAAAAAGAAAAATCCTCAGGAGGAGAAGCAGAAGGAGTAGAATCATCCACATCAGAATCAGAATAAGGAGAATACTCCTGCAAGTCTTCAGCCGAAGACTCTGAAACATCTGAAGCCTGCTCAAAACTCCCCAACTCAGGTTCCACCCTAGGCCTCTTATCAGGAGAGGGCAAAGAACCTCTAATCAAGGTAATCAAATCTTCTGCCATTTTAAGCATATGCTTCTTGGGCACAGATCCTGAAGAACTAGGAGTGACACCAACTGAAGCTAAACCTGGCCTGCCTCTGGGAGAAGCCTTGGAAACAGAAGGAGAGGGCCTAACCACCCTAGGAAGGGAGGGGAGTACAGTAACCTGAGAAGCCCCTTCAGCCTGACCTGCCTCCTGAGAGGCCACATCCTGCAATAACAAGGTTTCCCCCTGGGACTCCAGAGAAACCTCCGGTGGAACCACCGGCTCCACCGACACCTCTAAAGAACCGGCGTCCGGTACGGACGACTCGTCTAGCCTGGGCTTAGCTGCCTTATCCTTGCGCTTCTTCGAAGAAGCGGACGCCGGAGCATCCGACGGCATATTATAATTGCACTGCTTCCCGAAGACTAACCTGGCACAATCTAACCTTCTCTTAATAGTGCGCTTATTGAATCTAGCACAAAAGCGACACCCAACAACGTCGTGCTCAGGCCCTAAACAAGGAATACACAAAGTATGATAATCTCTATGCGGTATCTGTTTCCCACAAGAAATACAGTTATTTACTTTTTCTGACATCCGGTAAACCACTGAGGCAAGAAAAACTAAAATATTCCCCAACGGGGTACTTAGCCAACTTTGACTCGGTCTGAAACTCCGAATTCGAAAAATTTCAGAACGCCGAACGGCACTTGCAACGCTGCTTCTGCATCGGACCATGCGGCAAAAAAGACTGAGGATATGACGTCGGTCATGCGCATTTGTACCCTGACGTCCTGATGTCAGTCTAATGCGCCCTGACCGACGTCAGCCTTATACTTTGATATTCGGGCCGACCGAGGACAGCGGACTACCCAAGTGTAAGGACTGCAGCAATGTGAGATGAAGAACATCAACTAATTCTGAGTACTTAAGATTGCAGAGGGTCAAAGACAAACAACACTGCAAGTCCTGATGGGATGCAGTCTGATACTGCATAGGCCAACAAATACTTGGGGAATGTGGTGGCTTAAACAACCTCTCAGCTTCTCCATTCACATAAGTAAATCCATTTCCAAAGTCCAGCCACTTTTGACATGTTGTCACAGAATTTCCAGCAAGAGCACCTTGGAAGTCATCGGTTAGAGGTCTAATTTTCCCACCTTTAAGCACATATTTATCAGTTATAGCTAGGTCATCAAGAAAATTAATAAATAAACTCCAAACAGCCTAAAAATTACAACAGCCAATGTTGTGTGACAATCCGTGCCCATGTCAAACCACTCATTTGTACTGAAAAGTTAATATGGACCAATGCAAACAATGCAGAACTCCAAGTACAGAAATTCCCATCTCTGCTCTGTGGTACACAAGGATAAAGTCTTAACTATGACATAGATAGCCTGTGTTTAATTAGTGCCTCAGGCTCTGGAAGATCTGAGCATGTGGGGACATGAGTCAGTGACCAATGCTGGCTCATGAGAAGTGGTTCAGATCAGTTTAGCAAAACCATGCAAGTGGAGGACTGTATGGCACCAAAAACATCCAGGACAGGGGACATGAACTTCACACTGTCATGATGGTGAGGGACACTTTCTTTACTGCTGTGTAGAAGCATGCATGCCCCTATGAAGATGACTGATGATGATGATGCAAGCCTTCATGTCAGACACCTGGGGAGGGTTAGAGCTCAACATAAATGCACTAACATAGTTTCAAAACTCACATTTTTTACATGCAGCTTGATAACATTACATAGAATTGAGTCATTGGATTGCTGTTCTGCTAACACTGCGTCTAAGACAGATGCATTTGGTGAGTCCTAAGCCAGTACAAGGGCTTCACAGGAATGGCAATGGCATCGGTGGTCTGTTTATTATTTAAACAGTGTATTGCTACCATATGCTTTGCTTGTGTAAGCGTGATTATTGGTTACTGAATTGTATTGCTAGGGTGCAATCTGAATCTATATATACTTTAAAATACGACTTCATTCTGTTAAGTATTATTTCTGCTTGAATACCAAGTATTATTTCTGCTTGAATACCAATTCCTTCTACTGTGTATCTGTCTTATGTATTCTCTGTACCTCTTACTGTGTTACCTCTTCCCTGCTCATAACCTTACTGTTTTTGTCTTTTCTAGGCAATTACAGGGCATTTTCTCCTTAAAGATCCCCCCCCTTCCAGGACATAAACAAAAATAGATTTTGACTGCTTGCTTGTTATCAAACAGGTCTCACACTAAAAGAAAATGAACAACAAGGCTACCATTTAAGGCTTTTCACATAGATGAATACTGTTGCTGTATATATAATTAGAGATTAGAGCTTTTTTTTCTCTCTAATTGTAAGGTGTGCACGACAGTTAGGGCTCCCAAAATTGACCCCAACCTAGGTTCCGGTCAATATCTGGTTAAAGTAAATTCTTCTTAGTCATCACTACATGGTGCTACCCACATATATTTCAGCCTACTAATATTTTACAGTAACTTATTTATCCCTGTTAAGTAATTGCTGCAAACTTATTACAATACCTACCAAAACCTATTAATTAGGTTTGGTGCACAGTCACTCCCGTAAGTGTATCGTTGATAACCCCACTCAATAAAGTTAAATGCTTAATTCCACATACCTTTCTTTAGTTCTCCACTGATAGTTTTTCAATCACAGCCATGCAGGGGTGTGGTGAGCCCGCTCCATTCGCTCCGCTCCCCTGCCCTGCCCCCAATTCCCTCCCAGCGCCACTATCTCTAGTTTTATACATCATAGGCCAGTCCTTCCAACCTCCTCATAGGCTCTAAGCCCCTGAGTTCAACACCTCCCACACCCAAAACACCTAAAACCCTCCTACATCTCACATCATGCACACTCTAACTCTATTAGTGACATCCCTAACCTTCTTTAACCTGCTTACTCTCTACCACCTCACTTCTCACACCATACTACACCAACTAACCCAAACAAAAACTACAGCATACATATACCATAACTCATCCCAAATAGTTACTCTGATATTTCACCATCACTCTTCAATCACAGAGACACCACCTCTTTCCAGACCAAACTGCATTTTAATATACCTAAAATTAAACAATTATACATCTCATACACATACTCTATACTTAACTACATTTCATCCACAATCCAAACCATTAACTTCACATTATTATGCCAAAGTGGAGATATCATCCAAACCCTGGACCGTCTCCCACCCAACATATTAACAACTCTACATCACTCAGTGAAGACACCAAAAGACCTTTGCATTGTGATGTTAAATATCCATAGTATCTGCAGCAAAGTATCTTACTTCCATGCATGGCTTACACAGTATACACCTAACATAGTTGCTTTAACAGAAACCTGGTTCAAACCCCTGACTCAGAAATACTTCCCCTGGATATCGGCTATTGTGAAAAGACAGACTTCATAAGAAAGGGGGAGGCCTGGCATTAACATACCGTAACCACTTAAACATAATACCCCACCCAAAAACAGTTCCCACATTCAATAATACGGAAATTCTATTAGCATCACTATTTTTCAACAACCATAAACAAACATCTATTGCCACCATCTATATTCCTCCAGGTCCCAATATCCCAACACTGGAAGACTTCCTATCATGGTCTAACCACTACATCTCAAATGAAACCATCATCCTCGGTGACACTAATATAAATTGGCTTAAACTAAAGTACAGTTTTGTACCTACCATAAATGTAGATGTTCGAGTGTTCACCCTGCTGCAGTCATCACACTTGGGTTATCCTGCCGTCAGGCGGTCCCACAGTCGGCCAGAGTTCCAAAGTCTTGGTCCGGCGTCGGTTGCTGTCGCTTCCTCCCTGACGTCAGTGTGCAAGGGGTATATAAGGAGGCATCCAACGCCATTTTCTTCAGTTTTTCTTGCCCCAGATGTCAGGTGCCCCCAATAGGTAGGCAATACTTATTGCTATATAAAAATATGCAAGTAAAAATAAAACAATACTTTCAGTCACAAGCAAATACACCACAGAGGTTGTATAGGATAGAAAGGTATGGATAAGTCCAGCTAGTTCAGAGGGGATGAAGGGAGGGTAACCTGGACTGCAGCAGGGTGAACACTCGAACATCTACATTTATGGTAGGTACAAAACTGCACTATGTTCATCGTGTTACCCTGCTGCAGTCATCAAACATGGGTTGAATCCCAAAGTTAAGGATGGGTGGTGGAGTTAAAGAGGGTCAGAAGAAGCTAGTAGGCCCTGCAAAACTGCAGTGGCAAAGCCAGCTCTAGTCTTAGAATATACAGGTAAGTGATGGTGTTTGGTGAAGGTGTGCACTGAACTCCAAGTTGCAGCTTCCAGAATATCTTTGGTTGGCACCCCCCTGAGAAAGGCTGTTGATGTAGCTGTAGCCCTGGTGGAGTGGGGCCTAATGCTAGCAGGTACCGGTTTCCCATGATGCATGTAGCAGAAACGTATGCAATGTCTTATCCATTTTGAAATGGTCTGTTTTGAGATAGCTTTTCCTTGTGATCCTGCAGCATAGGCTACAAAGAGCTGGTCAGAGTTTCTGAAAGCCTTAGTTTTATCCAAGTAGTAACGTAATTGTCTGTGAATGTCCAAAGAGTGCAGGAGTCTTTCTCCTTTGTTCTGGGGATTTGGAAAAAAAGGTGGGCAAATGAATGGTTTGGTTTAGGGCCACATTGGATACCACCTTTGGCATACAGGAAGGGTTAGTTCACAGAGAGACTCTGTTTTGATGGAAAATAAGGAAAGGCTTCACTGCCATTAGTGCCTGTAGCTCTGAGACTCTTCTAGCTGAAGTTATTGCTAGCAGCAGGGAAGTTTTCCATAAAAAACTTTAAATCAGCTGAGAAAGCTGGTTCAAAGGGCAGCAGTGTAAGTTTTTCCAGAAGAAAGTTGAGATCCCAAGTAGGTGTTGGTGCGCTCCTGGGCGGTCTTATGTTCTTAGCCCCTCTGAGGTACTGTCTTAGGAGTGGATGTGAAAATAAAGGAGGATCCGTGTTGTAATGAGCTGAAATTGCTGAGGCGTGGATCTTAATAGATGAAAAAGAAAGTCCTTTGTGCAACATCTCAGTGAAATATTGTAGAATCTGAGGAATGTTTGGATCAAGGGGATTTTGGCATTTAACCTGGTTCCAGGCGCAAAATCTTTTCCATTTATCTGAATAGGTCTTCCTGGTGCTGGGTCTCCTGGCCCCCAGAATGACATCCATAACAGCTTTGGATAGAGGTGTTGGTTGATTGTTTAGGTAATTTGCCATGCAGCCAGGTTTAAAGTCTTGAGCTGGCTGTGTAGAATTTGATTGTCTCGCTTGGTGAGCAGGTGAGGAATTTGTGGTAAAATCCATGGTGGGCCGTGGGCCATGTTCTTTAGAATTGGATACCAGTGCTGGCGTGGCCAGTCTGGTGCAATGAGTATCATTTGTGGCCTCTCTAATATGGCTTTCAGCAGCACCTTTGCTAGAAGAGGCAGTGGAGGAAAGGCATACACTGTTAATGTTTTCCAAATGAATGAGAGGGCGTCCACTTTCCAAGCTTGTGGGTGGAATGTCCTTGTACAAAATTTTTGAAGTTGGTAGTTTTGGGGGTTGGCAAACAGATCTATGTCTGGGCGTCCCCATTTTTGAGTTATCATTGCAAATACTTGCGGATCCAGTTTCCACTCGTGGGGATCCATGATGTTTTCTGCTTAGTTCGTCTGCCAATGTGTTTTTCTTTCCTGGCAGGAATTGTGCTTGTAGTTGAACTTGGTAAGACAGTGCTGTGTTCCACAAGGTCATTGCTTGCCTGCATAGAGGGTAGGAATGTGTGCCCCCTTGCTTGCTGATGTACCACATTACTGTGGTATTGTACGTCTTTATTATTAGTTGTCCTGGGTGTAAGAGGTCCTTGAAAGCTGTTAGGGCATTCTGTACTGCTAGCATTTCCTTTTGATTAATATGCAGATGCCTTAGATCTGCAGTCCATTTGCCCTGAATGCACTGTCCTGCCATGTGTGCTCCCCAGGCATAGTCCGATGCATCTGTTGTCATAGTTTGCCTGGCTGTGGGTAATGTGAAAGGCTGACTCTTGTTGAGGTGACATGCCTGTGCCCACCATAGAAACTCCTGTTGAAGGCAGGGAATGAGTGGTATCATTGTTTCCAAGCTGTGGCGAGTCCATACGCTTTTCAGGTACCACTATAATTTCCTCATATGCAGTTTTGCAAATGGTATTAGTAGTATGCAAGATGCCATGAATCCCAAGGCCTGCAGAATTTTTCTTGCACGGAGTTGGGTCTTTGTTGCCATTATTTAGAAGTATTGTGTCAGCTGTTGTTGCTTGTCTGGCATGAAATAAGCCATCTGGGCCGTTGTATTCAAGATGGCACCCAGGAATATTATGTTTTGTGAGGGCACTAGTTTTGATTTCTTTTCGTTTACTGCGTACCCTAGGCAACTTAGAAGGTGTTTGACAAATGCCAGATGTTTTAAAAGAATGTCCTTGCTTTTTGCTTGAATAAGGCAGTCATCCAGGTATGGGTATATTTGAATTCCTCTTTGTCTGCAGTATGCAATTACTGGTGCCAGGCATTTTGTGAAGACCCTGGGCGCAGTAGATAAGCCAAAGGGCAGTGCAGAGAATTGATAATGGGTTGAACCTGCAATGAAGCAGAGGTATCTTCTGCAATTTTGTCTGATAGGGACATGCAGGTATGCCTCCTTGAGATCCAACGTTACTAGCCAAGCCTTCCTGCCCAGCATGGGAAGAAGCTGCTGTAGTGTTAGCATCTTGAATTTTGGTACTTGCAGATAGGTGTTCAGAATTGAAAGATCCAGAATGGGTCCCCATGCTTTGTCCTTTCTGGGGACTAGAAAGAGTCTTGAGTAAAATCCTTGTCCTTGCTCCTGTGTAGGTAGCTGTTGAATGGCTCATGTCCACGAGAGCTGTAATTTGTTTTTGTGCCTCTGCCCATTGATTTGGTGGCAGGTTTGGCATTGCTTTTATCCTTGGCAAGGTATGAAAGTGTAATCTGTATCCTTGTGAGACAATGTTTAGGACCCATTTGTCTTTTGTGATGATGTGCCAGTTGTCTGCAAAAAGTGCTAATTTTCCTCCCAAGGGAGCTGCCAAGAGAGATTTGCTTGGTAGTTGGAGAGTTGAGTCATTGTGTTTGTTTTCTGCTAGCTTGGGGCTTGTCTTCACCTCCTTTCTGGGTTGTGGCACCCCATTGGCGAGGTTTGTAAGGGCCTTGTGACTGACCTCTGCTCCTTGGGTGTCTGTATTTGCCCCTCTGTGGTCTGTCTGAAGCTGGAAAGGACCAGTTTTTTGTTGGCCAATTTCTGCTGAAACAAGGGGGTTTGTACCTGTAAAAAAATCCTTGACCGTCTGCATAGACTTTGCCTTATCCTCCATTTTCTTTAAAACCTCTTCTGCTTTGACACCAAATAATACATCCTGCTGTAAAGGTGCATCCAATAATTTTGCTTTAACATGATCAGGTAGGGTTTGTTCTTTTAACCAAGCATGTCTGCGTATGACAGACCCAGTAACAGCTGCTCTACAGGAAGCTTCCAATGAATCAAATCTACATTGTAAAGTATGTTTGCCCACCTGCTCAGCTGCATGCAACAGATCCTGCATTTCCTTGAATTCAGCCTGTTCAGAATGTGTGCTCAGTTTTTGTTTTGAGACATTAGGAATTGCTGATATTTCAGCATGTGAAACTGACAATTTAATGCTCTCATAGCCAGAGTAGCTGAGGTGTATATCTTCTTTCCCCATCTATCTAAAGCTCTGGAATCCCTTTCAGAGGGTACAGGATTTTTAGTCATAGAAGCTTTAGCCCCTTTGGGACCCTGGGAAATTGTTTCTGGGTCAGCCAGAGGGCTTTTATAAAGGAATTTGTGAGTGTCAGGTACTCTGTAGTGTCTGTCTGGTTTGGCTGGAGCAGAAGGTAGGGAGTCTGGATTTAGACTAGACTCTAAGTAAACATCATCCACAATATCTAAAACTGGAGGGATAGCAAGTGGTCTGTGCTGGGGTAGTAAAAGAAACTCTCGGAGCCTTTTCTTAGAATCAGAGTAGTCCTAGCCTTCCCAGTGGAAATGTTCCCTCATGGTATGTAAAGTTTCCCCAAAGGAGTAGTCTTCAGGGGGAGATGCTGAGGGAATAGAGTCTTCAGCATCAGAATCTTCATAAGGGGGAAAAGCGTAATCCTGTTCCTCAGAAGAATCTAAGGAAATAGAAACCTGGTCAGAGGAAGCATAGTCCTCCTCTTGTCTTGGCCTTTTATCAGGAGGGGGATGGGAACCCCTGATTAGGGAAATCAAATCTTCAGCCATCTTAAGCATTTGTTTCTTAGGCATGGGGCCTTGAACAGGAGACTAATGTACAGTTTTTTTTGGTTTTAATGGAGTTTTTAGCTTAATATAAGATTTAATGGTGAGTGTAGTCGGTCTGAAGACACCTTCTGAAACCGAAGGCGTTTCTACTGCACCCGGATCACCTTCTGCTCCGGTGTCAGAAGGGCCCAATGAAGATGGTTGCGACGGCCTAGTACTCTCCGCTTGACAATCCAAAGTTGTCTGGGGTTCTATTTCCGCGGTCGTCAGGGGCTGCGTAGGTGCCTCACTGAAAACCAGAGAACTGGTGACAGGCCCAGCAGAGGCCTTGGAGTCTGGCTTGGTTCTAGGCTGCCTGTCCTTATCCTTGCGTTTTTTATGCATGCCGGTCGTCGGGCTGCTCCGACGGCATGATATAATTAAATTTCCTACCAAAGTAATGTCGTGTGAAGTCAAAACGGCGTTTGATAGTTCGTTTATTAAACCTAGCACAAAACCGACAACCTGTGACGTCGTGGTCTGGGCCTAGGCAAGGAATACTATAAGAATGGAAGTCCTTATGAGGTATTTGCTTCCCACAAGAAATGCAATTGTTAACTTTTTCTGACATTGGACTGAGGCAAGAAAAGGTTCCCCAACAGGGTACTTAGCGTTACTGAAGACTTCGGACTGAAATTCAATTCGAAAAACTCAGGTGTTGGCCGACCGGCACTTGCGAACTGCTTCTGCTTCGGGCACCGCGTGGCAAGAAAGACTGAAGAAAATGGCGTTGGATGCCTCTTATATACCCCTGGCGTACTGACGTCAGGGAGGAAGCAACAGCAACTGACGCCGGACCAAGACTTTGGAACTCTGGCCGACTGCTGGACCGCCTGACGGCAGGATAACTCAAGTGTGATGACTGCAGCAGGGTAACACGATGAACATCACCAAACAACTCCACAAACTCCATATCTATTCAAATTTACACAACTTATACAAACCCCAACACACACAACAAACAATCACCCTGAATCCGCCTTAGACTGGATATTAGTATCCCACCCACGATACTACTCCAATCCCAACACGTTTCCCAATACCCTAAGTGACCACATACCAGCCATGATATACAGACTATCAGCCTCCACACCGCAAACATTCATTCATACAAATATATCAGAAATCTAGCCAATTTTAGCCAGTCTCACTTTTGCAACCTATTGCAAACACTAAACTGGAACCCCCTGAAATACCTTCCCTTAGATGAAGCAGTACATTATTCAATACTGTCTTTCTAGATAACCTTACCTCCATAGCCCCCATAAGAAAAGAGAGAGTTAAACATAACCATGGTCCTTGGCTATCTAAGTCAACCAAACAACTACTGATTAATAGAGACCGAGCATGGCACAAATGGAAAAAAAATAAGACCCCATTCAGCAAAACCGCCTTCAAAATACTTAGAAACAAAGCAAAACAAGCTATTAATCAGGACAAAAAGACTTACTTCTCTCAACAAATAAAAACCCACAGTAATAGTCCCAGACTTTTCTGGAAATCTATCAACTCATTACTAAACCCTGACAGCACCCACAACCCATCTCCATTTCCAGACAGAAGCCCATTTGAAATCGCTGAAATATTTAATAAAAACTTTATTGATATTATCCTTACATTAGTAAATGCAGGCAGTATCCCAACCCCCATTAACCCATCCACCATACATCAAGGCAATATCGGCTCCATAACATCCTTTAACTTCCAACCTGTAGCAACCTCTCAAATACAAACATTACTTGGCAAATTGAAACCAGGCTCCTCATCTGGTGGTAATCTCCCCCCAGAATATCTCAAAATCAGTGCTAAGGCAATAGGTTATATATTATAAATCGATCACTTGCAGAACACACAGTCCCCCAGCTCTGGAAAAAATCAATAATCACTCCACTTCATAAAGGTGGAAACCCTCGTGACCCATCTAATTTTAGACCCATTTCCATATGGTCCCCTCTATCTAAAATAATGGAAAAAAATGCATCCACAAACAACTCGTTGAATATCTAGCAACAACCTACTATATCCCCTTCACAACATGGTTTTCGACCATCTCACAGTGCCATTACTGCCCTAGTCTCCTTCACGAATTTCATCTACAACACCCTAGATAGTAACCTACTTAAATCAGTCCTGTTACTGGATCTTTCAAAAGCATTCGACACAGTCTCCCATATTAAACTTATCCAGCGACTGCAATCACTAGGATGCTCTGATGCCACCCTAACCTGGTTCACTAGTTACTTGGAAAACAGACAGCAATCTGTAAAATGGCAGAATAACCTCTCTAGCTTTCTTCCAAATAACATAGGAGTGCCCCAGGGGTCAATCTTAGGACCGCTACAATTCAACATTTTTATAAATGACCTACACATACCTCTGGCTGTACTACCATACAATATGCAGATGATTCAACCATAATCTGTACCTCCAATAACTTCTCTCACCTCCAAAAGTTAACACAAAAAGCCTTTACATCCACAGAACTCTGGCTAAAACAATCACAGTTGTTACTTAACCCTAATAAATCTAAACTACTCATCTTTGCATCTAAACTTGTTCCCACAGACTTTACTATATTCTCCATAAACAAAACCCAAATAGAGTTAGTAAATCAGGCCAAACTGCTTGGAATTACTATGGACAGCAAACTTAGCTTTGACTTGCATATTAATAACGCAATAAAAAAACTCACTTCAAATTAGGCAAACTTTACAGCAACAAATACTTAGACAAATCCATCCGAATAAAACTTTCAAAAAGTTTTCTCATTCCAACCTTACTCTGTGGGTCTCCTATCTTCACCAACCTCCACAACTCTTTGCAGCACAAACTGCTGTACTCTTATTATAAGATTGCAAAATTCGCATCAGCCCAACCAAATTGCACCCACCATTGCCAGGCCACAAGACAACTAAACTGGCTAGAATTTGCACATTACCTACATTACACACAACTTACCTTTGCCCGTAAACTCATTTATAAACCCGAGTTTTGCCCTTCTCTGAAAAATATCATTGAACCTTATGTCCCATCCAAAAATCTACGCTCTAACAACAAACACCTATTTAAAGTATCAAAACCTAGTAAAAGAGCAGGTTGCTGCCTCTATTCCCATTCCATAACTAAGCTGTGGAACGCCCTCCCATAATCAGTTACAGAATCAGACAACATAATCTCCTTTAAAAGAGAACTAAAACATCTCATTGATAGCCCCAGATGCACATGCAACACATACCCACAGCCTCCTTAATCTAGCAAAACTGTTTCACATATTAAATATACTTGTGTATATGTTATACTGTTATACCATACGAGTTATCCGTAATCTTTATTATCCTACTCCACACATCTGTACAACTATCGTAACATATTTTCTCTTCTGTCACTTTCTACTTTTAACACTACCATTAAATACATACCACCTATAATCTACATATTCCCACCACCAAGCTATAATATTCTTACTATATCTAGCCTACCTTTAAGTTTAACTCTCTAATTCTACCTTCCCACTATACTTACCTTAGCTTTTCCTACTCCACTCCCCTAAAAAAATATATTGAGCTGTATTGTTAAATATTTCTGTTTAATTTGAGCTGTATTGTTAAATAATAAAATACCACCAAGACCACCGATCCAAGAAGTATGCAAATTTAATGAAACACTTAGTGCCTCGGCTTACACAGCCTTCCAAGAGTAAAAACACTACAAAATACTGTTTGCTTATGTACAGCATATTGCACAAAACAATTAATCAATTAAGCATACAATTCAAATCACATACTTCCAGTTACATTCTTTGTTCATAGGTTCATAGGTTAGTACTAAGCTAACTGCCCTTGCGAGCCATTTTAAGCCTAACCAATTATCCCTTGTGAGACTCAAACCCTGCACCTTGTGTTTGTAAGGCGAACACTTGAACCATTAGGCCACCCTCCCAACCCAAAAATAAATAGCTTATGCAAGGCTCGAACCCAGGACCCTACACACCATAAATGTGATTTACCACTAAGCCATGCCAGATATAATATTTTCACAGGTTCACAGGTTAGTAATAAGCTAAGTACCATACTGGTTTCTTTTTTTAAGAGTTTGTTTTTTAAAGACACATTCACCTATGCCAACTTGCAATTTTTCCAAAACACAACCCCCAAGAGAATCAAAGTTAGAGTTGTGTGCTGTCAAAAAATGACTCCCAAGGGGACTCTCTAATTTTTTATTTTTTATGTCTCTAATATGTTCCTGCAACCAGACCCTAAAACTCCTGTAAGTTTCCTCTATGTAAAACTTCTTACATCCACATCTCAACACATACACTAACCCCTCAGTATTACAACAGTATTCATGCCTAGCTGTAAACTTGATGCCATTAATAGAGCTTACTACATATTGACAGATGGAACAACCATCACATGGAACACTGCCTTTATTTATGCTTAAGCTCTGACTGACATTAACATTTGATAAAATTGGTTATGTACCAGAATGTCAGAAACATTCCTAGCTCTTTTATATGCAATACTCACAAAAATCAGGTAGTATAGAGTTCAAATGTTATCCCTTAGGAGCATAGGCCACAAGCTACGTGCTTTTTTTAACTATTTCCTCAGTTATAACATTATAAGTTGTCACTAAGAAAAAACGTTCTTCTGCTCTCCATTGTTCACAGCTGCATTGGTAGATTGCTTTCCACCAATACAAACATTATATTTTCCACTAGCACTGACATAATGAGAATCTCCCTGAGAGTTAACAGAATACTTTATGTCCATAATTTTTTGTTTAGCTTCCCTGACTAGCTAGACATCATAACCTCTTCTAATAAACATTTTTTCTGCTTCAGCTATCTCTAAATCAAAGCTCATATCAAGGCTACATAGCTTATGAATTCGTAAGAATTCATTATAGGGCAGTACCTTGACCAAATGTTTAAGGTGACAACTATTCACATATAAAAACATTTCTATGTTCAAATTTCCTATGGAGACTAGTAGTAAATCCATCTAGGCTTATTTCCAAAAAATTCACTAGTGGGCCAAGCTGCATACCATCAAAGCTTAAGCCCATAGTATTAGCTTGTAAATCATTAACAAACCGAAGGGCCTCTATCTGGCTTCCTTGACATAAAAAAATAAGATTAGCAATAAATCTAAAATATGAAATAACTTTAGATCTGAAAAAATCTTGTCTGTAAATAAAATCATCTTCAAGTTTAGCCATGACTAAATTGGCATACATGGGGGCAAAAGCCACCCCCATGGCAGTGCCCTGCAACTGCTGGAAAATGTCTCCATTGAACATAAAAAAAATTGTTTTTTAAACAAAACATAACTAAATCTATCAGAAAATGAGACATAGGAGAGTCCCCCCAAAAATGGAACAAGGCCTATGTCCCTATTTCATGCTTAATATTAGTATACAGACTTTTGACATCCAAACAGAGCCAAAACATGTCCATATTCCAAACTTTACCCTTTATTTTGGTCAAAAAGTCCTGGCTGTCCCTGCTATAGGAGGCTGTACTCATAACACATTTCTTAAGATGTTCATGTAACAACACACTTATATTCTTCAAAAAATACCTCTGTGCAGACACTATAGGTCGGCCACTAAGGGTAGTTAAACCATACCTCTGTGCAGACACTATAGGTCGGCCACTAAGGGTAGTTAAACCTTTGTGTTTTTTTAGGTAAGCAGTAAAAAGCTGCCAAAGAGCAGTTTTCCACTTCAAACTTCTTTTTCACATCATGTATTGTTAAATATTTTTGTTACTGTACTGTGCCTTTTTACAACGCATGTGCTGTTTAGACAATTCTCTATATTATTTCACTTGGTTTATAAGTAACTGTTTCCTTAAAAAATCATGTAATGATTTTCATGCAACTTGGGAGCTTTTCTCCCCAGGCCTCCACTGAAAATGGGTCCCAAGCCCAGTTGACTTTCCCAGTCAACTTCTTCTTCTTTTGACTGTTCCCGTTAGGGGTCCCCACAGCGGATCATCTGTTTCTATTTCTTCCTGTCCTCTGCATCTTGCTATGTCACACCAACCACCTGCATGTCCTCTCTCACCACATCCATAAACCTTATCTTAGGCCTTCCTTTTTTCCTGTTACCTGGTAGCTTCATTCTTAGCATCTTTTTCCCAATATACTCAGCATCCCTCCTCAGCACATGTCCAAACCAATGTAATCTTGCCTCTTTGGCTTCGTCTCCAAACCTTCCAACCTAGGCTGACCCTCTAATATACTTATTCCTAATCCTGTCCACCCTCGTCACACCCAGTGCAAATCTTAACATCTTTAACTCTGACACATCCAGCTCAAACTCCTGCCTTTTTGTTAGTGCCACTGCCTCCAACCCCATACAACATAGCTGGTCTCACTACCCTCTTGCAGACCTCCTCTTTCACTCTTACTGGTACTAGTCTGTCACAAATCACTCCTGACACTCTTCTCCATCCACTCCATCCTGCCTGTACTCTCTTCTTCACTTCTCTTCCACACTCACCATTACTCTGAACTATTTGATCCTAAGTATTTAAAAAAAAGACTTTCCCAGTCGACAAATGTCAATAAATAAATAAATACAAAAAAATAATAAAACTTCCAGGGAGTGCCCTCTGTTGGCTCAGGAGACATGGCAGCAGTTGGCGCCAAAACTGGGAAAGGATTACTGGTGATAGCAACCCTTTCTATGGGTCTCATGAGCTGCTGGTCCAGACCTTGTGGAAAGGGATAACTGCGAGAATGCTGATGGCTCATGGACGGTCAAGCCTTCATGTCTGACTGGATGTTGGCTCCTTCTGGATTAGCTATTGAACAAGTTAGTGGCCATGAACATGAATGAATAATTTGCCCAAGTCCGTGGCCATGTACAAGAGTGAGTGGGCTGAGAGTCACTGGAAGGTGGATGATGTTATGCATGCAGTAAGGTGAAAGACATAATAAAAAAAACAAAGTTCATCAGAACACTCCCAGAACCACTGTAGGGAGAAGAAAAGGCATTCCTTGGCAAGCACTGTACTGTACTTTCAGACTTTTCTAAATCTCTGAAGCAGGGACTTGGAATTGCTTCTCTTATGAAACTAAATGTTTGTACACTGTCAGGTTTTAACAAAGCAAAGTTGCTCCTTGAGGACAAAGTTTTCTGTAAATGCAAGGTACATTTTTTGAAACAAGGTTGTGACAGAAAAAAAGGCCAGTGTGATCCATCTCATTTACCTGTACAAAAAACAAACTGCAGCACAAAATATATACTTACAACAGGCATTTGGAAACCCTACCTTTCCAATGATTGTGTTTGCCATTCTTGCAATAGAACATCCAAGAAGTCAAAACATCGTCTAAACAAAAAAAGATAAGTATCTAATTACAAACAACTTGTAGCCAATTCTATTTTTGCTAAAAGTAAACCTATAAACAGTAAGGTAAAATTAAATGGTTGAAAATCTTAATAATCTTCAACATAAAACATTGAATAAAAAACTTGCAAACACTTTTTTTTACTGAACTGGTGGTACTGGATAACATGTAAATGCATTAATCAGAATCACCATTTTGTTTTAAACAAAATACTAAATGTTAAAGAACACATTAACTTACTAAAATAATGGACAACAATTTTAAAAGCCGCACTGCACCTGACTGGGTGTAAAAAGTACAGTTTTGTACCTACCATAAATGTAGATGTTCGAGTGTTCACCCTGCTGCAGTCATCACACTTGGGTTATTCTGCCGTCAGGCTGTCCCGCAGTTGGCCCGAATTCCAAAGTCTTGGTCCAGCGTCGGTTGCTGTCGCTTCTTCCCTGACGTCAGTGCGCCAGGGGTATATAAGAGGCATCTGACGCCATTTTCTTCAGTTTTTCTTGCCCCAGATGTCAGGTGCCCCCAATAGGTAGGCAATATATACATATATATATATATATATATATATATATATATATATATATAAAAGTAAAACAAAACCCTTGGGCACAAGCAAATACACCACAGAGGTAGTATAGGATAGAGTGGTAGAGATAAGTTCAGCTAGTTCAGAGGGGATGGAGGGAGGGTAACCTGGATGGCAGCAGAGTGAACACTGGAACATCTACATTTATGGTAGGTACAAAACTGTACTATGTTCATCGTGTTACCCTGCTGCAGTCATCACACTTGGGTTGAATCCCAAAGCTAAGGATGGAAGGTGGAGTCAGACAGGGTTAGAAGGAGCTAGTAAGCCTTGCACAACTGCAGTGGCAAAACCAGCTCTAGTCTTAGAGTATAGAGGTAAGTGATAAGTGTTTGTTGAAGGTGTGCACTGAACTCCAAGTAGCAGCTTCCAGAATATCCATGGTTGGCACTCCCTTGAGAAAGGCTGCTGATGTAGCTGTAGCCCTGGTGGAGTGGGACCTAATGTTAGCAGGTACTGGTTTCCCATGATGTATGTAGCAAAAAAGTACAGTTTTGTACCTACCATAAATGTAGATGTCCGATAGGAATGCATCTGCAGTCTTCACAAATGGGTTGTCCTGTCGTCAGGCAGCCCTTCGGTCGGCCGGATTCCAAAGTCTGGGTCTGGCTTCGGCTGGTGTCGCACTTCACCCGACGTCATTGCGGCAGTTCTTCGGGTATAAAGGCATCAGCCGACGCCATTTTCCTCAGTGTTTCTTGCCCCAGATGCCAGGTGCCCTCTTGGATGGCTAAATTTGGATAAATGCCAAAGTTTCCAAATAGTAGAGAGCAAACACACAAAATAAGCATGTATGTACATATATACAAACAAATACACCATAATAGATCCCCCCCAAGCTAGCTGAAGGTTGGCAAATACCCTAGGAGTACCTCAGAGGGAAGGAGGGAGGTAATCCTGACTGCAGATGCATTCCTATCGGACATCTACATTTATGGTAGGTACAAAACTGTACTATGTCCTTCAAGGATGCATCTGCAGTCTTCACAAATGGGTAGAATACCATAGCTAAACTAGGGGAGGAGGAATGAGTAGAGATTATGGTGTAGTTAGGATCCCTTGTAAAACAGCAGTGGCAAAACCAGCTCGGGATCTAGAGTATAAAGGTAAGTTATAATGCTTGGCAAATGTATGCACGGAGGTCCAAGTAGCAGCCTCTATAATGTCCTTGGTAGCCACTCCTCGTAAGAAAGCTGTGGTAGTGGCTGTAGCCCTTGTGGAGTGAGGCCTGATGTTCTCTGGAGTTTTCTTTCCATGATAGACGTAACAAAATCTAATGCAATTTCCTATCCATTTGGAGATTGTCTGTTTTGAAATTGGTTTTCCTTCCTTCCCTGTTGCATATGCTACCAGAAGCTGGTCAGTTTTTCTATTGGTTTTTGTCCTGTCCAGGTAGTAGCGTAATTGTCTATGCACATCCAAGGTATGTAGTAGCCTTTCTCCCCTGTTCTGTGGTTTGGGGAAGAATGTAGGAAGGTGGATAGCCTGATTTAAAGAGACTCTGGATACCACCTTAGGCATAAATGTAGGATTTGTTCTCATGGACACTCTATCTTGATGGAAGATCAGGAAGGGTTGCACTGCCATTAATGCCTGTAGTTCAGAGACCCTTCTTGCTGAAGTTATTGCCAGCAGGAATGCAGTTTTCAAGGATAAGTATTGTAATTCTGCTGTTGCTGCTGGTTCGAAAGGGGGAAGTGTCAATTTTTCTAGCACAAAGTTCAAGTCCCATGCTGGTAATGGAGGTTTCCGGGGAGGTTTCACATTTTTAATTCCTCTCAGAAACTGTCTGAGCAGAGGATGCGAGAAGACAGGAGGATCCAAGCTGTATTCTGCTGAAACAGCTTAGGCATGTATCTTGATGGAAGAGTAGGACAGGCCTGTATGGAAGAGCTCTGCCAAGTACTCCAGGATGTTGGCTATGTTCACCAGTGTCACTTCTTGCCCCTTTGCAGTACTCCAAGTGAGATATCTTTTCCATTTTGCTGCATAATTCTTTCTTGTTGAAGGTCTTCGAGCCTCCAGGATTATGTCCTTAACCCTTTGGGATAAATTTGGGTTAATTGTTGTCATGTAATGTTCCAGGCAGTTAGCTGCAGAGTTTTCAGGTTTGGATGCAGGATGTTGAAGTTGTTCTGTGTTAACAGTAATGGGATCAGGGGCAGTGTCCATATTTGTTCCCGGGACATGCTCCTCAGAAATGGATACCAATGTTGTCTTGGCCAGTCTGGAGCTATTAGAATGATCCTCGGATGTTCCTCTTTGATCTTCAGAAGCACCTTGTGCATCAAAGGAAGTGGTGGGAATGCGTATGCTATCAGGTTTTTCCAACTGAAAGATAGGGAGTCCACCTTCCAATCAAGTGGGTGGTACGTCCTTGTGCAGAATTTCTTTAGCTGGTGATTGAGTGGGGATGCAAACAAGTCTATTTATGGTAATCCCCATTCTCTTGTGATGGCTTTGAAGATGTCTGGATGCAGCATCCATTCGTGGGCATCTGTGGTAGTTCTGCTTAATATGTCTGCTAGAATGTTTTCCTTCCCTGGTACATAAATTGCTTGTAACTGAATGTTGTAGCTCAGAGCCACATCCCATAGGTCCAGTGCCAGTCGGCATAGAGGATATGAGTGTGTGCCTCCCTGTTTGTTGATGTACCACATAACTGTGGTGTTGTCTGTCCTTATCATCAGCTGACCTTCTTGGAGAAAAGGTTTGAAGGCCTGGATTGCCAATTTTACTGCCATCATTTCTTTTAGATTTATGTGCAGGTGCAGCTGGTCTTGAGTCCATAGGCCTTGAATGCACCTGTCCAGCATGTGTGCCCCCCAACCGAGGTCTGAGGCATCTGTCGTGATGGTTTGAGTTGGTTGGCTTTTGCAGAAGGGCAATCCTGAGTTTGATTGGCAGGCCTGAGCCCACCATAGGAACTCTTTCTTCAGGCAAGGAATCATTGGAATTTTGGTTTCTAGGCTGTGCTTGTGCTGAGACCACAAATTCTTTAGGTACCATTGTAGCTTTCTCATATGCAGCCTGGCATGAGGAACCAGTATTATGCAGGATGCCATGAAGCCTAGAGCTTGCAGCACTTTTCTTGCAGTTAGATGGTTCTGCTTTGTTAATGCCAAGAAGTAGAGAGGAAGCTGCTCTTTCTTTTCTGCAGTTAGGGATGCCATTTGATTTGATGTGTCCAGTTCTGCACCCAGAAAGGTTATTCTTTGGGATGGAATCAGCCTTGACTTTTTTATATTGACTGTATATCCCAGGGCTTGCAGCAGGTAAATGACTCTTTGTAGGTCTTCTGTTAGTTTTATTTTGTTGTCCGCTTGTATCAGGCAGTCGTCCAGGTAGGGATAGATTTGAATCCCCTGAAGTCTGCAATGAGCGATTACTGATGCCAGGCATTTCGTGAACACTCTGGGCGCAGTAGATAAGCCAAAGGGCAATGCTGAGAATTGATAATGCTCTGATCCTGCAAGAAATCTGAGGTATCTTCTGCAAATTGGTCTTATGGGGACGTGCAGGTATGCCTCCTTGAGATCTAAAGTTACCAGCCAAGACTCCTTGCCCAGCATGGGAAGAAGCTGCTGTAGGGTCAGCATTTTGAATTTTGGAACAATGAGGAATGTGTTTAAAGCGGACAGGTCTAGAATAGGCCTCCATTTGTTTTCTTTTCTTGGTACCAGGAAGAGTCTGGAGTAAAATCCCTTTCCTTGCTCCAAAGGTGGTACTTTTTCCACAGCTCGCATTCTTAGTAATTGAGATATTTGCTTTAGAGCTTCTGTCCTTTGAGTAGGTGGCAGGTTTGGCATTCCTCTTTTGCTTGGTAGAGTATGGAAATGGAACCTGTAACCTTGGTCTATAGTTTGCAAAATCCATTTTTCTCTTGTGATGCAATGCCAGTTCTTTGAAAATAAGGTTAGCTTTCCGCCTAAGGGTGCTTCTAGTTGTTCCCTGGTAGGCGGTGCCACCGTCAAGTCACTGTGATTGAGTTGTTGTAGTGGTGGTGGTTGCATCCGTGCCTCGCTGGTTGTTACCTTGCCACTGGCGTCCCCTGTAGGCACCCCTGGTTTGGTTTCTGCCTCTCAAGCGCCTATTCCTGCCTCTTTGTGCCCTAGAGGAGTCTGGAAAGGACCAATTCTTGGAGGGCCAGTTCCTACTAAACCTTGGCGGTTGAACTTGTAAGAAATCTTTCACTGTTTGTACAGATTTTGCCTTCTCTTCCATCTTTTTTAGTACCTGTTGCGCAGGGGAGCCAAATAAACTGACCTTGTCCATAGGTGCATCCAAAAGCTTTGATTTAACATGGTCTGGTAATGCCTGTTCTTTCAGCCATGCATGCCTCCTGATAACTGTGCCAGTCATGGCTGATCTAAAGGAAGCCTCCAGTGCATCATAGCCACATTTTAAAGAATGGTTACTAACCTGCTGTATGTTATGTACCATTTCTTGAACATATTTCTTATCTAAAGATTCTTCAGAGGACAGTTTTTTAGTCAACTGGACAAGCATAAACTCTTGGTATTGAATCATATGAAATTGGCAGTTCAAAGCTCTAGCTGACAAAGTAGCAGAGGTGTAAACTTTTTTACCCCATCTCTCTAAGGACCTGGATTCCCTTTCAGAGGGAGGGGTTTTAGTGGAAGTAGCTGCTACAGCTTTAGGACCCTGGGAGATAGTCTCTGGATCTGCAAAAGGAGCCTTATATAAATGGTGATGAGTGTCCGGGACCCTGTAGAAACTATCGGGCTTAGCAGGAGCCGGAGGTAATGAATCAGGAGCAGTGCAAGCATCATTAAATGCATCATCAACAACAGAAAGAACTGGAGGAATAGCTAAAGGCCTATGCTGTGGCAAATGTAGAAAGGTCCTAAGCCTTTTCTGGAGTCTGAGAAATCTTGGCCCTGCCACTGAAATTGTTCCCTCATAGCATGCAAGGTTTCCCCAAAGGAAAATTCCTCAGGAGGAGAGGCTGAAGGGATGGACTCCTCAGCATCAGAGTCTTCGTAAGGAGAATAAGCAGCCTCAGGAGGGTCTGTATGTTCTGAGTCATCAGAGGAATCATCTGTGGATACTGGCTCAGGGGGCTCTGCTCTAGGCCTTTTTTCTGGAGGAGGGAGAGAGAGGCCCTGTCTGGATGAGGCTGGGCTCCACGAATTAAAGAGATGAGATCCTCAGCCACAGTTAGCATATGGGAGCTGGTGCTGGGCCTGAGAGAGGGGGGCTTGGCAGGCACCGTTTTTGATGCTTTGGCTGCTTTAGCCCTGGCAAAGGCCTTAATAGACATTGCTGCAGGAGGCCTAGCAGCTCCATGTGCAGGGGTAGAAATATCCAGGGGAATGGTATCTGATAAATCCTGTGAAACCGCAACAGAAGGTTGGATTTCAGAAGCCGTTTCTACCAGGTTAGAAGAGGCCTCGGTAGAAGGCATGATTTTGGCTGAAGAAAGAACCGCTTGCTCGGTTTCGGCCGAAACCGAGACACTCGCGGTTTGCTTAACCGCGGTTTCGGCCGAAACCGCGGACCGCGAGTGTCGGTCCTTTTCTTTGCGTTTTTTGGTACTTTGCGAAGTCGGAGGATCCGACGGCATAATATATGCAAAATCGGAGCCGAAAATCTGTTCAGCAAACTCCGACCGACGTCTAAGCGTCTGTCGGTTAAAAGAAGCACAGGCTAGACAAGCTGCAACGTCGTGGTCTGGGCCTAAACAATGTATGCAGTAGGAGTGGAAATCTTTATGAGGTATTTGTTTCCCACAAGATAAACAGTTATTCACTTTCTCTGACATCGGCTGAGGCAAGAAAGAGTCCCCAACGGGGTACTTAGCTTTTTAGAAGTCTTCGAAGTAATATTCGGTAGTAGTAATCTCTGGATCTGACCGACCGGCACTTGCGAACAGCTTCTGCTTCAGGCGCCACGCGGCAAGAAAGACTGAGGAAAATGGCGTCGGCTGATGCCTTTATACCCGAAGAACTGCCGCAATGACGTCGGGTGAAGTGCGACACCAGCCGAAGCCAGACCCAGACTTTGGAATCCGGCCAACCGAAGGGCTGCCTGATGACAGGACAACCCATTTGTGAAGACTGCAGATGCATCCTTGAAGGACATCGTATGCAATGCCCTATCCATTTTGAAATGGTCCGTTTTGAGACAGCTTTTCCTTGTGATCCTGTAGCATAGGCTACAAAAAGCTGGTCAGTTTTTCTGAAAGCCTTAGTTTTATCCAAGTAGTAACGTCATTTCCTCTGAATGTCCAAAGAGTGCAGGAGTCTTTCTCCTTTGTTCTGGGGATTTGGGAAGAAGGTGGGCAAGTGAATGGTTTGGTTTAGGGCCACATTGGACACCACCTTTGGCATAAAGGAAGGATTAGTTCATAGAGAGACTCTGCCTTGATGAAAAATGATGAAAGGTTCCACTGCCATTAGTGCCTGTAGCTCTGAGACCCTTCTAGCTGAGGTTATTGCTAGTAGTAGGGTAGTTTTCCATGAAAGAAATTTTAAGTCAGCTGAAAAAGCTGGTTCAAAGGGCAGCAGTGTAAGCTTCTCCAGAACAAAGCTGAGATCCCAAGTAGGTGTTGGAGCTCTACTTGGTGGTCTTAAGTTCTTAGCCCCTCTGAGGAACTGTCTTAGGAGTGGATGTGAGAATAAAGGAGGATCCGTGCTGTAATAAGCTGAAATTGCTGAGGCGTGGATCTTAATAGATGAAAAGGAAAGTCCTTTGTGGAACATCTCAGTTAAATATTGTAGAATCTGAGGGATGTTTGGATCAAGGGGGTTTAGGCCTTTAGCCTGGTTCCAGGCGCAAAATCTTTTCCATTTGTCTGAATAGGTTTTCCTGGTGCTGGGCCTCCTGGCCTCCAGAATGACATCCATAACAGCTTTGGATAAATGTGTTGGCTGGTTGTTTAGGTAATTTGCCATTCAGCCAGGTTTAAAGTCTTGAGCTGGCTGTGTAGAATCTGATGGTCTCGCTGGGTGAGCAGGTGAGGAATGTGTGGCAAAATCCATGGTGGGCCGTGGGCCATGTTCCTTAAAATTGGGTACCAATGCTGGCGTGGCCAGTCTGGTGCAACGAGTATCATTTGTGGCCTCTCTAATCTGACTTTCAGCAGTACCTTTGCCATAAGAGGTAGTGGAGGGAAGGCATACACTGTTAATGTTTTCCAACTGAATGAGAGGGCATCCACTTTCCAAGCTAGTGGATGGAAGGTCCTTGTGCAAAATTTATGAAGTTGGTGGTTGTGGGGGCTTGCAAACAGATCTATGTCTGGGCGTCCCCATTTTTGAGCTATCATTGCAAATACTTGTGGATCTAGTTTCCATTGGTGTGGATCCATGATGTTTCTGCTTAGGTCGTCTGCCAATGTGTTTTTCTTTCCTGGCAGGAATTGTGCTTGTAACTGAACCTGGTAAGACAGTGCAGTGTTCCACAAGGTCATTGCTTGCCTGCAAAGAGAGTAGGAATGTGTGCCCCCTTGCTTGTTTATGTACCACATGACTGTGGTATTGTCCGTCTTTATTATTAGTTGTCCTGGGTGTAGAATGTCCTTGAAAGCTGTTAGGGCATTCTGTACTGCTAGCATTTCTTTTTGATTGATATGCAGATACCTCTGATCTGTAGTCCATTTGCCCTGAATGCTCCCCAGGCATAGTCCGATGCATCTGTTATAGTTTGCCTGGCTGTGGGTAAGGTGAAAGGCTGACCCTTGTTGAGGTGACATGCCTGTGCCCACCATAGAAACTCCTGTTGAAGGCAGGGAATGAGTGGTATCATTGTTTCCAAGCTGTGACTGTGCTGAGTCCATACACTTTTCAGGTACCACTGTAATTTCCTCATATGCAGTTTTGCAAATGGTATTAGTAGTATGCAAGATGCCATGAATCCCAAAGCCTGCAGAATTTTTCTTGCAGGGAGTTGGGTCTTTGTTGCCATTATTTTGAAATATTGAAACAGCTGTCGTTGCTTGTCTGGCGTGAGATAAGCCATCTGGGCCGTTGTATTTAAGCTGGCACCCAGGAATATTATGTTTTGTGAGGGCACTAGTTTTGATTTCTTTTCGTTTACTGTGTACCCTAGGCAACTTAGAAGGTGTTTGACAAATGCCAGATGCTTTAAAAGAATGTCCTTGCTTTCTGCTTGAATAAGGCAGTCATCCAGGTATGGGTATATCTGAATTCCTCTTTGTCTGCAGTATGCAATTACTGGTGCCAGGCATTTTGTGAAGACCCTGGGCGCAGTAGATAAGCCAAAGGGCAGTGCAGAGAATTGATAATGCGTTGAACCTGCAAAGAAGCGGAGGTGTCTTCTGCAATTTTGTCTGATAGGGACATGCAGGTATGCCTCCTTGAGGTCCAAAGTGACTAGCCAAGCATTCTTGCCCAGCATGGGAAGAAGCTGCTGTAGTGTTAGCATCTTGAATTTTGGTACTTGCAGATAGGTGTTCAGAATTGAAAGAACCAGAATGGGTCTCCATGCTTTGTCCTTTCTTGGGACTAGGAAGAGTCTTGAGTAAAATCCTTGTTCTTGCTCCTGAGTAGGTACCTGTTGAATGGCTCTCATGTTCATGAGAGCTGTAATTTGTTTTTGTGCCTCTGCCCATTGATTTGGTGGCAGGTTTGGCATTCCTTTGATCCTTGGTAAGGTATGAAAGTGGAATCTGTATCCTTGAGAGACGATGTTTAGAACCCATTTGTCTTTTGTGATGATGTGCCAGTTGTCTGCAAAAAATGCTAGTTTTCCTCCCAAGGGAGTTGCCAGGAGAGATTTGCTTGGTAGTTTGAGGATAGAGTCATTGTGTTTGCCTTCTGCTAGTTTGGGGCCTGTCTTCTCCTCCTTTCTGGGTAGCAGAACCCCATTGGCGAGGTTTGTAAGGGCCCTGTGACTGACCTCTGCCCCTTGGGCGTCTGTATTTGCCCCTCTGTAATCTGTCTGAAGCTGGAAAGGACCAGTTTTTTGTTGGCCAATTTCTGCTGAAACGAGGGGGTTGTACCTGCAAAAAATCCTTCACTGTTTGCATAGACTTTGCCTTATCCTCCATTTTCTTTAAAACCTCTTCTGCTTTGACACCAAATAATACATCCTGCTGTAAAGGTGCATCCAATAATTTTGCTTTAACATGGTCAGGGGGTTTTTGCTCTTTTAACCAAGCATGTCTATGTATGACAGAGCCAGTAACAGCTGCTCTACAAGAAGCTTCCAATGAATCAAATCCGTATTGTAAAGTATGTTTGCCGACCTGTTCAGCTGCATGCAACAGATCCTGCATTTCCTTAAATTCAGGCAGTTCTGAATGAGTGTTCATTTTCTGTTTTAACTGAGACATTAGGAATTGTTGATATTTCAACATGTAAAACTGGCAATTTAATGCTCTCATAGCTACAGTAGCTGAGGTGTATATTTTCTTTCCCCATCTATCTAGGGCTCTGGAATCCCTTTCAGAGGGCACAGGATTTTTAGCCATAGAAGCTTTTGCTCCCTTAGGACCCTGGGAAATTGTTTCTGGGTCAGCTAAGGGGCTTTTATAAAGGAATTTGTGAGAGTCAGGTACTCTGTAGTATCTGTCTGGTTTGGCTGGAGCAGGAGGAAGAGAGTCTGGATTTAAACTAGACTCCAAGTAAACATCATCCACAATATCTAGAACAGGAGGGATAGCAAGAGGTCTGTGCTGGGGTAGTAAAAGGAACTCTTGGAGTCTTTTCTTAGAATCTGAGTAATCCTGGCCTTCCTAGTGGAAATGTTCCCTCATGGTATGTAAAGTTTCCCCAAAGTAGTAGTCTTCAGGGGGAGATGCTGAGGGAATACAGTCTTCAGCATCAGAATCTTCATAAGGTGGAAAAATGTAATCCTGTTCCTCAGAAGAATCTGAGGAGAGAGAAACCTGGTCAGAGGATGCATAATCCTCCTCTTGTCTTGGTCTTTTATCAGGAGGGGGATGGGAACCCCTGATAAGGGTAATCAAATCTTCAGCCATCTTAAGCATCTGTTTCTTAGGCATGGGGCCTTGAACTGTAGACTGATGTACAGTTTTTCTTTGGTTTTAAAGGAGTTTTAAATTTAGCATAAGATTTAATGGTGAGTGTAGTCGGTCAGAAGACACCTTCTGCAACCGAAGGTGTTTCCGTTGTACCGGTGTCTAGTTCTGCTCCGGTGTCGGTAGATGGCTGCATCAGCCTAGTAGACTCCGCTTGGGAATCCGCAGCTGTCTGGGGTTCCAGTTCTGCGGTCGTCAGGGGCTGCGTAGGTGCCTCACTGAAAACCGGAGAACCGGCGACAGGCCCAGCTGAGGCCTCGGTGTCTGGCTTATTCCTAGGCTGCCTGTCCTTATCCTTGCTTATTTTTATAAATGGCGGTCGTCGGCTGCTCCGACGGCAAGATATAATTAAATTTCCTACCAAAGTAATGCCGTGTGAAGTCAAAACGGCGTTTGATAGTTTGTTTATTAAACCTAGCGCAAAACCGACAACCTGTGACGTCGTGGTCTGAGCCTAGGCAAGGAATACAATAGGAATGGTAGTCCTTATGAGGTATTTGCTTCCCACAAGAAATGCAATTGTTAACTTTTTCTGACATCAGACTGAGGCAAGAAAATGTTCCCCAATGGGGTACTTAGCTTTATTGAAGACTTCGGACTGAAATTCAAATAAAAAATCTCAGGTGTTGGCCGACCGGCACTTGCGAACTGCTTCTGCTTCGGGCACCGCGCGGCAAGAAAGACTGAAGAAAATGGCGTTGGATGCCTTTATATACCCCCTGGCGCACTGACATCAGGGAAGAAGCGACAGCAACCGACGCTGGACCAAGACTTTGGAATTCGGGCCAACTGCAGGACCGCCTGACGGCAGGATAACCCAAGTGTGATGACTGCAGCAGGGTAACACGATGAACATCAAACTGTTTACACTGACTTATGGAAGAAAAAAAAAAAGGCAGTCACTTACCCACTTGACTATACTGGAGTTCACCCACTGGACTTAAGTGGTTCATACAATCAAACACAGATGCATTCTCAAAGTCAGTACACAAAACAGAATTATGTACGAAACAAAACAATAGGAAGGATTGCAAGTGGTTTCTAAGGGTCACGATGACATCTGAAGGTACAGGAAATGATTTGTGTGTGTGTGTGTGTGTGTGTGTGTGTGTGTGTGTGTGTGTGTAGGGGAATTACTCACTGGATGCAAACCTCTTCAAAACACACGCACCCATTCTATATGACTGGGTCATCAAGCATATAGCATTTAATGCATAACAAAAGTTAACAGAAGTTAACAGACATGATCATCTGTTGAATGAATACAGAAAACTGGTTTTCACTAGTTTCACTCAGAATACTGCAAGGCCTTTGGAACTTTGAACTCAGCATGAAGTGATGGTCCCAGCTAATAAAGGCCTGTTACACAGAGCTAGGTTTTAGTATTAAGTACAACAGTCACAAACGTACATATGAAAGACTTGTGTCTTCTAAGAATTGGAGTCATTCCAACATTGCGTTAGCAAGACCAATAATAATCATAGTTATCTATGTGACAAGACAGCATGTACCAAAAAAAAAAAACTGCATTACTCTTATCACAAATTCCATACCTCAGCTTACTCAATTCAGTTATAACCCCACGGTCTGACCTTGTTTCCTCCTCACTCCAGGTTTCGCTTAGCATGGCTGAACAGATAAGCTCATTTATAAGACAGACACATGGTTTGCTTCATCATGGGAAAATAGTCTCAGCACAATTGTAAACTAACTGACAAAGATTCAAATGCCTATATTTAAAATGTAGGTGCACAATGGCTCGACAGGAGATCAACACAAGTCCCTGCTGTGCTGCTCATCTTTTCCCTGATAATACTACACAACTTGCTGACATACAGAAAGTAGTAATGTTGTTCCCGGATTAACAGTTACATAAGCCTCAAGGCTGTTTGTTGCTGGCTTACCTATTAGTACGTACCCTGAATCAGCAATGTATTTGATACCCAAAACTATTCAAAATATGGCGAAGCAGGTACTGAAATAGGTAAAAGCTATCTTCCTCAATCCATCCAAATTTTCTTTTTACCCTTTTTTGGTTTATCCCTTCATTCTTTTTTTTCCCCCCAATAACTCCTCTCAACCATTCAGATACTTCGATCTAACAATTTTGCTTACTGAAAATTTCTCTACTGACTTAAAATGCTTTCCTGTCAGAAAGAATGCAACTGCTTTTAGGCAGCTCAGTGTAAAAAGCTTACTAAATCTGAGACAAATCCAACAGTAACCAAGATTGTGGTCTAGCTTTAAGTAAAATAAGCAATGGATGTGATAATCTTATCTGCTTCTTAGCCATGCAAGGACATATTAAAAGATTTTCAAGCAGAAGACACAGTCTGATTTCTCTGATGAGCCAGAGAAAATGCAACTTCCATAAAAAACATATGTACTGTAGCATGAAAAGACTATGTGCTAGTACGTCTTGGGTGCAAACTGAGGCACCAACAGTTCTCAAATGGCAAGAAGAAATGAAGAAAATGAAGAGTAATATGGGTTACATAATGGAGACATGGCACCAGAAATCATGATACAAAAGATGCACAAATCCATTTTTTAACACATTTACTATTATCACTTGTGTAATAGGCAAACTTACATTTACATAAAAGCAATCAAACTATATTAAGTTCACATTTACAAGCATTATAAATCACATATAATCTTCTACATAATATAATCAAGCCAACATTACATAAATTGTTCAGTTAACTGCCTTCTCTTAACCCTCATTCCTCCTCCAAAACATTTTTCTGCATGTATTGTTCCCACAATTTCTTTTTTTTTTTATATGTAGGTTACTCCTATCCTTTACCAAAGGACCCACTTCCTGTTCATTTGTCTCTCTTACAATTTTCATTGCTTCAGGTATAGTTGGTTTAGACTCTGATTCACATTTTCCAGTATGGTTGGTTTAGACTTTGATTTCCACTCTCCAGTAACTGCTTGTTTAGCAGCCACCAGAAATAAACTTAACAATGCCTTGCTAGGTCTAGGCAATACGGATCCTGTATCTCAGCTCAAAAACAATTTCCTTAGTTAAACTTATTTGCTCACCCAGTATTCCTGACAGAATACTCTGTAGGGAATTTTTAAAGTCTGCCAGCTCATTGCACTCTGAAAACATATGTTCCCTGGTACCTCTTCCTTCCCCATTATACCTCCAAACTTTGACATCTACCTGAGGGAAAAGTTCTTTGAAGCCTGCTAGTATCTATGCAAACATTTCCAAACAATCTAAATCTTCTAGACTTTGTTGCTATCTTTCACTAACACAGTGAACCATTCCAGAAACAAGAGCCTTTTCATATCTTCCATCTTCTTAGACCTTTCAAAAGTGTTTGATATGGTTAACCACAACATGCTTTCTCAAATCCCTATCAACCCTGAACATGACCCACTCCTCTATCTCATGGTTCAACAACTACTTAACAGGCTGCCAACAAGATGTCCTATGGCAAAACAAATTGCATCCTCTGCTACCAGTATCCTTAGGTGTCCCTCAAGGCTCCATCCTTGGCCCACTGCTCTTCTCTCTGTTTACCAATGAGTTCTCTTCCTCCACACTCACTGCATCAGTAGTACAGTATGCTGATGACACCACCCTTATATGTGCGGCTCCCACCTTAGCAGAACTATATATACCCTAACGCAAAATAACTTTACCTCAGCTGAAACATGGTACACTAACACAAAACTTATTCTTAATCCCAAAAAAAAAAAATATTCTCTTCAGTCCAGGTAAGACCCCCTCTAAACAATAAGTTTTGCACAACTTCCAAAGATAACATCCAAATCAATCCATCCACACACATTAAACTGCTAGGTGTAGAAACTGACAACCTGAGATTCGACATCCACATAGCTCAAACCATCAAACAAGCTCCTCTACAGGAACAAACAGTTTCTCACTAGGCATACTAAAGCCATAATAGCTAGGACACATCTCTTATCCATCCTCCTCTATGCTGCCTCTATCCTGACAAACCTCCGCTAGTCTGATTTAAACAAAATGGAATCTTGCTATAACAAGATTCCCAAGCTCGCTACAGAAGCCTCGTACAACTCCCATCACTGTCTATCCCTTAAGCAGCTGAAGTGGCTTGAGCTCCCTCAATTGCTGCTACTCAATCAATTATCAGTAGCACACAGGTTATACTACCTTCCTGGAAAAACCCCTATACTCCAAGATTTAATTCAACCCTATACCACTGCTAGACCCTAAGATCAACTAACCATAACCTCCTAAATGTCAACAAATATAAGAATGAGGCTGGTAAATCCCTCCTTGGTTGCACTATTGCAAGAATCTGGAATACTCTACCTAGCAACATAACTTCCAATTTCTCTATTACACAATTTAAAAGGCTCCTGAAAGCCCACTATACTAAAAATAGCTCTGCTCCTGTGACTCACCAGGTTAATACATATATATGCATTGTACTTAGTGTTTTGATCTGTTATTTCAACTCCTGTGTAAGACTGTCATGTAGATTATACCCAAAGAATGTTACTACGGTAGATATATATTGTACAGATCAATGACCATTTAGCTTGTATGTTTTATCCTGACAAATATATGTACCTACTAACAAAAGCATATCTTGCCCCAAAATATACATTAGTTCTAAACAATGATTCATTTCCTATGAATCTATTCTGTTCTTATGACCTTATTATTGTTACCTTCTGTGTTTTTAAATGCTATCTGGATTGTGTTTTTCTGTAAATTATGAATTGGAGCCTTTCTCCATTGTGTCTGTTAATTATCTTTGGAGCTTTTCTCCCAGGTCCTCCGCTGAAAATGGACCTGTGTCCAGCCAGGCTATCCCAGTAAACAAATGAAAAATTAATAAATTTGAGAGCTATACATATATCCTCCCATTGTTTCTTTGTGAATTGCTTATTTAATCTCGCTTCCCAATTTTTTCTGACCTTCTATGATTGATTACTATAGTTACTGTGCAATATTTTACATGACCTGTTAATTACCTCTTTTTAACAGCAGCTTCTGTTCTAGATTCAACTGAAAATGCAACCAGTGCAGTTCTTTCACTTAGGATTCCATTTTTTTCATTTCTCTTTGCCTATACTTGAATATCAGTCCCTGAAACAGAAGGCAATCTCTAGCATGCAGTCCAAATGTCTTCTTGGTGTCCTCCCATTCTATTGCATTTCCCTCTCTAATTATTTCCTCCCAATTCCAGCCACCTATTACCTACTTGCTGAAACCTAATTGTGGAGTCACCCCTATCAATAGAATCTCCATTCACCATTTCCATGTTAGCTTAGTTATTAGTATACTTTCTGCATCTTCATGAATATAATATTATTCATGATTGTTGTTATTCTCAAGAATCTGCATCCAAAATTCCATTCTTTCCTTATTTCTTGAATTTCCTCCCCGATTCATTATCATTCCTACTATTCTGAACCACAGACTTCTGCTTGTGTTATGTGCCTTAACTGTGTAGCTCTAAAAGATCCCTGCAAATCAGATAGCCCTAAACCTCCTCGTTTTATTGGAAGGATCAACTTATCCCATTTGACTCTTGTCCCCTTCCCCTAAAAGATAAAATCCTTCAACTCTCTATTAATTATCCACAACTTCTCCTCTGGTCAATAAAAATATGTCTGACGTGTACAAAACTAAAGGGACTAGAAACATCTTTTACTGCTATTATTTTGCTATCCATATCCACAGGCAAGAGCTTCCACTTTCTCAGTTTTTGTATTATCTTTTTAGTCTCTTCTCACATATCCTTAGAAGCCATAACAGTGTCCTTCTTTTAACTCAAACTCTTAAAATATTAAATTTTAACTTGTTCCCATAAATATGGGTATTGCTGAACCAAGTTATGTGCGAGTATGGGTCTACTTCACTTACCCGAACAGCCACATCACCGACTTTCACTTCGCCGAGACGACAAGAATGAAAAAACAGAAGACCGATGTCCGGAACACCGACTTTCCACTCGAGGTAAGTAACAACTCGGCCATCTCCAAAATAAAAATTAAAGCCACCCATGTTAGGGGCTTCTAACTAAATATACCAACTCAGAGATCGCACTATCATGGGGGCAAGGGGCAAAGTTCAACAGGATAGCCAAGCAGTTACTTATCTCGAGTGGAAGGTCGGTGTGCCGGATGTCAGTCTTCAGGTTTTTCATTTCTGTCATCTCGGAGAAGTGAAAGTCGGTGATGTGGCTGTTTTGATAAGTAAAGTAGATCCGTGGGTACACAGTGTACAGCTACAGCCTACATTCTAACTTCATTAATTTTACAGAAAAGACCTAGAACTGTCTCAGAATTTTCCATAACACTGAGATGTCCTTTTCTGGTTCTACCAGGTGGAAAAATAATATCTGCAAATAATGCCAAATTTTCTTGAATACCATACCAACTATATCCTTGAATTTCTCTGTCCCCGTATTTTCTTTGCTAATGGTTCTAAATATAACATAAATAAAGGGGAAAAGAGGACATCCCCTGCCTGATTCAACATATCAGAGAGGAACCTTCCCACTTTGATTTTTGCCTCAGATCCTGCATTCATCCTCTTATTTTAAATTATTACTGTATTAGAAAATGCAAATGCTTCCATTGTCATACACACAAAATCCAAGATTATCCTGTCAAATGCTTTCTCAGCATCAAGACCCAACAACAGCGGTATTTTTTTTAAACAGAAAAGTTAGCGACTGTAAGAAAACTGAAAGTAGCCACAAAACCAGATAAATTTTAGCGCTTTCTTTCACTTTATTGTTATCATGAACTTCCTCAGAAAACCAGGATGCCTCCCAACATCCTGGTTTTATCCCCGTAAAACAGGAAATGATGTTATTACATTAATCTTCTGTCACAATACTAATAAATTTTAAAACATATAACATATAAACATACTTATCAAGTATGACACTTATAATGCATTCTAAAAAGTGTTATCTTAAAAAATAGAAGAAGTGTAATGATTAAACATAATGAATATAGTTAAAAATGCTGAAACGCTATCAAATGAATGAAAAGTGTAACCATAATTAATATGATGAATCCCTACTAAAACATATTAAGCATGGTCAATATTTATAAATGTAATAATACCAAAAATATTCAGTGAAATTATCTGGTGGAAAAATATCCACTAGTATGACATACAAACTGACGCAACCATACATGACAATCTATCACCCCCACCCACTCACACATGCACACACACTCTCAGACACTCACTCTGTAGTACAAACACACTCATGAGTACCCTAAAAACACACTGGAAATGATGTATATGCACCCAAACAAGTACAGGTATCACTCTAATGGGGGGTATATAATGAAATGGGGAACCATTCATATTTGTGTTTGCATAAGGTTTTTTCACACACACATCCCCATGCATTTGTGTCTATGCACTTCTTAGAATGGTTCCCCATTTCATTATATACCCCCATTAGAGTGATTTTTAGTTGGTAGTTTCAGTTTGTCTATTTTGGCCATTCCATACATCAGTTCATCATTATCATTTCAATACATCTCTACATTTGGATTTATAGTAGGCATGTTTAGGCGCATGTTAGAGTGAGTGTCTATTTTCAGGTCCACATACCTGTACTTGTTTGGGTGCATATACATCATTTCCAGTGTGTTTTTAGGGTACTCATGAGTGTGTTTGTACTACAGAGTGAGTGTCTGAGAGTGTGTGTGCATGTGTGAGTGGGTGGGGGCGATAGATTGTCATGTATGGTTGCGTCAGTTTGTATGTCATACTAGTGGATATTTTTCCACCAGATAATTTCACTGAATATTTTTGGTATTATTACATTTATAAATATTGACCATGCTTAATATGTTTTAGTAGGGATTCATCATATTAATTATGGTTACGCTTTTCATTCATTTGATAGCGTTTCAGCATTTTTAACTATATTCATTATGTTTAATCATTACACTTCTTCTATTTTTTAAGATAACACTTTTTAGAATGCATTATAAGTGTCATACTTGATAAGTATGTTTATATGTTATATGTTTTAAAATTTATTAGTATTGTGACAGAAGATTAATGTAATAACATAATTTCCTGTTTTATGGGGATAAAACCAGGATGTTGGGAGGCATCCTGGTTTTCTGAGGAAGTTCACGATAACAATAAAGTGAAAGAAAGCGCTAAAATTTATCTGGTTTTGTGGCTACTTTCAGTTTTCTTACAGTCGCTAACTTTTCTGTTTGACTAGAGTTTTTTTCGGGTTGCCGAAGTCTGTTTCAGGTATTTTTTTTTAGATTCTGCTTCCCTCTGGATCATCATTGTTCTATTAATGTAGTCAAATGTTTGCCTCCCCTCCACAAAACCACACTGATTCATAACTATCAGTTTTTGCAATAACCTTTCAATTCTTTTAGCAATTAGAGACATGAATACTTTATAATCATGGTTTAAAACTGAAATAGGCCTATATGAACCTGAATCGGATGGGTCTTTACCATGTTTAGGTATTACAGCCACCACAGCTTTTTTCCAGGATGTTGGCACATCTCCTTTTAAAATACTGTTAAACAAAAATTTCTGGATCGTTAATTCTGTTCTAGATTCAACTGAAAACACAACCAGTGCAGTTCTTTCACTTCTTTCTTTCACATCACGTTCTTCCTTCCTGGCTTCCAAATTTCTACCAGAATAATATCTATTCCTGGAGACTTCCCTGCAGTCTGGTTATACATCACCATTTTTATCTTATCTCATCCTATCTTAACTGTTAATTGTTAAGCCTCATCTTCCTCTAACCTTGGCATATTTAAGCCTTCCATAAATATTTCCATTTGTGCTTTTTCTTAATTTCCCCAATTCTTTGCCTTATAAAATGTTCATAAAATTTCCAAAATACCTCTAATAGCTCTACAGGATCTCTGGATATTTTTCTTGTTATAAGCTCCCTAAGTCTGTTAACAATCCTTTCTACTTTCTGTTGCCTAAGTCACTGTGCCAAAAGTTTTTGTGCTCTGGAGTTAAATAGACTTAAGCAATCTTTCTAAACCCAAGCATATTATCCAGGTACTCCCTTATTTTCTCTTTAGCTTTATGCAACTCCACTTCTTGTTCTGTGATTCTCCTTATTCTGTAAAACTTTAACCTTTGTCAGCTTCTTTAGTTTTTTGTTACTTTTACAACATTTTTTTTTTATTTCAACCCTATTTTTAAACTCCACTTTCATTTTATCCTGCTGACTAGCTATAACTAAAGTAGTACTTTCTATCTTCCATAATAACTCAAAAAAAATTTCCACGACCCATTCTTTAAATTCCTCTCTTTGTAATAGGTAGGTGGGAAAACACCAGAGTCACATCTTTACCTCATTACACTGCAATTCTAACTTGGCAATTACTGGCGTATGATCTGAATCCGTTATTGGATGCGTGCCAAAGTTCTCAACTAAATGCACATGCTCCTGTGAAATATAATTCTAATCTAGTCTGCTCCAGTTATTTACCTTAATATGTAAATTCTCCCAGAGATTCTACTGTTCAATTCACATCCTCCATACCAAATATTTTCATAAATTTCTTCACAAATCTATCCTCTTTTGTTATACTTTCCCTTCTAGACCCCCCCAGATACATCCTCATTCTTGAAAATCAAATTCCAGTCCCCACCTATAAGTAATATTCCCTGTTGAAAGTTGATTATTTCTCTATTTGTAAGCTCTGCAATTAGCAGTTGTAGGTGGAATATAAATACATGCCAGCATAATCCTTATCCCCTGGCAGTAGCCCATTACTACCACAAATATGCCATTACCTTTTTTCCTCTTCTATCAATCACTATTGGTGCTCCTCCATCAATTAACATAACACTCCCCTTTTCCTTTGTCCCTGACATTCTACAAAATATCCAACCTGAAATCCTCTCTTTACAAAATTCACATGCTCATTTCTTTCCAAATGTGTCTCCTGCAGCACTGCTATTTGCTCTCTACATTTCTTAATATAATTATTGTTTCCTTGTTGCCTATACCCGTGAAACCATTCACATTCCAAAATAATATGGAAGGTGCTACAAAGTCACTATTCCTACCTATTACATACGTCAGCATTTTCAAATGTCTATTTCCAGCTTTTGTGATACATACACCCATTACTGTTTGGCAGGTCTATCCTTTATACATTTTTCTTATCATCAACAATGAAACCTATGTCACACTTTACAAGACATAGAACTCAGGTAAACAGGACCCGGAAGCAAAGTTGGAGATAAATAGTAAGCCTCTTTAGAATGCAAGGGCTGCTCAGTCTTGTTTCAAAACTTTTTATTAAACAAACAAAATTCTCCAAGCGCTTTCACTCGGATAAATCCGAGCTTTATCAAGGAAGTAGTAAGTCTGTGGTTCACTACATTAAATAGGTTACGTTGAATCACGTGACTGTTTAAACAATTATATTGTGTTTACCTCATACAAAGATAAAAATGTTTAAAAACAAGTATTTTAAACTGTAGTAAATACTGTTTCTTCCAATTATAAAACTGTGTGCCGTCCTTATATAAAATTACTTTTACAAAGGGCTTATCCTGTAAAATTCGATGTCTCCATAAGTTCCTTAATGCATAACATTTAAAAACAAAAAATAAAAATAAAAAATCTTGGTAAAAAATATATATATATACATATATATATATATATATAATGTGAAAACATAATTAACACACTGCCCTGCAGTCTAAAATGATAACCTAGGATTTTCTATTTACAAGTCTTTGGTTTAAACGAACCAAAAAGATATGCTCAGTAAAAAGCTCTAAGCAATTTATAATTAAATTAGTAAAAATAGCCTACACAATCCTCTTCCCTATAGGCGGGCATGCCTCAGTTTTAAAACACTGCTAATATTAAGACTGTCATTCATCTGTCGTACGTCCTGCTACAGTTTTTATGTAGGCAAGACAGAGAGAGTTTTTAGAAGGGTATATGAGCATTTCAATGACATCACTAACTGCAAGGACAGCAATGCTTTTTATAAGCATTCCTTGGTTTGTAAAGATATGATTATAAAATTTGTAATTTTAGAACAGATTACACCGGACATTCGTGGGGGTAGCTGGGAAACCAAGTTGGAATATCGAGAGTTATTTTGGCAACTCACTTGATTCCAATAGGTTTCCTGGCCTGAATGACAGTCTTAATATTAGCAGTGTTTTAAAACTGAGGCATGCCCGCCTATAGGGAAGAGGATTGTGTAGGCTATTTTTACTAATTTAATTATAAATTGCTTAGAGTTTTACTGAGTATATTTTTTGTTCGTTTAAACAAAGACTTGTAAAAATCTAGGTTATCATTTTAGACTGCAGCAGTGTAATTATGTTTTCACATTATATATATATATATAATGTGAAAACATAATTAACACACTGCCCTGCAGTCTAAAATGATAACCTAGGATTTTCTATTTACAAGTCTTTGGTTTAAACGAACCAAAAAAATATACTCAGTAAAAGGCTCTAAGCAATTTATAATTAAATTATATATATATATATATATATATATATATATATATATATATATATATATTTTTTTACCAAGATTTTTTATTTTTATTTTTTGGTTTTAAATGTTATGCATTAAGGAACTTAGAGACATCGAATTTTACAGGATAAGCCCTTTGTAAAAGTCATTTTATATAAGGAAGTCACACAGTTTTATAATTGGAAGAAACAGTATTTACTACAGTTTAAAATACTTTTTAAACATTTTTATCTTTGTATGAGGTAAACACAATATAATTGTTTAAACAGTCATGTGATTCAACAGAACCTATTTAATGTAGTGAACCACAGACTTACTACTTCCTTGATAAAGCTCGGATTTATCCGAGTGAAAGCGCTTGGTGAATTTTGTTTGTTTAACAAAAAGTTTTGAAACAAGACTGAGCAGCCCTTTCATTCTAAAGAGGCTTACTATTTATCTCCAACTTTGCTTCCGGGTCCTGTTTACCTGAGTTCTATTGCTTCGTGGTATTTTTTGTTCTTTTGGATTTACTGGTTTATTCGAGACTCATGGCAGAAGGAACGGAAGCTGAAAGCTTTGGACAAACGCCGGTAATATTCAGAGACGACGCAGATGAATCGGACACAGTTCCAGTTACCAGAGGAGAGTTTAAACAAGTACACTCGCTCTTGACACAGTTGTCTGCCCGTCTTAATGAACGAACGCAGATTTCCAGCTCACAGATTCCTGGCAACCAGCAGCAATTAATAAACGGCCTTGAAGGTTGTGTCATGGCTGGAACAGTAGAAAATAACTTTATGTCATCTAATAGAGGATTAAACAACATCTTTCCTTTTTCCAATAGTGGCGGACAGGGCAGCACTAGCACCAATCTTCTAAACGAGAACAATGGGCAGAAAAATAAATATGATTTTGGCGCCTGGACTGCACAGCAATTTTCTTTTAAAAAAGGTACTGTGTTAAGCGATAATACTCGCAATGTTGAAAATAACTTTTTTGACTTTAAAGAAAAACTTTACTTATACAAGAACAACCAAATGGAAATTAACTACTTAAACGAATGTATACATGTGCAAAGGGTCCCTAAAGGTTTGCGTTTTTTTTAAGTTCCCTAACAATGTCCAGCAAGGTTCTAACCTATATGACCAGCTCTGTGACATTTTCAACAGGACAGGCTTGGAAATGATAAAATGTATGGTCAATGAATACGAGAAAAAAGCAGACAATCTGTTAAAAGAATTGAACGGTTTAAATGATATGATGGTAAGAGATGAAAAGTTTTTTAGTGTTAAAAGAGACTATGACAGATTGTTTGAGGAAATAGACCAACATTGCAACAAAGTAATAAATCGGAAAATCAGGAAATTGGAGAGGGATCTAGTTGAATATAGGGAAGGGAAAGCTTTAACCCCTTCCATATACAAAGGGAAGGAGAAACAATGTTAATGAAAATGCACTCCTTGAAACAGGCGGGGAGACTAGGTTTGACCAATCCACAAACAGGGGAATCGACACAGTCGGAAGGAGTGAAAGGATTGCTGAAAAGAATAGAAAACCCTCAGTTCAGGATTTTCAGTTTCCCCCCAGGAGAGGGAAGGGACGCAGGGACCAGCACAACAGCTGGAACCACCCCCCCCCCCCGAATTAAATCAACAAACTGAAGTGAACGCTTTGACAACTTTACATCAGTATAATGAAAAACAAATAATATGCAGGAGGAATGACTTCATTATTTTTAATTACACTGACTTGGAACTCACTGAGAATTACTTTGATTTATTCTCTAAAGGTTTCCATTTTGTTCCCCTAAGGCCCTCCTTTGTGGTAAACACCCTGATAGATTTAAAAATGTTTTTGAGACAACTGAACTTAAACCTATTTTTTAAAGGTCAGGAGAATTCTTTCAAAACCCTTACTAGGAAGAGTATCTTTAACCCCCCTACTCACCCCTCATTAAAAATATTTGAGGAACTTGTGGAGAACGACATTAGGGAGCTAGAATAGCAAAATTATACTAAGTTGCCAAATAATATACCTGAAAATCAATTGGCATTGATCAAGCACTTGAAAAAGGAGGGATGTAGGGTTATGAAGCCGGACAAAGGAGGGGGTACAGTTCTTATGTACACTATTGACTACAAAGTATTTAAACATGACATGCTTCAGGACCCTGAACAGTATGATTTAGTCTCAAAGAACAAGATTTATATAGCATATGCTAAGATAAACTACCAGCTACAAGACCACTTACTACAAAATGTGATCAATGAACAACTTTATAATTATTTATTTGTTAAAAAACCTAAGATAGCCCAAATTTTTGGGATTCCCAAGACACACAAGTCAATAGATCCACCCAAATTTAGACCCATTGTTTCTGGGGAAGGGAGTGTTACGGAACCCTTGACAAAATTTGTTGATTTCTCTTTGAAACAACAAATAACTAAAATAAAGCATATTTGTAAGGATTCTTGGGACTTCCTGAAAGGGATTGATCAAGCTTTCTTTCACCCAGAAATAATTATGGTCACAGTAGATGTCATCGACCTGTTTCCGAGTATTCCACATCAGACAGGTTTAGAGTGGTTTGGGTATTATTTAAGCACTGAATCAGGACTGAGTTCAGGAACAATAAATCTTCTTTTAGAACTTATGGAACTGGTACTAGAAAATAATTTCATGCATTTTAACGGGGAATTCTATCGTCAGAAAAAAGGAGTGGCAATGGGGGCCTCTTGTGCCTCCCTTTACGCCAACCTTGTCTTATATCATTGGGAAAAGAACTTCATTTTCACAAGTGCATAATACATTACAGGAGATTTCTAGATGACATCTGTATTTTATGGAAAGCGGATGAAAAGAGCCTTTTAGATTTTCTTGATTATATTAATAATACAACACCATTTTTGAGGTTCACTCATAAAATCGACAATGACAGGTTGAATTACTTGGATGTCACCTTGTTCAAAGACTATGATAATCAATGCTGCCAGTCAAAAATACATAGGAAGAGTTCCTTTTCTAATGCCTATCTGAACTACCATACTGGACACCCCTTATATCAAAAAAGGGGATAGTAAAGGGACAAGTGATCAGGGCTTCACGAATGTCTAGTACTCTGGACATTTTTAAAGAAGAAATCAGGACTCTGAAGAAACTTTTCATGGAAAAAGACTACCCTGAAAGTTTAATAGAGAGTTTAGTATTGGAAGTGACCCAACATAGAGAAGTTAGATATGCTCCTTTATTGGGCTCTGGACTCACTGAATTGTCCCACATTCAAAAAGTAGATAGCTGTCCCCCAAAAAACAGTTTTGTACATACCTTCTCTAGTAACTCAGGCAAAATCGAACAAATAGTATGTAAATACTGGCCTATTCTTAGGTTGCACGAAGACATCAAAATCCACACCCCACTAATTCCACATTTTGTTAGGAAAAGGGATATGAATTTAAAGGAACTCCTAGAGGGTAAGCAAGAGAACAAATTGGACACGTTTAGGAGGAAACTTGGCACCCATGCATGTGGGAATTGTAAGCAATGTCATGCCATGTTAAATCAAACTTCCTTATGCCTCCCGTCCAGGAAGTTTAGATGCACCTCTACGAGGTATTTTAATTGTGGGGTGAAAGGGGTAGTATATCTTGGGTGTTGTATGTCCTGCTACAGTTTTTATGTAGGCAAGACAGAGAGAGTTTTTAGGAGAAGGGTATATGAGCATTTCAATGACATCACTAACTGCAAGGACAGCAATGCTTTTTATAAGCATTCCTTGGTTTGTAAAGACATGATTATAAAATTTGTAATTTTAGAACAGATTACACCGGACATTCGTGGGGGTAGCTGGGAAACCAAGTTGGAATATCGAGAGTTATTTTGGCAACTCAAACTTGATTCCAATAGGTTTCCTGGCCTGAATGACAGTCTTAATATTAGCAGTGTTTTAAAACTGAGGCATGCCCGCCTATAGGGAAGAGGATTGTGTAGGCTATTTTTACTAATTTAATTATAAATTGCTTAGAGCCTTTTACTGAGTATATTTTTTTGGTTCGTTTAAACCAAAGACTTGTAAATAGAAAATCCTAGGTTATCATTTTAGACTGCAGGACAGTGTGTTAATTTTTTATTTTTTGGTTTTAAATGTTATGCATTAAGGAACTTATGGAGACATCGAATTTTACAGGATAAGCCCTTTGTAAAAGTAATTCTATATAAGGATGGCACACAGTTTTATAATTGGAAGAAACAGTATTTACTACAGTTTAAAATACTTGTTTTTAAACATTTTTATCTTTGTATGAGGTAAACACAATATAATTGTTTAAAGAGTCATGTGATTCAACGCAACATATTTAATGTAGTGAACCACAGACTTACTACTTCCTTGATAAAGCTCGGATTTATCCGAGTGAAAGCGCTTGGTGAATTTTGTTTGTTTAATAAAAAGTTTTGAAACAAGACCGAGCAGCCCTTGCATTCTAAAGAGGCTTACTATTTATCTCCAACTTTGCTTCCGGGTCCTGTTTACCTGAGTTCAATTGCTTTGTGGTATTTTTTGTTCTTTTGGATTTACTACTTTACAAGACATGTTGTTTTAATGAAAACTCTCAAACAGAAAACCAAACACGCTCCCGGAACCTGTTAACTTAATACAAACACACAAAACTACGTAAATCCCCATATAATGAAGTGTAACCCTCCTAACAGGAACAACTGTCCAACCTACCCGAAGACCAGCAGAGATGACGTCGGGTGAAGTGCGACATCAGCCGAAGCCGGACCCAGACTTTGGAATCCGGCCGACCGAAGGGCTGCCTGATGACAGGACAACCCATTTGTTATGACTGCAGATGCTACCTTGAAGGACATCTACATAAATCCCCATATAATGAAGTGTAACCCTCCTAACAGGAACAACTGTCCAAAACATACAGCTGCAAACAAAAACCTTAAGTAACTTAAAATTAAGGTTATCCATGATAGGATGCATATTACTGTCTGTGTTTCTACTTAAAATGTCTGTTTATTTTTATCTTTATTCACCTCCCAGATGTGAAAAAAACATCTTGCATGCTTTCAGGAAATATTAACTTTTAGCCTTGAAGAAACAAGTGCTTTGGCAGTTGTTTACTGCCCTTTAATCAGCTTGTCTCCATGGAAAAGTAAGAGAAAATTGTAACCCTCAGCTGCAAGCTTCACTTTTGCTAAAGGAAAACTTTTCATTATATTCACTGTTCTCTTATTTACTTGTTTCCACTTAAAACTTGTTAGCAGATTAAGCCAAGGGTCTTACTTTTGCATAGGTGAATGTCTGGAGTAAAAGAAAACATATTAGCTCTACATACAGTGGATATAAAAAGTGCACATACCCGTTAAATGCCAGGTTTTTGTGATATAAAAAATGAGGCCATAATAAATCATTTCAAAACTTTTCCCACCTTTAATGTGACCCATAATCTGTACAATTCAATTGAAAAACAAGCACATCTGTTAGGGGAAACATATAAAAAATAACAAAACATACAATAAGCTGGTTGCGTAAGTGTGCACACCCTTAAACTAATACTTTGTTGAAGCACCTTTTGATTTAATTACAGCATTCAGTCTTCTTGGGTAGGAGTCTATCAGCATGGCACATCTTGACTTGGCAATATTTGCCCACTCTTCCTTGCAAAAGCTCTCCAAATCTGTCACATTATGAGAGCATCTCTTGTGCGCAACCCTCTTAAGGTCACCCCACAGATTTTCTACTGGATTTAGGTCTGGGCTCTGGCTGGGCCATTCCAAAATTTTAGTTTTTTTCTGGTGAAGCCATTCTTTTGTTGATTTGGATGTATGCTTAGGGTCATTGTTGTGTTGAAAGGTGAAATTCCTCTTCATCTTCAGCTTTCTATCAGACGCCTGAAGATTTGGGGCCAAAAGTGACTGGTATTTGGAACTGTTCCATAATTCCCTCAACCTTAACTAAAGCCCCAGTTGCAGCTGAAGAAAAGCAACCCCAAAGCATGGTATTGCCAACCACCGTGCTTCACCGTGGGGATGGTGGTGTTTTGGTGATGCAAAGTGTTGTTTTTGCGCCAAACGTACCTTTTGGAATTGTGGCCAAAAACGTCAACCTTGGTCTCATCAGACCATAACACATTTTCCCACCTGCTTTTGGGAGATATGATGTATTGTTTTGCAAATTGTAGATGGACCTGGATGTTTTTCTGTGTAAGAAAAGGCTTCCATCTTGTAGCCCTACCCCATAGCCCAGACATATGGAAAATACGGACGGAAGACTATTGTCACATGTAGTACACAACCAGTACTCACCACAAATTCCCACAGCTCTTTCAGTGTTGTTGTAGGTCTCTTGGAAGCCTACCTGATGAGTTTTCGTCTTGTCTTTTCATCAATTTTGGAGGGACGTCCAGTTCTTTGCAACGTCATTGCTGTCTCATATTTTCTCCACTTTTTGATGTCGGTCTTCACTGTGATCCATGGTATATCCAATGCTGTGGAAATTTCTTTGTACCCTTCTGCTGATACTTTTCAAAAATGAGATCCCTCTGATGCTTTGTAAGCTCTCTGTGAACCATGGCTTTTGCTGTAGCAGGCAACTGAGTAAACATCACGAAACTCCTACTATGACAGCTGAACTTTATTTGGGGTTAATCAGAGTCTCTTTAATTGATTGCAGGTGTGTAACCCAAGAAGACTGAATGCTGTAATTAAATTAAAAGGTGCTTCAACATAGCATTAGTTTAAGGGTGTGCACACTTATGCAACCAGCTTACTGTATGTTTTTGTATAGGTTCATAGGTAGGTACTAGGCTATCTGCCCGAAGGCATTTATAAGTCTAGCCAGAATGTGTTGGCTTTCGCAGTCCCCTTAGATTAGTTCCCTATACCTCTATCCAGCAGAGCCACTGAAGTGATCCCTGGGGTAAACTTTCTGTTTCCCATCCACTCGTCAAGGTTTCTCTTGAAGAGTGTTAGCGAGGAGCTCTGCCTAATGAAGATTGGAGTTTTGTCCCAAAGCACAGGAAGTCTCTGAGACAGGAATCTATCCCTCCAGCATGTCCTATTTGTTGTTGTGGTGAGGTTTAGATCCCTAGAGCGTGTGGGCTCAAGGGGATATGGTTTTCTTTAGGTGGAGCATGTCCATCAATTCTGAGCTGGACATGGCTATGTATGTCAGGCAGAGATCACCTCTGAGTAGGCAGTATGCAACTGAGTACAGCTGGAGTTTCTTCAGTCGAGCTGCACAGGGCATCTGTTTGAGGCCAGTGAATTTTAGTTTTTATATTTTTCCCCTAACATATCGGTTTGTTTTTTTAATTGAACTGTACATGTTATAGGTCACATTAAAGGTGGGAAAAGTTTTGAAATGATTTACTATGGTCTCATTTTTTTATTGCACAAAGACCTGGCATTTTAACAAGGGTGTGTACACTTTTTATATCCACTGTATATTATGATCTGTGTACTTTTGCACCCCAAACCCCACCTTAACACCCAAAGATTACAGCCTATTCACTTAAACATGCATTTGTCTAGCCCTGTTTTTTTCTGTTTTTGCACTGTAATACCTATAGTTTCTTAATAATAAAAAAATAAAGAAAAAGAGCATCTGTTTACTTTAGTATCTTTAGCACATACATTTAAAAACGTTTTACTATAAAACGTACAATGTCAAGAAAGGTTTCATAGAAATACTGTTAAGAACAGTAATTATTTTACTTAGTTACCTTTTTCATTCCTCTTCTCCTCCCCTTAGTGTCCATCCAAACATTAATGACATGAAGTAAGGCAAATGCCTTTCATTTCCTCAAAAATGTAACAAAGTCACCAAAGTTCACTCTTTCCACTTTTTCTTGTACAGCCAAACTTCACAAATGCAAGCAATGCCCTGTAATCTCACATTTACTCACTAATTTCCATGATGCTATTCTTCTTCCTGTTCATCTCCATTTCCCAGCTTCAGGCTTTATCCCAATTCCAAGGTATTCCTGACTCTTCTGGTCAACTCCTGCGCTTTTCTCCATCTCTCAAACATTTTTCTTTGAAACAATGGAAAATGCTTCACTGGAAAAATCTGTCTCTGTGTGTTTTGTTATCAGAAGACTGATAAGTGGAGTCCCCTTATGTTTGATGGCTCATTGTTTGTTGGACAATTTCCTCCTTAGCTTGTTCTGCATCAAAATATAGTGGCAGCATGAATCTTAAACCTGCCTCTCATCATTTGATAATTACTGGAATAAATTTGTTTCTCTTCTATTTGGTTACAGTGAATAATGACTTTCCAGAAACACTCTACTGTCTCAACTTTTAATACCTTGTCCTTTTGCTACAGTTTTGTTAGGATCAACTATTTCTGCTGGTAGGTCTGCATAATTACTAATATAGGTATTGGCCGCTTTCTCATGGCCACCTTTGGTGCATACAGTAGAAAATCTCAGATTTTCCCCAAATGCACTGCCCTCTAATTCCACCATTTTTGAAACATCTCTTCTTGTACAGGATCATATTCAGCCAGCCTTTCCTTCATTTTGACCTCTGATTTCATAGTTTTATCAGCTTATGTGAATACCTGTTTAAAACGTCTTCCATTTTTCTAGCCTTTTATTATGAATTGATATACTCTTTCAGTGTTTTGTTTGTTTTAATCATCTCTGAGCACATTTGACTTACTTTTTCCACTACATTACTGGAAGCCATGTCTTTCACCAAAGGTGATTCTTGTACTATCTTTGCTGAATAGCTGCAGGATTCCAACCAGTCAGTCTTTTCTCTTCACCTTTTCTAGTTGATTTTCTTTCAGGTTCTCTTAGATTTTTCTTTGCTGGCATCCAAACAGTGTGCTTACTAGCCAGTAACTGAATTTACTAAAAGTAACAAGAGAGTTCCTGGCCCTTGTCTTTCAGCTTCTATTTTCACAATGACAGACTGGACGTTAAGCTGCTGATCAGTGTGCAGCCATCTTGAAAAACACCACAAACCCATATTTTATAACTTTCTTTTACAGTGACCTTCCTTGGATACCTTTGCCTTCCATATCCGTTAATGTTTTTTTTCCAGTAAAACATGAAAAGTTGGATGAGTTTGACAAACTGATGTTACTATAATCAGTTTTAAATTCTATAGTTTTGTTTTCGGAAAAAAAAATTCTAATCAGTGGAAATGGAAGGTTACTTAATAGTTCTCTATGCCCAAAGAAAGAGAAACTATCTAGTTTAGAAGTACATGCTGATTAACATGGGAGTCTTAGAACTTGAAAATGTACAAGGCTAGTTAAACATTCCCACTGTGGGCATACCCCAGATATTTGCAATCTACAGAAATATTGAGCTATATAGTACTTAATCTTCTGGATGGCTTTGTCCTTTATTCTTGCTTTTTGGTTTCTTTAATTTTGTGGGAGGAGGGAACAGAAAGCAAGTATTTGCTCAAAGGGGAACTGTGGATTTGCCACAGAATGTAAACAGACTACTGAACATTCTTATATATATATTGTTACAGTATAACTGCTTTTTTGGAGACAGGTTGCAAAGAAATTTAAATCATTTGAAACAGTGGATATGAATCTGATTCTGTAGGGAAAAATACTGACAGGGTGCATTTCACTTTTGTGGTAAAAAAAAAAAAAAAGAAGGCAACTGTGTTTTGGTTAACAAGACATGCAATATGCAAGTCTACGGTTGTGGAGGAAGAGCATGGAAAAAGTAAGATATGCCATTGCTGAACCCAGGACACACACTAGGGGTAGTAGGAGAGAAAAACCAACAAAGGGGACAGCTGTTCATGACACGACTTTAGTTGCAAACAGTATACATCATAGACACCACTGAAACAACTGCAGTTGCAGACATTATATATCACTTATAATCTATCTAGTCATGGTCAGTTAAGCATTATATGGCTCATTCAAATCCTGCCTGGGGGGTCACCTGTTCTTGTCTATATGTTAAGAATACCCCTCACTCAGTCAAAAAGAAATGGAAGCAGACAATGGCACTGGCAGTGAAGAAAAATGACAGGGATGATGACTAAATTGCAGGAAGATTAGAAGAGGGAAGACACAGGCAGGTAAAGAAAAGGGCACACAAAGAAGTGGGAAAGGTGAATAAGGAAGAAAGAAACACAGCAGGAATAAAGAAGCAAGTTTCTTGACAGGGATAAAGAAGGAAGAAAAATCTAAGTAATACCCACAAGGCTAGACAAGAACACTTGTCCATCACTGAATAAAGATCTGCTTAAACCCTTAAATGGACTGTTTTTTTTTCCTATGGAAAGAGGTCATTTATTTTTGTTAAATTAGATGTGGCCAGGATCCTGCATTATTCCTAATCTAATGCCCAAAAGGCAATGACAAACCAATGGGGAAAGATGGAAAATTATTCAGTGAGGAATAAAGAATGTGCCTGGGAGGGTTAACAATACTAAAAACTAAAAGATGTTAAAAGAGAACTGGAAGGAAACAAAAGAATGAGATAAGGCAAGCTCGTTCTACTTAAATGGGGGTAGGGAAAGAGGAATGGGATGATATCGGAGAATATGTATGAAAACACTGGCACTAATGAAAAAATATAAGTGGAAAGAAGGGGATGTGAACAGCGCTGTAAGCAGTTTAACAGAGATAATGCTAGAAATGAGTAAAGGTGGAGAAAAGTACAGTTTTGTACCTACCATAAATGTAGATGTCCGAGAGGCATGCATCTGCAGTCCTTACAAATGGGTTGTCCTGTCGTCAGGCAGCCCTTCGGTCGGCCGGATTCCAAAGTCTGGGTCTGGCCTTGGCTGATGTCGCACTCCACCCGACGTCATAGCTGCAGTTATTCGGGTATAAAGGTATCAGCCGACGCCATTTTCCTCAGTGTTTCTTGCCCCAGATGTCAGGTGCCCTCTAGGAAGGCTAAATTTGGATAAATGCAAATGGTTCCAAATAGTAGAGAGCAAACAAAAAATAAGCATGTATGTACATATATACAAACAAATACACCATAATAGATTCCCCCAGCTAGCTACAAGATGGGCAAATACCCTAGGAGTACCACAGAGGGGAAGGAGGGTGGGTAATCCTGACTGCAGATGCATGCCTCTCGGACATCTACATTTATGGTAGGTACAAAACTGTACTATGTCCTTCAAGGATGCATCTGCAGTCCTTACAAATGGGTAGAATACCATAGCCAAACTGGGGGAGGAGGAGAAATAAGATTATGGTGTAGTTAAGATCCCTTGCAAAACAGCAGTTGCAAAACCTGCTCGGGATCTGGAGTACAAGGGTAGATTATAATGCTTGGCAAATATATGCACGGAGCTCCAAGTAGCAGCCTCTAAAATGTCTTTGGTAGCCACTCCTCGTAAAAATGCTGTGGTAGTGGCTGTAGCTCTTGTAGAGTGAGGTCTGATGTTTTCTGGAGTTTTCTTCCCATGGTGAGAGTAACAAAATCTAATGCAATTTCCTATCCACTTAGAGATTGTCTGTTTTGAAATTGCTTTTCCTTCCATTCCTGTTGCAGATGCTACCAGTAGCTGGTCAGTTTTTCTATTGCCCTTGGTCCTGTCCAGGTAGTAGCGCAATTGTCTATGTACATCCAAGGTATGTAACAGTCTTTCTCCCTTGTTCTGTGGGTTGGGAAAGAATGTAGGCAGGTGGATAGCTTGGTTTAAAGATACCCTGGAGACCACCTTTGGCATAAAAGTAGGATTAGTTCTCATGGACACTATCTTGATGGAAGATAAGGAAGGGCTGTACTGCCATCAATGCCTGTAGTTCAGAAACCCTTCTTGCTGAAGTGACTGCAAGCAGGAAAGCAGTTTTCCATGATAAGTACTGTATTTCTGCTGATGCTGCTGGCTCGAAAGGAGGTAGTGTCAACCTTTCTAACACAAAGTTCAAGTCCCATGCGGGCAATGGTGGCTTCCTAGGTGGCTTTACATTTTTAATTCCTCTCAGAAACTGCCTGAGCAGAGGATGTGAAAAGACTGGAGGGTCCATTTTGTATTCTGCTGAAATAGCTGATGCATGAATCTTAATGGAAGAATAGGACAGGCCATTGTGGAAGAACTCTGCCGAGTATTACAGGATGTTAGCTATGTTTACCAGTGACACATTTTCTCCTTTTGCTGCACTCCAAATGAGGTATCTTTTCCATTTTGCTGAATAATTTTTTCTTGTTGAGGGTCTGCGAGCCTCCAAGATAATGTCCTTAACCCTTTAAGATAATTCTGGGTTATTTTGTCTTATGCAATGTTCCAGGCAGCCAGTTGCAGTGTTTTTAGGTTTGGATGCAAGGTTTTGAAGTTGTTCTGTGTTAACAGTAAGGGAACTAGGGGCACAGGCCATATTTGTTCCCGAGACATACTCCTCAGTAATGGGTACCAATGTTGCCTCGGCCAGTCTGGCGCTATCAGGATGATCCTTGGACGTTCTTCTTTGATCTTCAATAGCACCTTGTGCATCAAAGGAAGAGGAGGGAATGCATATGCTGTCAGGTTTTTCCAACTGAAAGATAGGGAGTCCACCTTCCAAGCAAGTGGGTGGTATGTCCTCGTGCAGAATTTTTTCAATTGGTGGTTGTGTGGGGATGCAAATAAGTCTATTTCTGGTAGTCCCCATTTCCCTGTAATGGTTTTGAAGATGTCTGGATGCAGCATCCATTCGTGGGCATCCGTGGTAGTTCTGCTTAGGATGTCTGCCAGTACATTTTCTTTTCCTGGTACAAATATTGCTTGTAACTGAATGTTGTAGCTCAGGGCCACATTCCAGAGGTCCATTGCCATCCGGCATAGAGGGTATGAATGCGTGCCTCCCTGTTTGTTGATGTACCACATAACTGTGGTGTTGTCCGTCCTTATCAGCAATTGACCCTGTTGAAGAAATGGTCTGAATGTCTGAATTGTCAATTTTACTGCCAGCATCTCCTTTTGATTTATGTGTAGGTGCAGCTGGTCTTGAGTCCATAAGCCTTGTATGCACTTGCCCAACATGTGTGCTCCCCAACCGAGGTCTGAGGCGTCCGTTGTGATGGTCTGGCTTGGTTGAGGTCTGTGGAAGGGCAGTCCTTTGTTCGATTGACAGGCCTGAGCCCACCATTGGAATTCCTGCTTCAGGCATGGAATTATTGGAATTCGGGTTTCTAGGCTGTGCTTGTGCCGAGACCATAAATTCCTTAGATACCACTGCAACTTTCTCATATGTAGCCTGGCATGTGGAATCAATATTATGCGGGATGCCATGTAACCCAGGGCTTGCAGGACTTTTCTTGCTGTTAGCTGGTCCTGCTTTGTTAATGCCATGAAGTAGAGAGGGAGGTGCTTCTGTTTTTCTGCTGTTAGGAATGCCATTTGGGTTGTTGTGTCCAGCTCTGCACCCAAGAAGGTTATCCTTTGGGATGGTATCAGCCTTGACTTTTTTATATTGACTGTGTATCCCAGGGCTTGCAGTAGATAAATGACCTTTTTCAAATCTTTTGTTAATTTGTTTTTGCTGTCCGCTTGTAACAGGCAGTCGTCCAGGTAAGGGTAAATCTGAATTCCCTGGAGCCTGCAATGGGCCATTACTGATGCCAGGCATTTCGTGAATACTCTGGGCGCAGTAGATAAGCCAAAGGGCAATGCTGAGAATTGATAATGCTCTGATCCTGCAAGAAATCTGAGGTATCTCCTGGAATTTGGTCGTATGGGGACGTGCAGGTATGCCTCCTTGAGATCTAGAGTTACCAGCCAGGACTCCTTGCCCAGCATGGGAAGAAGCTGCTGTAGGGTCAGCATTTTGAATTTTGGAACAATGAGGTATGTGTTTAGAGCGGACAGGTCTAGAATAGGTCTCCACTGGTTTTCTTTTCTTGGTACCAGGAAGAGTCTGGAGTAAAATCCTTGCCCCTGTTCCATAGACGGTACCCTTTCTATGGCTCTCATCCTTAGTAAGTGATTTATTTGTTGTAGAGCTTCTGTTTTCTGATTTGAAAGTAGGTTTGGCATTCCTCTCTTCCTTGGTAGAGTATGGAAGTGAAACCTGTAACCTTGGTCTATTGTCTGCAAAATCCATTTGTCTCCTGTGATGTAGTGCCAGTTTACTGAAAATAAGGCTAGTTTTCCGCCTAAGGGTGCTTCTAGTTGTTCCCTGGTAGGCGGTGCCAGAGCTAAGTCACTGTGATTGTCCAGTGGAAGCGGTGGTGGCTGGATCTGTGGTAGTACCTCGCTGGTTGTTAGCCTGCCATTGACGTCCCCTGTAGGCCCCTCTGGATTGACCCTGCCTCTTGAGCGTCTATTCCTGCCTCTCTGGGCTCTGGAGGTGTCTGGAAAGGACCAGTTCTTGGAAGGCCAGTTCCTACTAAACCTTGGAGGCTGGACCTGCAAGAAATCCTTGACTGTCTGGACAGATTTTGCTTTGTCTTCCACCTTCTTAAGCACCTGCTGTGCCGGGGAGCCAAACAAATTAAGCTTATCCATAGGAGCATCTAGGAGCTTTGATTTAACATGGTCTGGTAAGGATTGTTCTTTTAACCATGCATGTCTTCTGATCACTGTACCAGTCATAGCTGATCTAAAAGAAGCCTCCAGTGCATCATAGCCACATTTTAAGGAATGATTACTGACCTGCTGAATGTTATGTACCATTTCCTGAACAGACTTTTTGTCTAATGGTTCATCCGAGGACAGTTTTTAGTTAACTGATCGAACATAAATTCCTGATACTGAATCATGTGGAATTGACAGTTTAAGGCCCTGGCTGAAAGAGTAGCAGAAGTGTAAACTTTTTTACCCCATCTCTCTAAGGCCCTATATTCCCTTTCAGAGGAGAGGGGTTTTTTTGCAGAGGAAGCTGCTACAGCCTTGGGTCCCTGGGAAATATTTTCAGGATCTGCAAAATGAGCCTTATACAAATGATAATGTGTGTCCGGAACCCTGTAGTACCTATCGGGCTTAGCAGGGGCCGGAGGAAGAGAATCAGGAGCAGTACAAGCATCATTAAATGCATCATCCACAACAGTAAGTACTGGAGGAATGGCTAAAGGCCTATGCTGTGGCAAATGCAAAAAGGTTCTAAGCCTTTTCCTTGAGTCTGAAAAATCCTGGCCCTGCCATTGAAATTGTTCCCTCATAGCATGCAAGGTTTCCCCAAAAAAAAATTCCTCAGGCGGAGAGGCAGAAGGAATGGACTCTTCTGCATCAGAGTCCTCATAAGGAGAAAAAGGGCCTCTGGAGGATTTGTATTGTCTGAATCATCAGAGGAGTCATCTGAAGAAACTGGCTCAGGGGCTCTGCTCTAGGCCTCTTCTCTGGAGGTGGGTGAGAGGCCCTGTCTGGGTGTGGTTGGGATCCCCTGATCAAAGAAATGAGATCCTCTGCTAGACTAAGCATTTGAGAACTAGAGCTAGGCCTGTGAGAGGGGGTCTTAGCAGGTACAGTTTTGGTAGATTTTGCTGCTTTAGCCCTGGCAAAAGCCTTAATCGACATGGATGCAGGGGCCTAGCAGCTCCACGTGCAGGAGTAGAAATATCTAAAGGAATAGTATCAGATAAATCCTGTGAACCTGCAAGAGCAGGTGGGATTTCAGTAGCAGATTCAGCCATGCTGGATGAGGCCTCGGTAAGAGGTAAGCTTTCGGCGAAGGAAGAACCGTGGACTCGGTTTCAGCGAAACCGAGACACTCGTGGTTAGCTTAACCGCGGTTTCGCCGAAACCGCGGACGCTAGTGTCGGTCCTTTTCCTTCGCTTTTTAGTTATTTGCGAGTCGGAGGATCCGGCGGCATAATGTAAGCAAAGCGGGCGAAAAACTCCTCAGCAAATTCTGACCGACGTCTAAGCGTCCGTCGGTTGAAAGAAGCACAGGCTAGACAAGCTGCTACGTCGTGGTCTGGGCCTAAACAAGGTAGGCAGTAAGAGTGGAAATCTTTATGAGGTATTTGTTTCCCACAAGTTAAACAGTTATTCACTTTTTCTGACATCGGCTGAGGCAAGAAAGAGTCCCCAACGGGGTACTTAGCTTTTTAGAAGTCTTCGGTAGTAGAAATCTCTGGTTCTGACCGACCGGCACTTGCGAACAGCTTCTGCTTCGGGCGCCATGCGGCAAGAAAGACTGAGGAAAATGGCGTCGGCTGATACCTTTATACCCGAATAACTGCAGCTATGACGTCGGGTGGAGTGCGACATCAGCCGAGGCCAGACCCAGACTTTGGAATCCGGCCGACCGAAGGGCTGCCTGACGACAGGACAACCCATTTGTAAGGACTTCAGATGCATCCTTGAAGGACATCGGAAAAGATGACAAAGAAGAAGAAGAAGAAGAACTCAACATGCACAACTTAAACAGGTCTTTTGTTCTGGTCCTCTTAATTGTTAGTCCTGTTATCTGTTTTGTTCAGCTGTGTTTTAGTACATAAATGTTGGAATGGAAAACAGAAATACACTGGTCGAGAAAAAATGAAATCAGATCAATTTGATTTATAAAATAACAAGGTCATGCATGTATGCTATATAAGAGATGTCTATTAAGACAGTTGATTAGAGAAAAAAAAGTAGCAGGAGTGACATTACATCATGACTGTAAGCTATGGTTGTGGGCTGCCTGTCTGTATAATTTAAAAGGTGGAAGATAACACACTTGAAGTAAAGTAGACAGCTGCTGGAGAGGCATGCCTCACGCTCATCACAAAGATGAATCCTAGCAGGAGCACTGTGTGTTCACCTAGTAGCATTCTGAGCCATCCAAACCCATGGTACCATAGTGTATTCACACTCTGCAGTTAAGGAAAGTTAGCATGCAGAGGCATGCCTTCCCTCAGAAGGCACTGGTGACTGAAAGCTTTCACGATTAGAACAGCAGATGAGAAGAGAGTTCCCTCAGGAATATAACAGACCGCGCTATCCAGGACCTGCTACCTAGCAACCAACATTTGAATGGGAATGGAGGGATGATAGGGATTCTAAAGCAAGAACGAATGAGCACTAGCCTAGCCTGGAAATAGCCAGTTCCCATTTCACTGGAAAAATGGGTAAACTGGGTAAAGGCAGGGGATCCAATAGGTAATGTCCTGGGGAACCAAATTAAAAAACACAGCTCCAAGCGCCCTCTCTGATCACCATACCAGGGATCTCACTGTCTCCTGATGTCACCAGAAAATGAGCATCTGAGTCATGCACCTGGCAAATGGCTTCAACTTGCTGATGGCAAAGCTGTGGCAGCCTTGAGAGTGACAACACCAGGGAGTCTAGGAAGTAACAGGCAAGATGGTTGAGAGATGTGAAAATGCCTCCACTGAGCCAGAATCCTCAGGATTAGGGGGGCCAACCTGGACAGTAGGGACATTCCAAGTCTTCCACTTAACTTTCTTGTGATGGGTTGGCTTGTCCATCCACTTCTTTTTCAGGGGGGAGGAACACCCAAGGTGGACAACTGTGGGAATTATCTTGCAAGACAGGCAGGCAGTCAGAGCGCTTCAGTTTCTCCGGATGAAGGTAGACCTGGAGAACTTCCTGCCTTCTTATTATTTATTTGACATTTGTTGACCGGGTTAGTCCAGCTCTGCCGGAGCCCTTTTACAGTGGAAACCTGGGGAGAAAAGCTCCACAAACATATCTAATTAACTAATTAAGTACATACACAATACATAGCTACATAAATAATAGTTATTAGGAGTAAAATTACGATGGGTTAACAGTTATTGACAAATATATTCAAAAAGATTAATAAGTACATCTGGTTGAATACAGCTTAAAAACTTAGGTTCATCATCCTTACTTCAGCTAAACAGCTGCAGAGGGTAGAACTAGCAAGAGTAACGTAGTGCAAATATTGGTCAATGGAGAAGGTTAGTGGGGTGACCTATGTAGGGAAGAAAGGTGTGAGGCAATGTAGCAGAGAGGAATAAGATCAATCAGGGGGATGATTACACTGACATAGCCATGTATTGCTGAGATGCGTTTTTGCTGTGTTTCTGAAATGGTGTTTAGTCTTAATTTTTCGAATGGCCAGGGGAAGTTTATTCCAGCTCTTGGCTGGGGAACAGCTTTAGAGGTTCTTGCCAATTTTGAGTTTTGGCTTGTATATAGAGCAGATATGTTGTTCTGAGCTCTGAAGTATCTAAGTGGGGAGAAGGGGGAGATAGTAGAGGTAATGCTAGGACAGAAAGAGGGCTGGTGCAGTATAGAATAAATTATCTGGAGCTGTGAGAGTAGAAGATTGTGGGGAAGCTCTAACCAGTTTAGTTTCCTAAGCGCTGAGCAGTGATGGGAATGGTATGGGGTGTTCAGCAGCAAATTTGGCCACCTTGTTGTAAGTGGACTCTAGTTTAGAGAGAAGTGTGGTTTGTAAGTTAGTGAGGATTTGAGAGCCATAGAGAAGGGTTGGGAGTACGTAGGCATGAGACAGGGGTGTCTTGGCTTTACTGGATAGGAAGTTTTTATTCCTGTATAGGAGTCCAAGTTTTTCTTTGGTTTTCTTAATGTTACTGTGAACAAGTAGGTCAAATTTCAGCTGGTCATTAATAATGACCCCAAGAAGTTTGGTGTGAATTTCAACTGTGACAGGTGTATTGTTAAGGGAAGAGATAGAGAAAGGGGGTTTAAGGTGAGTCATTGTTTGGGGGATGAAGAGCAATAGTTTAGTCTTCTTCGGATTTAGGATCAAGTGGTTGTGGTTCAGCCAGTATTCAAAAGACAAAAAGGAGTTCTGAGTTGTAGTATGTAGTTCAGAGAGGGTATTTGGCTATGGTGATGACTGTGGAGTCATCAGCATATTGTACTAGTGTTGATAGTGGTGTGGAGGTAGATAGCAAATTGGTAAAAATGTTAAATAGTAGTGGGCCCAGTACAGAACCTTGGGGAACCCTCATATTTATGGGAAGTTTAGGGGAGATAGCAGAAAGCCATCTAACTGACTGGAAGCGATTGCTGAGGTAGCTGGAGAACCAGGAGATAGTCAAGGTGCATAGATTTAATTTAGAGAGTTTATTTAAGAGGAGGGGTGAGAGACTGTGTTGAAAGCCTTTGAGAGGTTAAGAAAGAGGCAAGAGACTAGTTTGTTGTGATCTCTGGCTTATGAGATGGTGTTAGTGAAAGAAATGAGAGCAGTTAAGGTGCTATGACCTAAACAAAAGCCATGTTGGGTGAGGTGAGTAAGTTCTCTTGCATGAGGTGTTGTAGAATTTGTTTGTGTACACATTTATCCAAGATCTTAGAGAGAGGTGATAGAATTGCAATGGGCCTAAAGTTGGAGAGTTCGGTACAGTTGTCACCTTTATGAATGAGTAGGGTGTAGAATTTTTTCCAGATAGCAGGAACTTTAGCTTCAGAAATGGACCAGTTAAGGAGAATAGAGATGGGAAGGACAGGGGAGCTGGCTGCTTTCTGGAGAAAGAGTGGAGGAAGACTATCTGTTGAGGAGGAGCAAGGCTTGAGCTTAAGAAGCAGAGATTTAATGTAGCTGGTGGATAGTTTTTAGGGAGAAGGTTGAGGAGTTGTTATTCTCAGGGTTTTCTCAATAAAGTAAGCACAGAAAACACAAAAAGATACTCCGGTAAGGTATCATTCAAAGATATAATGACAATGGAAGTCTTTGGGGGAATCTAGTGTTAATATGTACAACATTCATTTTCTGTATAGTGGACATTGCCCAACATCCAACAAATGCCTGCAATAGCACAAATAAACTCAGCTAACAGTTTATCAAAAAAAAATTCCTAAATAGATACTTATCTGCCCAGCTCTGAAAAGCTGTAAATAACCCCCCTAACCAACCACTATTTTCATACAGTATAAATCTACTTTCTCTACTGTGGAAGAAGGAAATAGAGATGGTGTGGGTTCACATCCCTCTTTATACCTAAAATGAGTAAACTCCCCTTGGAGAGGATGGAATCTCCCTGGCTGGGGGAGGGATACAAAGCTCTGGATGTCAGACCAGGTATCAGATCTCACCTGTGACTGATGTCCCAAAGATTACAATGAACAGCAATTCAAAAGAAAAATATCTACGGCAAGTTAACAACTTGATCCCAAACCACTTTTGGGTTTTCAATACTGAAGACAAGTTTGTTAATGTGCCGTCTTTGACCACAAGTACTTAACGGGTTACTGGCTGTTTAGCAGTCACACTAAACTCCAACATATCTATCACCTTACAGAATACAGAGGCAGACTCAAAGCTTTAAAAGGTCACTAACACTGAAAGTGACCCAACTATATTTTGATCCTTTTATCCCGTGCAACATGAAAGGAGCATGAAAATCAGAAAAGGGCAGGAAGGTCATCTTAAAGGAAACTGCTGTATTACCAAAGAAAGCTAATCTGAGGAACCAGTCAGTAACTATGAGGTCTTCAAGGAAAGATGAACAGTTCTTGTAATGTACTGGCTTTAAAGGATGGATACAGAATTTTACATGAGTTGCTCTAGCTGGAGGAATGGATGAGTGGCCATTAAAGGCACCTGCTTTGCTTTTTGGTATCCATGTATCTCTATCACCAACTTCTATTCAGGAACTAAAAGTAAAAGATCTTTATTGGAGCAACTGTTAGCAGCAGCAGCTGGAAGGAAACCTAAGGCAGAAGTTATATT